>NC_066338.1:14121985-14175105 GCF_022539315.1 Serinus canaria
TTGGGCTGTGAAAAGTTCAACTAGAACGAAAACATCAGAGATGCTCAGGGTTGTGGGGAAGTGTAGAGGCATGTGTGTGTAAAGTGGGCTAGATAGGATGAGTAGTAGAATTTCTAGGCCTATACTATTGTAGCACACTGCTGAGATCCACACTTGTGGGGGAAAGTCGTATGTCGTTTGGCGGGCGATAGCGGTCTCCTCAAATTCATGGGTTTTTCCTCTCAAAAATTTGGATTTTGTTTTCCCTCATAATTTTGGGGTTCCCCTCGAATCCTGGGGACTCCCCTCAAATCTCGATGTTCTTCCCTAATTCCTGATGTTTTTTCCCCCACTCAATACCCCGGTTCTCCCCCCCCCCCACCATTGCGCCCAGTTCCACTTCCCAGTCCTCCCAGTCCCGCCCAGTTCCCCCAGTTCACTTCCCAGTCCTCCCATTCTCCAGTTCTCTCCAGTGTCCCCAGTCCCCTCCCAGTCCAGTCCCAGTGCCCCCAGTGCCCCCAGTTCACTTCCCAGTCCCTCCCAGTTCACTCCAGTTCTCTCCAGTCTCCTCTCACTCCCCACCCAGTGTCCCCGGTGTCCCCAGTCCCCTCCCAGTGTCCCCAGTCCCCTCCCAGTCCCTCCCAGTGTCCCCAGTGCCTCCCAGTGTCCCTAGTCTCCTCCCAGTGTCCCCGATGTCCCCAGTCCCCTCCCAGTGTCCCCAGTGTCCCCAGTCCCCTCCCAGTGTCCCCAGTCCCCTCCCAGTGTCCCCGGTGTCCCCAGTCCCCTCCCAGAGCACTCCCAGTGCCCCCAGTGTCCCCAGTCCAGTCCCAGTGCCCTCCCAGTGCCCCCAGTTCACTTCCCAGTCCCTCCCAGTCCACACCCAGTCCCCTCCCAGTGTCCCCAGTCCCTCCCAGTTCCCTCCCGGTGCTCCCCAGTCCCTTCCCAGTGCTCTCTGACCTTTCCCAGTCACTCCCAGTCCCCTCCCAGTTCATTCCCAGTGCCATCCCGGTTCACTCCCAGTACCCCCCAGTCCCTCCCAGTACCCCCAGTCCCTCCCAGTACCCCCCAGTCCCTTCCCAGTACCCCCCAGTCCCTTCCCAGTGCTCTCTGACCTTTCCCAGTTACTCCCAGTCCCCTCCCAGTTCATTCCCAGTGCCATCCCGGTTCACTCCCAGTACCCCCCAGTCCCTCCCAGTACCCCCAGTCCCTTCCCAGTACCCCCCAGTCCCTCCCAGTACCCCCCAGTCCCTTCCCAGTGCTCTCTGACCTTTCCCAGTCCCTCCCACTCTCTCAAAATCTGTTCCCAGTTCATTCCCAGTTCACTCCCAGTGTCTTCCCAGTAGCCCAGATTCCCTCCCAGTTCAATCCCAGTCTCTTCCAGTACTCCCTCAGTCCCTCCCAGTGCTCCCAGTACCCCCCCAGTTCAATCCCAGTACCCCCAATTCACTCCCAGTCCCTCCCAGTTCAATCCCAGTCCCTCCCAGTGCCCCTCTCTCCCTTTCCGGGTACCCCCCGGGGGTGTGGCCATCTCCCTGCCCCTCCCCCAGCACAGGTGCGGCCGATGACGTCACAGCCACCCCTCTGACGTCACCACTGTCCCCTCAGTGCCACCGCCAGGATGTCACCCCCCGTGCCCGCGCTGACCCCCGAGCAGAAGCAGGAGCTGGCGGCCATCGCCCAGCGCATCGTGGCACCCGGCAAGGGCATCCTGGCTGCCGATGAGTCCACTGGTACGGACTGGGATATACTGGGATATACTGGGAATGGACTGGGAGGGACTGGGACAGACTGGGAGGGACTGGGTTGTACTGGGAATGGGCTGGGACAGACTGGGAATGGGCTGGGACAGACTGGGAATGGACTGGGATGGACTGGGACAGACTGGGAGGGACTGGGTTATACTGGGAATGGGCTGGGACAGACTGGGAATGGGCTGGGACAGACTGGGACAGACTGGGGGCCATCGCCCAGCGCATCGTGGCACCCGGCAAGGGCATCCTGGCTGCTGATGAGTCCACTGGTACGGACTGGGATATACTGGGATATACTGGGAATGGACTGGGACAGACTGGGAATGGGCTGGGACAGACTGGGTTATACTGGGAATGGACTGGGACAGACTGGGAATGGACTGGGACAGACTGGGAATGGACTGGGTTATACTGGGAATGGGCTGGGATGGACTGGGACAGACTGGGTTATACTGGGACAGACTGGGTTATACTGGGAATGGGCTGGGACAGACTGGGAATGGGCTGGGACAGACTGGGAATGGACTGGGTTATACTGGGAATGGGCTGGGATGGACTGGGACAGACTGGGTTATACTGGGACAGACTGGGTTATACTGGGAATGGGCTGGGACAGACTGGGAATGGACTGGGACAGACTGGGAATGGACTGGGTTATACTGGGAATGGACTGGGACAGACTGGGAGGGACTGGGTTATACTGGGAATGGGCTGGGACAGACTGGGAATGGGCTGGGACAGACTGGGAATGGACTGGGTTATACTGGGAATGGACTGGGACAGACTGGGAGGCACTGGTTTATACTGGGTTGCACTGGTTTATACTGGGAGACACTGGTTTATACTGGGAGGGACTGGTTTATACTGGGAGACACTGGTTTACACTGGGAGCACCGAGGCAATGCCAGGAGCCTGGCTGGGGTTGCTGGTTTGTACTGGTTTATACTGGTTTGTACTGGGACGGTGACTGGGAACTACTGGGGTGACCCCAAACACACCCCCGCCACCTGCTCCATACTGGTTTGTACTGGTTTCTATTGGAAACCAACTGGTTTGGTTCTAAGGGCTCCGTACTGGTCCATACTGGTTTATACTGGTCCTGTACTGGTTCTGAGGGCTCCATACCAGTTCGTACTGGTTTATACTGGTCTGTACTGGTTCTAATGGCTCTGTACTGGTCCATACTGGTTTATACTGGTCCATACTGGTTCTGACTGGTCCATACTGGTCCACACTGGTCCATACCGGTTCTAACTGGTCCATACTGGTTCTGACTGGTCTGTGCCCCTTCAGGCAGCATTGCCAAACGGCTGAGCCATACTGGTTTATACTGGTCCATACTGGTTCTGATGGGTCCGTAGTGGGTTATACTGGTCCATACTGCTCCATACTGGTCCGTACCGGTCCATACTGGTTTATACTGGTCCATACTGGTTCTGATGGGTCCGTAGTGGGTTATACTGGTCCATACTGCTCCATACTGGTCCTTACCGGTCCATACTGGTTTATACTGGTCCATACTGGTTCTGACCGGTCCGTGCCCCCTCAGGCAGCATCGCCAAGCAGCTGAGCCATACTGGTCCATACTGGTCCGTACTGATCCATACTGGTTTATAGTGGTCCGTACCAATCCATACTTGTTTATACCAGTCTGTACTGGTCCATACTGGTTTATACTGGTCCATACTGGTTCTGACTGGTCCATGCCCCCTCAGGCAGCATCGCCAAGTGGCTGAGCCAGACTGGTCCATACTGGTCCATACCAGTCCAAACTTGTTTATACCAGTCTGTACTGGTGCATACTGGTTTATACTGGTCTATACTGGTTCTAACTGGTCCATACCAGTTCTGACTGGTCCATACTGGTCCATACTGGTTCTGACCGGTCCGTGCCCCCTCAGGCAGCATCACCAAGTGGCTGAGCCATACTGGTTTATACTGGTCCATACTGGTTCTGATGGGTCCATACTGGTTTATACTGGTCCATACTGGTTTATACTGGTCCATACTGGTTCTGATGGGTCCGTAGTGGGTTATACTGGTCCATACTGGTTCGCTGGTCGTAGGGGTATACTGGTCCGTAGTGGTTATACTGGTCCGTAGTGGGTTATACTGGTCCATACTGGTTTATACTGGTCCATACTGGTTCTGACCGGTCCGTGCCCCCTCAGGCAGCATCACCAAGTGGCTGAGCCAGACTGGTTTATACTGGTCCATACTGGTTCTGCTGGGTCCGTAGTGGGTTATACTGGTCCTGTAGTGGTTTATACTGGTCCATACTGGTTTATACTGGTCCATACTGGTTCTGACCGGTCCGTGCCCCCTCAGGCAGCATCGCCAAGCGGCTGAGCCATACTGGTTTATACTGGTCCATACTGGTTCTGCTGGGTCCGTAGTGGGTTATACTGGTCCATACTGGTTTATACTGCTGGGTCCGTAGTGGTTTATACTGGTCCATACTGGTTTATACTGGTCCATACTGGTTCTGACCGGTCCGTGCCCCCTCAGGCAGCATCGCCAAGCGCCTGAGCTCGGTGGGCGCCGAGAACACGGAGGAGAACCGGCGCTGGTACCGGCAGCTGCTGTTCACGGCCGACAAGCGCGTGGAGCCGTGCATCGGCGGCGTCATCCTCTTCCACGAGACCATGTACCAGAAGGCCGACGATGGGCGCCCCTTCCCGCAGGTCATCCGCGACAAGGGCGCCCTGGTGGGCATCAAGGTGAGACACGGGGACACCTCGGGGACGTTGGGGACGTCGGGGACGTTGGTGGCATCGGGGACGTTGAAGGGACTCGGGGGTGTGAGGGGTGTTGGGTGTTCCTTGAGTTGGGTTGACCATGGAGAGGTGGGAGCCACATTGAGCGGGGTTCAGAGGGTGGGGTGGAGATGTTTGGGGTCTTTAGGGCATTGGGGACACCTTGGGGACATCAGGGACAGCGGGGACATTGGGGACGTTGAGGGGACTTGGGGACATTGAGGCATTGAGGGGACTTTGGGGTGTTGGGTGTTCCTTGAGTTGGGTTGACCATGAAGGGGTGGGAGCCACATCTGAGGGGGGTTCAGAGAGTGGGGTGGAGACATGTTTGGGGTCTTTAGGACATTGGGGACATCTTGGGGACATTTGGGACACCTCGGGGACATTGGGGACACCTTGGGGACATCGGGGACATTGAGGGGACTTGGGGACGTTGGGTGTTCCTTGAGTTGGGTTGACCATGGCCTTGGTGGGAGCCACATCTGAGGGGGGTTCAGAGGGTGAAGTGGGGACATGTTTGGGACATTTGGGGTCTTTGGGACATTGGGGACACCTCGGGGACACCTTGGGGACAGCAGGCAGGGGGACATGATGGTTTTTGGGTTGGGTCAAGGCTGACGATGGGCGCCCCTTCCCCACGGGTCATCCGCAACAAGGGCGCCCTGGTGGGCATCAAGGTGGGACACGGGGACACCTCGGGGACACCTTGGGGTGTCACAGGGCTTGGGGATGTTGAGGGGACTTGGGGGACCTTGGGGACATTGGAGACGTTGAGGGGACTTGGGGGTGTTGGGTGTTCCTCGAGTTGGGTCAAGCATGGAGGGGTGACAGCCACATCTGAGGGGGGTTCAGAGGGTGGGGTGGGGACATGTTGGAGTCTTGGGGACATTGGGGACACCTTGGGGACATTGGAGACACCTCGGGGTCTCACAGGGCTTGGGGGCGTTGAGGGCTTTGGTGACATTGGGGACGTTGAGGGGACTTGGGGACGTTGGGTGTTCCTTGAGTTGGGTTGACCATGGCCATGGTGGAAGCCACATCTGAGGGGGGTTCAGAGGGTGAGGTGGGGACATGTTTGGGACATTTGGGGTCTTTAAGGCACTGGAGACACCTTGGGGACACTGGAGACACCTTGGGGACATTGGAGATGTTGAGGGGACTTGGGGGTGTTGGGTGTTCCTTGAGTTGGGTCAAGCATGGAGGGATGGGAGCCACATCTGAGGGTGTGGTGGGGACATTTGGGGACACTTTGGGGACATTTGGGGACACGCTGGTGTCCCCTGCTGTCCCCCATGACCGTGTCACTGTCCCCCAGGTGGACAAGGGCGTGGTGCCCCTGGCTGGCACCAACGGCGAGACCACGACCCAGGGTGAGTGACAGCTCTGTCCCCAAGGCCACCGCCGTGTCCCCAAGGCCACCGCCGTGTCCCTGTCCCTGTCACAGCCCTGTCCCCAAGGCCACCGCTGTGTCCCCAAGGCCACTCCAGTGTCTCTGTCTCTGTCACCACCATGTCCCCAATGTCACAGCTGTGTCCCCAATGCTAGCTCTCTGTCCCTGTCACAGCCGTGTCCCCAGTGCCACCACTGTGTCCCTGATGCCATCATGGTGTCCCCATCCCTGTCACCACCATGTCCCCAAGGCCACCATGGTGTCTCTGTCACAGCCATGTCCCTGTCACAGCTGTGTCCCCAATGCCACCACTGTGTCCCCAATGCCACCTCTCTGTCCCTGTCACAGCCGTGTCCCCAAGGCCATCGTGGTGTCCCTGTCCCTGCCACCGCCGTATCCCTGGTGCCAGTGTCATGACTCTGATGCCACCACTGTGTCCCCATCCTTGTCACAGCCCTGTCCCCAAGGCCACCTCTGTGTCCCTGTCCCTGTCACAGCCGTGTCCCCAATGCCACTGCTGTGTCCCCAATGCCACTCCAGTGTCGCTGTCTCTGTCACCACCATGTCCCCAGTGCCACTCTGTGTCCGTGTCCCTGTCACTGCTGTGTCCCCAATGCCACCACGGTGTCTTTGTCACAGCCATGTCCCCTTCCCTGTGTCACAGCCGTGTCCCCGATGCCACCGCGGTGTCCCCATCCCTGATGCCACCACAGTGTCCCCATCCCTGTGTCACAGCTGGGTCCCTGATGCCACCATGGTGTCCCCATCCCTGATGCCACCGCGGTGTCCCCATCCCTGTGTCACCCTCCCAGCCTGTGCCACCACAGGGTGCCGTGTCCTTCATGTCCCCTGATGTCCCCTGATGTCCCCAGGACTCAGTGGCCTCAAGGAACCCCTGCAGTGCTCGATGTCCCCAATGTCCCTAAAGTCCCCAATGTCCCCATTATCCCCCAGTGTCCCCAGCACTCTCCAGGTCCTCCATGGCAACAGTGTCCCCAATGTCCTCGATATCCCCAATGTCCCCAATGTCCCCAGGGCTGGAGAGGCTCATGGAGCTCCTTCAGTGCCCTGTGTCCCCAGTGTCCCCAATGTCCCCAACATCTCCAATGTCCTCAGTGTCTCCAATGTTCCCAGTGTCCCCAGCACTCTCCAGGTCCTCCATGTCCCCAGTGTCCCCTGCTGTCCCCAGTGTCCCCTGCTGTCCCCAGGGCTGGACAGGATCATGGAGCTCCTCAGTGCCCAGTGTTCCCAGTGTCCCCAGTGTCCCCAGTGTCCCCAATGTCCCCGGTGGTGTCCCCAGGGCTGGACGGGCTGATAGAGCTCCCTCAGTGCCCAGTGTCCCCAATGTCCTCAATGTCCCCAGTGGTGTCCCCAGGGCTGGACAGGATCATGGAGCTCCTCAGTGCCCAGTGTTCCCAATGTCCCGAATGTCCTAGATGTCCCCAATGTCCCCAACACTCTCCAGGTCCTCCATGACCACAAGGTCCCCAATGTCCCCATTGCCCCAAACATCTCCAACGTCCCCAATGTCCC
Organism: Serinus canaria; assembly: GCF_022539315.1. NCBI lineage: Eukaryota > Metazoa > Chordata > Aves > Passeriformes > Fringillidae > Serinus > Serinus canaria. The sequence continues at coordinate 14,129,395 of NC_066338.1, forward strand.
CAGGGCTGGACAGGCTCATGGAACTCCCTCAGTGCCCAGTGTCCCCAATGTCCCCAACACTTTCCAGGTCCTCCATGACCGCAATATCCCCAATGTCCCCATTGCCCCCAGTGTCCCCAGTGTCCCCCATGTCACCAATCCCCCCAATGTCCCCAACGCCCCCAATGTCCCCAATGTCCCCAATGTCCCCAACACCTCCAATGTCCCCATTGCCCCAGATGTCCCCATTGCCCCAATGTCCCCAATGTCCCCAGGGCTGGACAGGCTCATGGAGCTCCCTCAGTGCCCTGTGTCCCCAATGTCCCCAATGCCCGTGATGTCCCCAGTGTTCCCAGGGCTGGACAGGCCTATGGAGCTCCTCAGTGCCCATTGTCCCCTGTCCCCCCAATGTCCCCAGTGTCCCCAGTGTCCCCAGTGTCCCTGATGTTCCCAGGGCTGGACAGGCTCATGGAGACCCCTCAATGCCCTGTCCCCCCATTGCCCCCTGTGTCCCCAGTGTCCCCAATGTCCCCAACACTCTCCAGGTCCTCCATGACTGCAATGTCCCCAATGTCCCCAACGCTCCTGATGTCCCCAATGTCCCCAGTGTCCCTGACGTCCCCTGCTTTTCCCAGTGTCCCCAATGTCCCCAATGTCCCCAGGGCTGATGGAGCTCCCTCAGTGCCCAATGTCCCCAATGTCCCAAATGTCCCCAGTGTCCCCAACACTCTCCAGGTCCTCCATGACCGCAACATCCCTAGTGTCCCCATTGCCCCAAACATCTCCAATGTCCCCAATGTCCCCAGGGCTGGACGGGCCCATAGAGCTCCCTCAGTGCCCAGTGTCCCAAGTGTCCCCAATGTCCCCAGTGTCCCCAATGTCCCCAGGGCTGGACGGGCTGATGGAGCTCCCTCAGTGCCCAGTGTCCCCAATGTCCCCAGTGTCCCCAGTGTCCCCAATGTCCCCAGGGCTGGACGGGCTGATGGAGCGCTGTGCCCAGTACAAGAAGGACGGCGCTGACTTTGCCAAGTGGTGCTGTGTCCCCAATGTCCCCAATGTCCCCAGGGCTGATGGAGCTCCCTCAGTGCCCTGTGTCCCCAGTGTCCCCAATGTCCCCAATGTCCCCAGGGCTGGACGGGCTGATGGAGCTCCCTCAGTGCCCAGTGTCCCCAATGTCCCCAATGTCCCCAATGTCCCCAGGGCTGGACGGGCTGATGGAGCGCTGTGCCCAGTACAAGAAGGACGGCGCTGACTTTGCCAAGTGGCGCTATGTCCCCAATGTCCCCAATGTCCCCAATGTCCCCAGGGCTGGACGGGCTGATGGAGCGCTGTGCCCAGTACAAGAAGGACGGCGCTGACTTTGCCAAGTGGCGCTGTGTGCTGAAGATCACCCCGCACACGCCCACGCGCCTCGCCGTCATGGAGAACGCCAACGTGCTGGCACGCTACGCCAGCATCTGCCAGCAGGTCAGCACTGCTGGCCCCAGCTGTCCCCAAGTGTCCCCAAGTGTCCCCAGCCTGACTTGGGGATGGGGGCATTGAGGGGTGGGGGCTGGGTGTGGGTTGGTGGCATTTGGGAGGAGTTTGGTGGCATCTGGAAGGGGTTTGGTGGCATCTGGAAGGGGTTTGGTGGCACTTATGGATGGTTTGGTGGCATCTGGAAGGGGTTTGGTGGCACCTAGAGGGGGTTTGGTGGCACTTAGAGAGGGTTTGGTGACATCTAGAGGGGGTTTGGTGGCATCTGGAAGGGGTTTGGTGGCACCTAGAGGGGGTTTGGTGGCATCTAGAAGGGGTTTGGTGGCACTTACGGATGGTTTGGTAGCACTTAGGGAGGGTTTAGTGACACTTCAGGGGGTGTGGTGGCATCTGGAGGGGGTTTGGTGGCACTTAGAGAGGGTTTGGTGGCACCTGGAGAGGGTTTGGTGGCACCTGGAGAAGATTTGGTGACACCTGGGAAGGGTTTGGTGGCACTTAGGGATGGTTTGGTGGCGCCTAGAGGGGGTTTGGGGACACCAGGAGGTGACTCAAGCCCATGGAGAACGCCAACGTGCTGGCACGCCACGCCAGCATCTGCCAGCAGGTCAGCACTGCTGGCCCCAATGGTGTCCCCAGGTGTCCCCAAGTGTCCCCAGCCTGGCTTGGGGATGGGGGGATTGAAGGGTGGTGGCTGGGTGCGGGTTGGTGGCATCTGGAAGGGGTTTGGTGGCATCTGGAGAGGGTTTGGTGACAGCTGGAGAGGGTTTGGTGAGACCTGGAGGGGGTTTGGTGGCACTTACGGATGGTTTGGTGGCATCTGGAGAGGGTTTAGTGACACCTCAGGGGGTTTGGTGGCACTTAGAGGGGGTTTGGTGACATCTAGAGAGGGTTTGGTGGCACTTAGAGGGGCTTTGGTGGCATCTAGAAGGGGTTTGGTGGCACCTGGAGAAGGTTTGGTGACACCTGGGAAGGGTTTGGTGACATCTGGAGGGAGTTTGGTGGCACTTAGATGGGGTTTGGTGACATCTGAAGGGGGTTTGGTGGCACTTAGAGAGGGTTTGGTGACGTCTGGAGAGGATTTGGTGGCACCTGGACAGGGTTTGGGGACACTCAGAGAGGGTTTGGTGGCACCTCAGAGCCCGTGGCTCCCCTCCTATTGTCCCCACCTGTCCCTTCCCCGATGTCCCCTCCCCGTGTCCCCACTGTCCCCAATGATGTCCCCAATGTCTGACATGTCCCCAATGTCCCCTCGATGTCCCCAGAACGGCACTGTCCCCATCGTGTCCCCCATGTCCCCTTTGTGTCCTCCGTGTCCCCATCGTGTCCCCAGTGTCCCCAGTGTCTCACATGTCCCCAATGATGTCCCTGATGTCCCCAGAACGGCACTGTCCCCATCGTGTCCCCAATGTCCCCAATGTCTGACATGTCCCTGATGTCCCCAATGTCCCCATCGTGTCCCCAATGTCCCCAGAACGGCATTGTCCCCATTGTGTCCCCCATGTCCCCAATGTCCTGACATGTCCCCTTGGTGTCCCCAGAACGGCATTGTCCCCAGTGTCCCCCATGTCCCCAATGATGTCCCCAATGTCCCCATCGTGTCCCTGATGTCCCCAATGTCCCCAATGATGTCCCCAATGTCTCCATCGTGTCCCTGATGTCCCCAGTGATGTCCCCAGTGTCCCCAGTGATGTCCCCAATGTCCCCAGAACAGCATTGTCCCCAATGTCCCCAATGATGTCCCCAATGATGTCCCCAATGTCCCCAATGATGTCCCCAATGATGTCCCCAATGTCCCCAGAATGGCATTGTCCCCATGGTGTCCCCAATGTCCCCAATGATGTCCCCAATGTCCCTGATGTCCCCAGTGATGTCCCCAGTGTCCCCAGAACGGCATTGTCCCCATTGTGTCCCCAATGTCCCCAATGATGTCCCCATGGTGTCCCCAATGTCCCCAATGATGTCCCCAATGTCTCCAATGATGTCCCCACTGTCCCCAGAATGGCATTGTCCCCAATGATGTCCCCAATGTCCCCCTCGATGTCCCCAGAATGGCATTTGTCCCCATCATGTCCCCAATGATGTCCCCAATGATGTCCCCACTGTCCCCAGAATGGCATTGTCCCCATCGTGTCCCCATCGTGTCCCCAATGTCCCCAATGATGTCCCCAATGTCCCCAGAATGGCATTGTCCCCATCGTGTCCCCAATGTCCCCAATGATGTCCCCAATGTCCCCAGAATGGCATTGTCCCCATCGTGTCCCCATCGTGTCCCCAATGTCCCCAATGATGTCCCCAATGTCCCCAGAATGGCATTGTCCCCAATGATGTCCCCAATGTCCCCAGAATGGCATTGTCCCCAATGATGTCCCCAATGTCCCCAGAATGGCATTGTCCCCATCGTGTCCCCATCGTGTCCCCAATGTCCCCAATGATGTCCCCAATGTCCCCAGAATGGCATTGTCCCCATCGTGTCCCCAATGTGTCCCCACTGTCCCCAATGATGTCCCCATGTCCCAATGAGTCCCCATATGTCCCAATGTCCCCAGAGGCATTGTCCCCATCGTGTCCCCAATGTGTCCCCACTGTCCCCAATGATGTCCCCAATGTCCCCAGAATGGCATTGTCCCCATCGTGGAGCCCGAGATCCTCCCGGACGGTGACCACGACCTCAAGACGTGCCAGTACGTCACCGAGAAGGTCAGTGCCACCCCCTGTCCCCAAGGGTCCCCAGGTGTCCCCAAGGGTCCCCAAGGGGTCCTGAGTCCTCGCCGCGCGGGGTGACACCAGGAGGTGGCACCTGGGCAGGGCGTGGTGGCATCTGGAGGGGGTTTGGTGGCACCTGGGTGGCTTTGAGACCCCTCCAGGTGTCCCCAGCGTGTCCCAATGTCACCTCCTGGTGTCCTGTGGTGGTTGGTGACACCAAGAGGTGGCACCGGGGGGGGGGGGGTTTGGTGACATCTGGTGGCTTTGGTGGCACCTGGACAAAGGAGTGGTGGCACCTGGCGTGTCCCCAGCGCTGTCCCCAATGTCCCTGCTCTGTCCCCATGATGTCCCCAGTGATGTCCCCAATGATGTCCCCAGGTGCTGGCAGCCGTGTCCAAAGCCTTCAGTGTCCCCAATGTCCCCAGTGATGTCCAGTGATGTCCCAGGATGTGGCACCTGGCAGGGCGTGCGTGGCATCTGGAGGGTGTTTGGTGGCACCTGGGTGGCTTTGAGACCCCCAAGTGTCCCCAGCATGTTCCCAATGTCACCTCATGGTGTCCTGTGGTGGGTGGTGACCAAGAGAGTGTGCACCGGGTGGGGCGGGGGTTGGTGACATCTGGTGGCTTTGGTGGCACCTGGACAAAGGAGTGGTGGCACCTGGCGTGTCCCCAGCGCTGTCCCCAATGTCCCTGCTCTGTCCCCATGATGTCCCCAGTGATGTCCCCAATGATGTCCCCAGGTGCTGGCAGCCGTGTCCAAAGCCTTCAGTGTCCCCAATGTCCCCAGTGATGTCCCCAATGTCCCCAGTGATGTCCCCAGTGTCCCCACTGATGTCCCCAGGTGCTGGCAGCCGTGTACAAGGCCTCAGTGACCACCACGTGTACCTGGAGGGGACACCAGTGACGTCACTAATGATGTCCCCAAGTCCCCACTGATGTCCCCACTGATGTCCCCAATGTCCCCATGATGTCCCCAATGATGTCCCCAATGTCCCCAGGTGCTGGCAGCCGTGTACAAAGCGCTCAGTGACCACCACGTGTACCTGGAGGGGACACCAGTGATGTCCCCAATGATGTCCCCAATGTCCCCAGTGATGTCACTGATGTCCCCACTGATGTCCCCAGGTGCTGGCCGCGGTGTCCAAGGCGCTCAGTGACCACCACGTGTACCTGGAGGGGACACCAATGACGTCACTAATGATGTCCCCACTGATGTCCCCACTGATGTCCCCAATGATGTCCCCACTGATGTCCCCAATGTCCCCAGGTGCTGGCCGCGGTGTACAAGGCGCTCAGTGACCACCACGTGTACCTGGAGGGGACACTGCTGAAGCCCAACATGGTGACAGCGGGACACGCCTGTGCCACCAAGTACAGCCCCGAGGAGATCGCCATGGCAACGGTCACCGCGCTGCGCAGGACGGTGCCACCCGCCGTGCCAGGTCAGTGTCACCTCTGTGTCAGTGTCATTGTCACCTCTGTGTCACTGTGTGCCATGGCAACGGTCACCGCGCTGCGCAGGACGGTGCCACCCGCCGTGCCAGGTCAGTGTCACCTCTGTGTCACCTGTGTGTCATTGTCACCTGTCTGTCACCTGTGTGTCATTGTCACTGTGTCACTGTGTGCCATGGCAACGGTCACCGCGCTGCGCAGGACAGTGCCACCCGCCGTGCCAGGTCAGTGTCACCTCTGTGTCACCTCAGTGTCATTGTCACCTGTGTGTCACTGTCATGGTCACTGTGTGCCATGGCAACGGTCACCGCACTGAGACGGACGGTGCCACCCACCGTGCCAGATCAGTGTCATTGTCACCTCTGTGTCAGTGTCACCTCTGTGTCATTGTCACTGTGTCACTGTCACTGTGTGCCATGGCAATGGTCACCGCCCTGCGCAGGACAGTGCCACCTGCGGGCCAGGTCACTGTCACCTGTGTGTCATTGTCACTGTCCCCAGTGTCCCTGAGCTGTGTCTGGGCTATCTGGCTGTCCCCAGGCTGATGTCACAGTGTCCCCTCGATGTCCCCTCAGGGATCACGTTCCTGTCGGGGGGTCAGAGTGAGGAGGAGACCGCTCTGTCCCTCAATGCCATCAATCGCTGTCCCCTGTGTCCCCAATGTCCCTGTGCCATTCCTATGTCCCTGGGGTGTATCTGGGCTAGCTGAGTGTCACACTGATGTCACACTGATGTCACAGTGATGTCCCCTCGATGTCCCCTCAGGGATCACGTTCCTGTCGGGGGGTCAGAGTGAGGAGGAGGCCTCTCTGAACCTCAATGCCATCAATCGCTGTCCCCTGTGTCCCCAATGTCCCTGTGCCATATCCATGTCCCTGACTGTCCCAGTGTCCCCAGGCTGATGTCACAGTGTCCCCTCGATGTCCCCTCAGGGATCACGTTCCTGTCGGGGGGTCAGAGTGAGGAGGAGCCTCTCTGTCCCTCAATGCCATCAACCGCTGTCCCCTGTGTCCCCAATGTCCCTGTGCCATATCCTGTGTCCCTGGGGTGTATCTGGACTATCTGAGTGTCACACTGATGTCCCCTCGATGTCCCCTCAGGGATCACGTTCCTGTCGGGGGGTCAGAGTGAGGAGGAGGCCTCTCTGAACCTCAATGCCATCAACCGCTGTCCCCTGTGTCCCCTGTGTCCCTGTGCCATAATCCTGTGTCCCTGGGGTGTATCTGGACTATCTGAGTGTCACACTGATGTCCCCTCGATGTCCCCTCAGGGATCACGTTCCTGTCAGGGGGTCAGAGTGAGGAGGAGGCCTCTCTGAACCTCAATGCCATCAATCGCTGTCCCCTGTGTCCCCAATGTCCCTGTGCCATTCCATGTCCCTGGGGTGTATCTGGGCTATCTGAGTGTCACACTGATGTCACAGTGTCCCCTCGATGTCCCCTCAGGGATCACGTTCCTGTCGGGGGGTCAGAGTGAGGAGGAGGCCTCTCTGAACCTCAATGCCATCAATCGCTGTCCCCTGCCGCGGCCCTGGGCTCTGACCTTCTCCTACGGGCGCGCCCTGCAGGCCTCGGCCCTCAAGGCCTGGGGGGGCAAGAAGGACAACACCAAGGTGGCCCAGGAGGAGTACGTCAAGAGAGCCCTGGTAGGTGGCACTTGGGGACATTGGGGACACCTCAAGGACACCTCGGGGACACCTTGGGGACACCTCAGGGGCTCGGGGACTTGGGGGTCTTGGGTGTTCCTTGAGTTGGGTCGACCATGGAGAGGTGGGAGCCACATCTGAGGGGGTTTCAGAGGGACAGGTGGGGACATTTGGGGTCTTGGGGACACCCTGGGGACATCGGGGACACCTCGAGGACTTTGGGACACCACTGGGGACTTGGGGACATTGAGGGATCTTGGGGACACTGGGTGTTCCTTGAGTTGGGGTGACCATGGAGGGGTGGGAGCCACATCTGAGGGGGGTTTGAAGGGTGAGGTGGGGACATTTGGGGTCTTGGGGACATTGGGGACACCTCGGGGACTTGGTGACATTGAGGGGACTTGGGGACATTGAGGGACGTTGAGTGTTCCTTGAGTTGGGTCAAGCACGGAGAGGTGACAGCCACATCTGAGGGGGGTTTGGAGGGTGAGGTGGGGACATTTGGGGACATTTGGGGTCTTTAGGACACTTAGGACACCTTGGGGACACCTGAGGGACATCAGGGTGGGCAGGAGAAGGGTTGGGGAGGGACCCGTGGGGACACACGAGGACAGGGACAGGGACAACACCAAGGTGGCCCAGGAGGAGCAGGTCAAGAGAGCCCTGGTAGGTGGCACTTGGGGACATTGGGGACACCTTGGGGACACCTTGGGGACACCTCGGGGATTTGGGGGTGTTGGCGGTTCCTTGAGTTGGGGTGACCATGGAGGGGTGAGGGCCACATCTGAGGGGGGTTTGGAGGGTGAGGTGGGGACATTTGGGGTCTTGGGGACACCTTGGGGACATTGGGGACACCTCAAGAACCTTGGGCACACATTGGGGACACCTTGGGGACATTGAGGGACGTTGGGTGTTCCTTGAGTTGGGGTGACCATGGAGAGGTGGGAGCCACATCTGAGGGGGGTTCAGAGGGACAGGTGGGGACATTTGGGGTCTTGGGGACACCCTGGGGACATCGGGGACACCTCGAGGACTTGGGGACACCACTGGGGACTTGGGGACATTGAGGGACGTTGGGTGTTCCTTGAGTTGGGGTGACCATGGAGAGGTGGGAGCCACATCTGAGGGGGGTTCAGAGGGACAGGTGGGGACATTTGGGGTCTTGGGGACACCTCGGGGACATTGGGGACACCTCGGGGACTTGGGGACATTGAGGGACGTTGGGTGTTCCTTGAGTTGGGTCAAGCACGGAGAGGTGACAGCCACATCTGAGGATGGGGACATTTGGGGACATTTGGGGTCTTTAGGGCATTGGGGACACCTTGGGGATCCCCACTGTCCCCAACCCCCCCAATGTCCTTAACACCCCCAATGTCCCCAACCCCCTGAGTGTCCCCAATGTCCCCAGTACCACCAATGTCCCCAAGGCCCTCTGTTGTCCCCAAGACCCTCTGGTGTCCCCAGTGTCCCCAATCCCCCCGATGTTCCCAATGTCCCCAGTGTCCCCAACCCCTCCAATGTCCCTGCTGTCCCCAATGTCCCCAACCCCCTCCTGATGTCACTGCTGTCCCCGCTGTCCCCAGCCCCCCCAATGTCCCTGATGTCCCCAATGTCCCCGACCCCCCCCGGTGTCTCTGCTATCCCTGATGTCCCCAGTACCCCCACTGTCCCCAAGGCCCCCTGATGTCCCTGCTGTCCCCGATGTCCCCTGCTGTCCCCAATGTCCCCAATGTCCCCTGATGTCCCCAGTGTCCCCAACACACCCAATGTCCCCTGATGTCCCCGCTGTCCCCAATGTCCCCAGTACCCCCACTGTCCCCAAGGCCCCCTGATGTACCTGCTGTCCCCGATGTCCCCTGCTGTCCCCAATGTCCCCTGATGTCCCCAGTGTCCCCAACCCCCCTGATGTCCCCAATGTCCCCGATGTCCCCTGATGTCCCCAATGTCCCCTGCTGTCCCCAGGCCAACTCCCTGGCGTGCCAGGGCAAGTACACCCCGAGTGGCACCGCGGGGGCGGCGGCCAGCGAGTCCCTGTTCGTGTCCAACCACGCCTACTGAGGGGACACCTGGGGACACCCCTGGGGACACCTGGGGACATCCCTTGGACACCTGCTGGGCACCTGCTGGACATCCCTGGACACCGCTGGACACTGCTGGACACCCATGGACACCCCTGGACACACCCCTGGACACCCCTGGACATCCATGGACACCCCTGGACATCCATGGACATCTGTGGAGACCTGCTGACCATCCCCCGGACACCCCTGGACACTGCTGGACACTGCTGACCACACCTCTGGACATCCATGGACTCCCCTTGGACATCCCTGGACACTGCTGACCAACCCCCTGGACATCCATGGATTTCCTGGTGGACATCCATGGACACTGCTGGACACCTGCTGACCACCCATGGACATCCCTGGACATCCATGGACACTGCTGACCATCCCCTCGGGCTCCTGCTGACCACCACCTGCTGACCATCCCCTGGCCACTCATGGAGCACTGACCACCTGCTGGCCACCTGCTGACCACTGACCACCCTGTGGCCACCCACGGAGCACTGACCACCTGGTGACCACTGACCACCCTCAGACCAGTGACCACTGACCACCCTTGGACCGCTGACCACCCTGTGGCCACCCACTGACCATCCAGTGGCCACTGACCACCTGCTGACCACCCATGGGCCACTGACCTCCTGCTGACCACTGACCGTCCACTGACCTCTGGCCACCCTGTGGCCACCCTGTGGTCACTCTCTGACCACTGACCACCCTCTGGCTGCTCTCTGGCCACTGACCATCTGCTGACCACCCTCTGACCACTGACCACCCTCGGACTGCTGACCACTGACCACCCTCTGGTCACCCTGTGGTCACTCACTGACCAACCACTGACCACTGGCCACCTTCTGGCCGCTTTCTGGCCACTGACCACCCTCAGGCCACCTGCTGACCCCCCAGTGACCACTGACCACCTGCTGACCGCTGACCACCCTCTGGCCACCCTGTGGTCACTCCATGGTCACTCACTGCCCATCACTGACCACCCCATGGGCACACAGGGGTCACTCCGTGGTCACTCATTGGTCACCTTGTGGTCACTCAGGGGTCACTCAGGGGTCACTCAGTGGTCACTCAGTGGTCACTCCATGGTCACTCTCTGGTCACTCATTGGTCACTCAGGGTCACTCAGTGGTCACTCAGGGGTCACTCATTGGTCACTCATTGGTCACTCTCTGGTCACTCTCTGGTCACTCATTGGTCACTCAGTGGTCACTCATTGGTCACTGGTCACTCTCTGGTCACTCTCTGGTCACTCTCTGCCCTCGCTGTCCCCGCCCAGAGCAATAAAAGTCTCGGATGAACCCAGAAACGCTCCCGGAATTTTGGATTTCACCCCAAAATTTGGGGGTTTGGGGCAGTTCAGGGATTTGGGGAGGATTGACCCCAAAATTTGGGGGGTTTTGGGTTGGTTTTGGGGTGGTTTGACTCCAAATTTGGGGGTTTTGGGGGGGATTTGATCCCAAATGTGGGGATTTTGGGTGGTTTAGGACAGAATTTCAACCCAAATTTGAGGGGTTTGGGGAAATTTTGGGGTGATTTGACCCCAAATTTGGGGATTTTGGGGTGGTTTGGATGTGGCTCGACCCCAAAATTTGGGGGTTCTGGGCTGGTTTGATCCCAAATTTGGGGATTTTGGGGTGGTTTGAAAACAAAATTTGGGGATTTTGGGGTGATTTAGGACAGAATTTCAACCCAAATTTGAGGGGTTTGGGGGAATTTGGGGTGACTTTCCCCGGATTTGGGGATTTCGGGAGGGTTTGGGGGTGATTGATCCTAAACTTGGGGATTTGGGGTGATTTGACCCCAAATTTGGGGATTTTGGGGTGATTTGAATACAAAATTTGGGGATTTTGGGGTGGTTTGATCCCAAATTTGGGGGTTCTGGGCTGGTTTGACAACAAATCTTGGGGATTTTGGGGAAATTTTGGGGATTTTGGGGTGGATTGACCCCAAATTTGGGGATTTCATGGGGTTTAGGACAGAATTTCAGCCCAAATTTGAGGGGTTTGCGGGAATTTTGGGGTGGTTTGATCCCAAATTTGGGGGTTTTGGGGTGATTTGAAAACAAAATTTGGGGATTTTGGGGTGGTTTGATCCCAAATTTGGGCATTTTGGGGAGTTTGGGGTGGATTGACCCCAAATTTGGGGGTTTTGGGGTGGTTTGGGGCAGGATTTCAGCCCAAATTTGAGGGGTTTGGGGGAATTTTGGGGTGATTTGACCCCAAATTTGGGGATTTTGGGGTGGTTTGGATGTGGCTCGACCCCAAAATTTGGGGGTTCTGGGCTGGTTTGATCCCAAATTTGGGGATTTTGGGGTGATTTGAAAACAAAATTTGGGGATTTGGGGTGTTTTGATCCCAAATTTGGGGATTTGGGGTGGTTTGACCCCAAATTTGGGGTGGTTTGGGGTGATTTTCCCCAAATTTGGGGGTTCTGGGCTGGTTTGACCCCAAATTTGGGAGGTTTGGGGCTGATTTTGGGGTGGTTTGACCCCAAATTTGGGGATCCTCAGAGGATTTGGGACATTTTAACCCAAAATTTAGGGGGGGGGGGGTTGTGGTGATTTGGGGGGGTTTGGCCCAAATTTGGGATTTCTGGAAGGGATTTGGGGTGGTTTGACCCCAAAATTTGGATTTTTGGGGTGGTTTGACCCCAAAATTTGGGGATTTTGGGAGGTTTGACCCCAAAATTTGGGAGTTTGGGGTGGTTTGACCTCAAAATTTGGGGATTTAGGGAGATTTGACCTCAAAATTTGGATTTTTGGGTTGGTTTGACCTCAAAATTTGGATTTTTGGGGAGGTTTGAAACCAAAATTTGGGGATTTGGGGTGGTTTGACCCCAAAATTTGGGAGATTTGGGGTGGTTTGACCCCAAAATTTGGGGGATTTTTTTTTCATTTTGGGGCGATTTCCCCTAAATTTGGGATTTTTGGGACGTTTCAGCCCCAAATTTGGGGGTTCTGGAGCCATTTTGGGGTGGTTTGCCCCCAAATTTGGGGGATTTTGGGGCCATTTGGGGGAGTTCTGCCCCAATTTGGGGGTTCTGGGGAGGTTCTGCCTAAATTTGGGTGGGAAAATGGGAATTTTGGGATTTTTTAGGAGAAAAAAATGAAATTTGGGCAAATCTGGGTGGAAAAAGGAGATTTTGGGGTGGAAAACTGGGAATTCGGGGAATTTTGGGTGGGAAAATGAGATTTTGGGGGAATTTTGGCATTTTGGGGTGGAAAACTGGAATTTTGGGTGGGAAATGGGGAATTTGGGGAGATTTTTAAAGAAAAATGGGCATTTTTTAGGATGACCCAAAATGACCCAAAATGGCCCCAAAATGCCCCAAAATTACTCCAAAATTCCCCTAGAATCCCAAAAATGCCCCAAAATTCCCCAAAATGACCCAAAAATGACCCAAAATGAGGGAAAAAGGACCAAAATTACTCAAATTTACCCCAAAATGAGTCCAAAATGCCCCAAAATGACCCAAAAATGAATCAAAAATTCCCCTAAAATCCCAAAAATGTCCCAAAATTCCCCAAAATGACTCAAAATGACCCAAAAAGGACCAAAATTACTCAAATTTACCATAAAAGACCCAAAATGACCCAGAAATGCCTCAAAATTTTTCAACAATTGCATAAAATGACCCCAAAATCCAAAATATTCCTAAATTTGCCCCAAAATGGCCCAAAATGACACCAAAATTCCCCAAAAAATTCCAAAAATTGCCCCTCCCCCACCGTGAAAATGAGCTAAAAATGGCCCAAAATGACTCCAAAATTCCCCAAAAAATTCCAAAAATGCCCCAAAATTCCTCAAAGTGACCCAAAAATGACCCAAAATGACCCAAAAAGGCCCCAAAATGACCCAAAATGCCCCAAGACAACCCATTATGACCCCAAAAGGACCAAAATAGCTCAAATTTACCCCAAAATAACTCCAAATTTGCCCCAAAATGGCCCCTTCCCCACCCTTGAAAATGGCCCAAAATTGCCCAAAATGACCCAAAAAAGACCCAAAAATCCCCTAAATTCCCCAAAATGACTCAAGATGACCCAAAAATGACCTCAAATCTTCCAACAATTGGATAAAATGTCCCAAAATTCCAAAAATTTCCCCAAAATTTCCCAAAAATTCCCCAAAATGACCCAAAAATGACACCAAAATTCCCCAAAACTCCCAAAATTCCAAAAAAATTCTTCAAGATGGCCCCAAAATGGCCCCTCCCCCACCCTCGGAAATGAGGCAAAAATGCCCCAAAATGACCCAAAAATTCACCAAAAAATCCCAAAAATGCCCCAAAATTCCTCAAAGTGACCCAAAATGCCCAAAAATGGTCAAAAATGACCCTAGAAAGACCAAAATTACTCAAATTTTCCCCAAAATGCCCCAAAATGACCCAAATTTGCCATACCCTCAAAAATGGCCCCAAAATGGCCCAAAAATGAATCGAAATGACCCAACATGCCCCTAAATGACCCAAAATGACCCAAAATCCCCCAAAATTCCCTAAAAATGATCCGAAAACGACTCAAAAATTTCCAACAGTTTCATCAAATGTCCCAAAATTCCAAAAATTTCCCACAAATGTTCCAAAATGACCCAAAATGGTCCCTCCCCAACCCTCGAGAATGGCTCCAAAATGACCCAAAAATGACCTAAATTACTCAAAATGACCCAAAAATGACCCAAAATGACAAAAAATCCACCCCAAAAGGACCAAAATGACTCAAATTTGCCCCAAAATGGCCCCAAAAATGGCCCCTCCCCTACCCTCGGAAATGAGGCAAAAATGACCCAAAAATTCGAAAAAAATCCCCAGAAATCCTAAAATTCTTCAAAGTGACTCAAAAAGGACCCAAAATGACCCAAAATCACCCAAATTTTCCCCAAAATGACCCCAAATGGCCCCTCCCCCACCCTCAAAAATGGCCCTAAAATGACCCCAAAATGACTAAAAATGCCCCAAAGTGACCCAAAATGACCCAAAAATGACCCAAAATGACCCAAAAAGGACCCAAAAAGGACCAAAATTACTCAAATTTACCCCAAATGACTCCAAAATGACCCAAAATGACCCAAATTTGCCCAAAAATGGCCCCTCCTCCACCCTCAAAATGGCCCCAAAATGCCCCAAATCGACTCAAAAATTCCCCTAAAATCTCAAAAATGCCCCAAATTTTCCCAAAATTCCCCAAAATGACCCAAAAAAGGACCAAAATTACTCAAATTTACCCCAAAATAATTCCAAAATGGCCCAAAACGCCCCAAATTTGACCCCAAATGATCCCAAATGGCCCCTCCCCCACCCTCGGAAATGAGGCCAAAATGCCCCAAAATGCCCCAAAAATGCCCCAAAAAATTCACCAAAAATCCCCCAAATGCCCCCAAATGCCCCCAAACGCCCCCAAATGCCCCAATGTGATCCCGAAAGGACCAAAATGGCTCCAATTTCCCTCCAAATGCCCCAAAATCACCACAAAATTTCCCCAGGGGGTCCCGGGGCCAACCCGCGGGTGGGGGAGGGGCTGGGAAAGGACTTGGAGAGGTGGGGGCAAAGACAACAAAAAATATGGGTGGGAGTTGGGGCGTGGACAGTGAGGTTGTGGGTGGGGTCCCCCCCCGGCCGCCCATGGTGGGTGAGGGGATTTGGGGGTGTGGCGGGCGGTGCTTATCGTCCCCTGTTTTGGAATGTGGCGGGGCCTTGGCAGGGGACTGGAAGGGCGGGGAGGTGGCTGGGCCCGGACTTTTTTGTCGGGAGGTCGTTCGGGTGGAGGGTCCCGGGTGGGTGATGGGGGGATTGTGGGTGGTGGGTGGTGGAGGAGCTTGGCATGAGTCACAGGGTCAGGGGGTGGGGGAGGTGGGCTTTGAAGGGTGGGGGGGGGGGGGAGGGGGGGAAGGAGTCTCATCCTCCCTGTCCTCCTCTGCTCCGCATCCTCCAGGGGTGGAGGGGTAGGGGAATTGGAGGGGGTCCCCCAGGGTTGTATAAGGCTGAGACCAACCGAAGGTAAGACAGAAAGAAGCAGGAGAAGCGAAGAGGAAATTTGGGGAAGGAGTAAGAATGCGAGCAAGGAAAAAAAGCGAGAAGGAAGAAGTTGCCACAGACAAAAGGGAGGAGAGAAAAATAAAAAACATAGGAAGGGAAGAGACAAAATACAATGATAAAGGGAAAAGAAGAATAGAAAAAATTTCTTTTCTCTTACTTTTTGTTCTTTTTCACCGAAGCATGAGAATGAAAAAACCCTGGCAAACGGGGAGGGGGGGTCCTCATGGGGGGTGAGGGAGAGGCTTGTGTGGGGGGTGTGGGAGGGGCTCTATCAAAGGGACTTTGAGAGGTGGGCGGAGGGGCTTTTGGTGGGGGTCAAGGGGTGGGGGAGTGGATCCGGGGTGGGGGAGGGGCTGAGAAAGGACTTTGAGAGATTGGGGGAGGTGGATGGGAGTGGGGGGGGGGACAATGAGAGTGTGGGGGAGGGGCTTTCTGTGGGGGGGGTGGTCGTTTTTGGGTGTGTGGTTGTGCTTGGCTTTGCCTTTTGTTGCGGGCCTTTGGGGGAATGGTGGCCGATATGCCGCGGGTGGGGGCCGCCGCGGCGCTGGTTGAGGGTCCTCAATGGGTGTGGGCAAGGGAAGACGTGCGGTGCTTTTTTGGCTCTTTTTTTTCGGCTTTGTGTTTTTATATTTTTTTCTTCTTTTCCAACTTCCCCCCTGTTCTTTTTTCTTCCCACTTCCCTCTCCCCCTCTGTTGTTGCCCCTAGCCCCCCTTCTGTACCGAATCCTGTTCAAAAAAGGGACTTTTGAGAGGTGTGTGGGGCAGGGATTATCACAGACAAGGGGGGGGGAGGGGGATCTGCCACTTGTGGTTGGTGAGGCGGGCTGGGTAAGGACTTTTGAGATGTGTGTGCAGGGGATTGGGTGGGGGGGTGGGGTGGGCGGGGGGTTTGGGGGGTGGGGGCGGGCTCCGGGGGGGATTTAGTGGCGGCGCGGGGGTGGGGGAGGGGCGGTGTCGGGGGTGGGGGAGGGGATGGCGGCTCCGGGCGCGGATCCCTGGGACCTGGGGGTGATCGGGGGGTATTTCCTGCTCGTCATGGCCGTGGGGCTCTGGGTAAGGACCCCTCCCCCATCCCCCACCCCCCACCCCCAAATAAATTTATCATGAACCCCGAAATCCTGAGAATTCACCCCAAAAAAAATCCCCCTAAAAAAAAAAAACCCAAAAATCCGCCCCGAAAAATCGCGAAATCGGGAAAAATTCACCTCGAAATGCCGGAAATTCACCCCAAAAATTCACCCCGAAAAATCCAAAAATCCTGGAAATTCACCCCAAAAAATCCCCAAAAATTCAACAAAAAACCCCCAAAATCCTGGAAATTCACCCCAAAAAATCCACCCTAGAAAATGCCAAAATCCCGGAAATTTACCCCAAAAAATCCACCCCAAGAATCCCAAAATCCTGGAAATTTACCCCAAAAATTCCCCAAAAAATCAACAGAAAAAAAAACCCCAAAATCCTGGAAATTCACCCCAAAAATACCCCAAAAAATGCACCCCAAAATGCACCCCAAAATCCTGGAAATTCACCCCAAAAAATTCACCCCCAAAAAGCCTCAAAACTCTGGAAATTTACCCCAAAAATTCGCCCTAAAATTTCCCCCAAAAAATCAACTTTAAAACCCCGAAAATTCCCAAGAAATCGCCCCAAATACCCCGAAAATTCACCCCAAAAATTCCCCCAAAAAATCAAAATAAACCCCCCCAAAATCTCCAAAATCCTGGAAATTCACCCCAAAAAATTCACCCTGAAAAATCCCCAAAAATCCACCCCGAAAAATCCCAAAATCTTGAAAAATTCACCCCAAAAATTCACCCTAAAACCCCCAAAATCCTGGAAATTTACCCCCCCCAAAAAATCCACCCCAAAAATCCCCAAAATCCTGGAAATTCACCCCAAAAAATTCCCCTAAAAAAAAACCCAAAAATCCTCCCTGAAAAATCCCAAAATCATGAAAAATTCACCCCGAAATGCGGAAATTCACCCCAAAAATCCCCAAATCCCGGGAATTCACCCCAAAAAAATCACCCTGAAAAATCCCAAAATCCTGGAAATTCACCCCAAAAAATTCACCCCCAAAAAGACCCAAAAGTCTGGAAATTAACCCCAAAAATTCCTCAAAAAATCAAAATAAAAACCCCCCAAAACTCCCCAATTCCTGGAAATTTACCCCAAAAATCCCCCCAAAAAATCCACCCCAAAAAATCCCAAAATCGTGAAAAATTCACCCCGAAATTGTGGAAATTCACCCCAAAAATTCACCCCAAATATTCAACCAAAACATTCCCAAAATCCTGGAAATTCACCCCAAAAAATCCACCCTGAAAAATCCCTAAATCCTGGGAATTTACCCCAAAAATTTGCCCTAAAAATCCCCCAAAAATCAACTTAAAAACCCCAGAAAATTCCCAAGAAATCGCCCCAAAAACCCCAAAAATTCACTCCAAAAATTCCCCAAAAAATCAAAATAGAACCCCCCAAAAATTCCCAAATCCTGGAAATTCACCCCAAAAAATCCACCCTGAAAAATCCCAAAATCCTGGGAATTTACACCAAAAATCGATCAAAAAAAATCCCGAAAAATCAAAATAAAACCTCAGAAAATTCCCAAGAAATCGCCCCAAAAACCCGGAAAATTCACTCCAAAAATTCTCCCAAACAATCAAAATAAAAACCCCCCAAAAATTCCCAAATCCTGGAAATTCACCCCCAAAAAATTCACCCAAAAATCCCCCAAAAAAATCAACTTTAAAAAACCCCAAAATTCAGAAAAAATCACCCCAAAAATTCACCCAGAAATCCCCAAAATTCTGAAAATTTACTCTAAAAAATCCTGGAAATTCACCCCAAAAATTCCACCTAAAAACCCCAAAATTCCTGAAATTCACCCCAAAAAAAAGCCCAAAAAATCAACCTAAAAAAAACCCCTTAAAATCGACCCTTAAAATCCCCAAAATTCTGGGAAATTGACCCAAAAATTCACCCAAAAAAGCACAAAAATCGACCCCAAAAATCCCAAATTCATTCCAAAAAATCCACCCCAAAATCCTGAAAATTCAGCCCCCAAAACCCCCAAAATCCTGGAAATTCACCCCAAAAATTCACCCTGAAAATCCCAAAATTCTGAAAATTCACCCCAAATAATCCCATAAAAAATTCAGCTCTGAAATCCCAAAATCCCCGAAATTCACCCCAAAAAATCGACCAAAAATAATCCCAAAATCCCCAAAATTCTCCCCAGATTTCCCCAAAATCCTGGAAAATCACCCCAAAAATTCCCAAAAAAATCAAAATAAAAAGCCCCAAAATCCCGGAAATTCACCCCAAAAAATTCATTCGAAAAATCCCCAAATCTTGGAAATTCAACCCAAAAAATTCCTCCGAAAATCCCCCAAAAAATTCACCCTAAAAAATTTCAAAAATCCTGGAAATTCACCCCAAAAATCCCCCAAAATCCCAAAAATTCACCCCAAAAATTCCCCAAAATCCTAAAAATTCACCCCAAAAAATCCCACAAAAATTTCACCCCCAAAAATCCCAAAATTCTGAAAATTCACCCCAAAAATCTGGGTTAAACTGGTCCGTACTGGTTTAAACTGGTCCATACTGGTCCATATTGGTCTGTACCAAAATGGCCGCCCAAAATGGCTGCCCCCATCAGAGTTCACAAGATGGCCGCCCAAAATGGCTGCCACAGCCTGGATCTAAGATGGCCGTCCAAGATGGCGCCCCTTTATGGCCGGCCATTGGTCTGTACTGGTCCATACTGGTCCGTACTGGTCTGTACTCGTTTATACTGGTCCATACTGGTCCATACTGCTCTGTACTGGTCTGTACTGGTTTATACTGGTTTATACTGATCCATACTGGTCCGTACTGGTCTGTACTGGTTTATACTGGTCCATACTGGTCTGTACTGGTCCATACTGGTTTATACTGGTCCGTACTGGTCCATACTGGTCCATACTGGTTTATACTGGTCCATACTGGTCCATACTGGTCCATACTGGTCCATACTGGTCCGTACTGGTCCATACTGGTCCATACTGGTCCATACTGGTCCATACTGGTCCATACTGGTCCATACTGGTCTGTACTGGTCCGTACTGGTCCATACTGGTCCGTACTGGTCCGTACTGGTCCGTACTGGTCCGTACTGGTCCATACTGGTCCATACTGGTCCGTACTGGTCCGTACTGGTCCATACTGGTCCATACTGGTCCATACTGGTCCCTAACTGGTCCATACTGGTCCGTACTGGTCCATACTGGTCCATACTGGTCCCTACTGGTCCGTACTGGTCCGTACTGTACTGGTCCATACTGGTTTATACTGGTCCGTACTGGTCATACTGGTCCATACTGGTCCATACTGGTCCATACTGGTCCATACTTGTCCATCCTGGTCCATACTGGTCTGTACTGGTCCATACTGGTCCATACTGGTCCATCCTGGTCCATACTGGTCTGTACTGGTCCATACTGGCCCGTACTGGTCCATACTGGTCCATACTGGTTTATACTGGTCCGTACTGGTCGCAGTCCCTGCGCAGGCGCGGTGGGCGGAGCCTCTCCGGGTATTTCCTGGCCGGACGCAGCATGAGCTGGGCCCCGGTGAGTGCCAAACTGGTTTGTACTGGTTCATACTGGTTTATACTGGTTTGGACTGGTTTGGGGCTGGGCGGGGCTGGGAGGGGTCTGGCTTGTACTGGTTTATACTGGTTTGGACTGGGAGGGAGTGGGAGGGGATGAAAGGGTTAAAAATGGGGGGAATTGGGGCTTTCTTGTACTGGTTTATACTGGTTTGGACTGGTTTATACTGGTTTATACTGGTCTATACTGGTTTATACTGGTTATACTATTTTGGAATGGTCTATACTGGTTCATACTGGTTATACTGGTCTACACTGGTCCATACTGGTCTATACTGGTTTGTACTGGTTTATACTGGTCTACACTGGTCCATACTGGTCTATACTGGTTTGGACCAGTTTATACTGATATATACTGGTTTATACTAGTCTATACTGGTTTATACTGGTTTATACTGGTTACAGTGGTCTATACTGGTTTATAGTGGTTATACTGGTCTATACTGGTTCATCCTGGTCCATACTGGTCTATACTGGTTTGGACTGGTTTATACTGGTCCATACTGGTCTATACTGGTCTATACTGGTTTATACTGGTCTATACTGGTTCATACTGGTTATACTGGTTCATACTGGTCTATACTGGTCTGTACTGGTTTATACTGGGGTTCGCGAGGTCACATTGGGGTCACCTTGGGGTCACCTTAGGGTCACCTGGGTGACATTTCTGGGTCACGTGATCATCTTGGGGTCACCTGGGGGTCACTCCGGGGTCACCTGGGGGTCATTTCTGGGTCACGTGATCACCTTGGGGTCACCTGGGAGTCACCTGGCCCTCACCTGTCTCACCTGGGGGTCCCCTTGGGGTCACCTGGCCACACCTGGGGTCACCTGGGGTCACCTGGGCCTCACCTGTCACACCTGGGGTCACCTTTGGTCACCTGGGGGGCATTTCTGGGTCACATGATCACCTGGGGGTCACCTTGGGGTCACCTGGGGGCACCTGAGTGTCGTTGTAGGGTCACGTGATCACCTGGGGGTCACCTGGGGGTCACCTGGGGGTCACTCCGGGGTCACCTGGGGTCACCTGGGGGTCACCTGGCCACACCTGGGGTCACCTGGGGGGGGGTCATTTCTGGGTCATGTGACCACCTGGGGGTCACCTGGGGGTCACCCGGGGTCACGTGGGGGTCACCCGGGGGTCACTCCGGTGTCACCCGTCCCTCCCCTCCCCCTCCAGGTGGGGGCGTCGCTCTTTGCCAGCAACATCGGCTCCGGGCACTTTGTGGGGCTGGCGGGGACGGGCGCGGCCGGCGGCATCGCCGTGGGCGGCTTCGAGTGGAGCGTGAGTCGCCGTAGGCCGCGATAGCTCGCCATATATCGCGATAGGCCGCCATAGGCCGCGATATATCGCGATATATCGCCATATATAATTCGTAGATATATAAGAAGAGAAAAAGATCGTCCGGATATACCACAACAATCAGAAAGGACAACAACCTCCCCCTCTTTTCTCATCGCTATGTTGCCGTTGCCAGAACGCCTAAACAGCTCCTCCCAGGGCTCCTTCTTCGATATAAACAGCGCCCCCCCCCTGCTGGGTCGTCTGTCTGTCTTCTGTCGCATATTGCTGGCCCGCTAACAAGCTTCCCCCCCTTTTTGCTCCTACCTATCTCGATCAAATTTTGATGCCGCCCAAAGAGCTCCCCCGTGTTCTGCCTACAAATCGGCTACAATTATCTGCCCCCTGCTTTTTCTGGCGGAAAGATAAAAGATCTATGGAACCTCAGACATGTATTAAATGCTATAGCATCCGCTGCTCGCATCCTCGTAACAATTTCCTTACCCCCCTAAACCCCGAGTAGCCATCCGGACCGACTGAGACGATAGGCAAAAGCGGAATCCAGGGAAAAGAAAGACCCAGCAGCCCCAGTCTAACGCAGGCAAGTTTCTCCGCATGTAATGTCAAAATCTCTGATATGGCACACATGCCCCCAAGCCAACCCACTATAGCAGTCGCGGGCAAGGGGGACCACTAAGGTCGTTTTTCCTGTAGTTCGCTAACGGCACTCTACACAATCCCCGGACACGTCTACGCCCCCCCCGCCCCCGAGTAAGAAACCCCATCTTTTCTCGCTCCGCGACTATGCCATAACTCATATTCCCTTACACTCCTGTCCCCCATGCTAATGTCGTGTTCATCTCTTCTCTCATTTCACACCGAGTCTCTCCCGCCGTTCTAGTTCTGCCGTCCGCGATATCCCCGCCCCCCATCACAGATGGGGTGCCGCCCCCCTGGAGGCTCTGTCGCGATAATCGTACCGACCCCCCCGCGCCCCGCCTGTCGCGATAGGACAGCGCACCGCCCCCGACCCCCCGGCGGCCCTGAGGCGACATCGCCTTGGCCCGCCCCCCCCCTATCGCGACAGGCCCCTCACCCCCCCCCCCCCCCCCCCCCCCCCCCCCCCATGTGCAATGTTCATCGTGCTGCTGCTGGGCTGGGTGTTCGTGCCCATCTACCTGAGAGCCGGGGTGAGAACCCGACTTGGGTACCTCACCTACTGGGATTACTGGGAGGGACTGGGAGCGACGGCGAGGGACCTGGAGTTCCCGATTAGACTGGTCTCTTTTCTTATCTTTGCATGAGGCCTGGTCGGGAACTTTACAACTGCTTTGGTGTACTTTGGCATATACTTGTCTGTCCTGTGAGGGAACTTTGTTAGTATCCTTTTCATTAGCTTTATTTCTTTACTTTGATGTAACATGGCGGACTGGTTTCATACTGGGATAGACCTGGGAGGGAACTGGGGATGACCTGGAGGGACTGGGAGGGACTGGGAGGGAACTGGGAGGGACTGGGAGGGAACTGGGAGGGATTGGTTTATACTGGGATAGACTGGGAGGGAACGGGGTTGTACTGGGAGGGACTGGGATGGGATTGGGATGAACTGGTTTATACTGGGAATGGACTGGGAGGGACTGGGATGGACTGGGGTGGACTGGGAGAGAACTGGGTTATACTGGGAGGGATTGGGATGGGATTGGGATGAACTGGTTTATACTGGGATATACTGGGAATGGACTGGGAGAGACTGGGATGGACTGGGAGGGGATTGGGATATACAGGGATATACTGGTTTATACTGGGAGGGACTGGGAAGGACTGGGGGGAACTGGGAATGGACTGGGAGGGAACTGGGGGGGAACTGGAATATACTGGGATATACTGGGACGGGATTGGGAGGGTCTGGTTTATACTGGGTTATACTGGGAGGGACTGGAAATGGACTGGGGGAACTGGGATGGACTGGGATGAACTGGGAGGGACTGGGAGGGAACTGGGATGGAAATTGAACAAGATTGGGAGGGACTGGTTTATACTGGGAGGGACTGGGAATGGACGGGGTTGTACTGGGAGGGACTGGGAGGGGCTGGATTATACTGGGAGGGACTGGGTTATACTGGGATAAACTGGGAGTAAACTGGGAGGGACTGGGAGGGGATTGGGATAAACTGGGAGTGAACTGGGAGGGATTGGTTTATACTGGGTTAAACTGGGAATAGACTGGGAGGGACTGGGATGAACTGGGAGGAACTGGGAGGGGACTGGGACGGACTGGTTTTAATACTACTGGGATAACTGGAATACCTGGGAGGGAACTGGGAGGGGATTGGGATGAACTGGGAGGGACTGGGATATACTGGGAGGGACTGGGATGATACTGGGACGGACTGGTTTATACTGGGATAAACTGGGAATACACTGGGAGGGACTGGGAGGGGATTGGGATGAACTGGGAGGGACTGGGTTATACTGGGAGGGACTGGGTTATACTGGGACAAACTGGTTTATACTGGGATAAACTGGGAATACACTGGGAGGGCACTGGGAGGGGCGGGGCTCGATCTAAATGGGCGGGGCCTAATTGAAACTGGGCGTGTCCTGCCCCACCTGGGCGGGGCCTCAATGCCTGTGGGCGTGTCCGGGGTGATTTGTGGGCGTGGCCTGAGCGGACATGGGCGTGTCCGGGGTGATTTGTGGGCGTGGCCTGACGCGGACATGGGTGTATCCCTGGGCAAATTGTGGGCGTGGCCTGAGCAGGCATGGGCGTGTCCATGGGGGAATTGTGGGCGTGGCCTGAGCAGGCATGGGTGTATCCCTGGGGAATTGTGGGCGTGGCCTGAGCGGGCGTGGGTGTATCCCTGGGCAAATTGATTGGGCGTGGCCTGAGCAGGCATGGGCGTGTCCAGTGTGATTGTGGGCGTGGCCTGAGAGGGCATGGGCGTGTCCCTGGGTGATTTATGGGCGTGGCCTTAGTGGGCGTGTACGGGCAGTGAGCACCATGCCCGAGTACCTGGGCCGGCGCTTCGGGGGGGGGCGGATCCGGCTCTACCTGGCACTGCCTGTCCCTGGGTCCTCTACGTCAGCACAAGATCTCGGTACTCTGGTTTATATACGGTTTGTACCTGGTTTGTACTGGGAGGGCACTGGAGGCCACTGGGGAGGCACTGGTTTGTACTGGTCTGTACGGTTTGTACTGGTCTGTACTTGGGAGTGCGGCTCTACCTGGCACTGCTGTCCCTGGGCCTCTACGTCAGCACCAAGATCTCGGTACTGGTTTATACTGGTTTATACTGGTTTGTACTGGGAGGGCACTGGGAGGCACTGGTTTGTACTGGTTTGTACTGGTTTGTACTGGTTTGTACTGGTTTGTACTGGGAGTGCCGGCTCTACCTGGCGCTGCTGTCCCTGGGCCTCTACGTCAGCACCAAGATCTCGGTCTGTACTGGTTTATACTGGTTTGTACTGGTTTGTACTGGTTTGTACTGGGAGGGCACTGGGAGGCACTGGGTACTGGTTTGTACTGGTTTGTACTGGTTGTACTGGTTTGTACTGGGAGTGCCGGCTCTACCTGGCACTGCTGTCCCTGGGCCTCTACGTCAGCACCAAGATCTCGGTACTGGTTTATACTGGTTTATACTGGTTTGTACTGGGAGGCACTGGGAGGCACTGGGAGGCACTGGGAGGGCACTGGTTTGTACTGGTTTGTACTGGTCTATACTGGTTTGTACTGGTCTGTACTGGGAGTGCCGGCTCTACCTGGCACTGCTGTCCCTGGGCCTCTACGTCAGCACCAAGATCTCGGTACTGGTTTATACTGGTTTATACTGGTTTGTACTGGGAGGCACTGGGAGGCACTGGGAGGCACTGGGAGGGCACTGGTTATACTGGTTTGTACTGGTTTGTACTGGGAGTGCCGGCTCTACCTGGCACTGCTGTCCCTGGGCCTCTACGTCAGCACCAAGATCTCGGTACTGGTTTATACTGGTTTATACTGGTTTGTACTGGGAGGGCACTGGGAGGGACTGGGAGGGCACTGGTTATACTGGTTTGTACTGGTTTGTACTGGGAGGGACTGGGAGGACACTGGGAAGGCACTGGGAGGGCAATGGTTTGTACTGGTTTGTACTGGGAGGGCACTGGGAGGGCACTGGGACGGCACTGGGAGGGCACTGGGAGGGCACTGGTTTGCACTGGGAGGGCACTGGGAGGGACTGGGTTATACTGGTTTGTACTGGTTGATACTGGTTGATACTGGTTTGTACTGGTTTATACTGGTTTGTACTGGTTGATATTGGTTTATACTGGTTTATACTGGTTTGTACTGGGAGGGACTGGGAGCGGGAGGCAACTCCAAATTCCACAGGGAGCCCCCAGTCGCCTCCCAGTATAAACCAGTATAGACCAGTATAGACCAGTATCCCCTCCCCATCCCTCCCAGCCCCTCCCAGTCCATTCCCAGTCCCTCCCAGTATAAACCAGTATAACCCAGTATATCCCAGTCCCCTCCCAATCCCCTCCCAGTCCCTCCCAGTTTATCCCAGTACAACCCAGTATAAACCAGTCCTTCCCAGTCCATCCCAGTTTCTCCCAGTATAAACCAGTATAATCCAGACCCCTCCCAGTATAACCCAGTCCATTCCCAGTATAACCCAGTCCATTCCCAGTATAACCCAGTCCATTCCCAGTTTCATCCCAGTTCCCTCCCAGCCCATTCCCAGTCCCTCCCAGTATAACCCAGACCCCACCCACTCCCTCCCAGTCCCTCCCAGTATAACCCAGTCCTTCCCAGTTCCCTCCCAGTATAACCCAGTCCCTCCCAGTCCCTCCCAGTATAACCCAGTCCCTCCCAGTCCCTCCCAGTATAACCCAGTCCATTCCCAGTCCCTCCCAGTCCCTCCCAGTATAACCCAGTCCATTCCCAGTCCATCCCAGTAACCTCCCAGTATAACCCAGTCCATTCCAGTTTCTCCCAGTATAACCCAGTCCATTCCCAGTTCCCTCCCAGTCCCTCCCAGTCCCTCCCAGTATAACCCAATACCCTCCCAGTCCCTCCCAGTATAAACCAGTATAAACCCAGACCCCTCCCAGTCCCTCCCAGTATAACCCAATACCCTCCCAGTCCCTCCCTGTATAAACCAGTATAAACCCAGTCCCTCCCAGTCCCTCCCAGTCCCTCCCAGTTCCCTCCCAGTCCTCCCAGTTCCCTCCCAGTCTGTCCCAGTCCCTCCCAGTATACAACCCAGTCCCTCCCAGTATAAACCAGTCCCTTCCCAGTCCCTTCCCAGTCCCTCCCAGTATAACCCAGTTCCCTCCCAATCCCCTCCCAATCCCCCCCCAGTCCCTCCCAGTTCCCTCCCAGTCCCTCCCAGTCCCTCCCAGTATAACCCAGTATAACCCAGTATAACCCAGTATAACCCAGTATAACCCAGTTCCCCGCAGGTGGACATGTACTCGGGGGCTCTGTTCATCCGCGAGGCGCTGGGCTGGGACCTGTACGGCTCGGTGGGGGCGCTGCTGGGCGTCACCGCGCTCTACACCGTCACTGGTTTGTACTGGTTTGGACTGGTTTGGACTGGGATGGGCTGGGAATGGGCTGGGAATGGGCTGGGTTATACTGGGTTATACTGGGTTATACTGGGAATGGGCTGGGACCTGTACGGCTCGGTGGGGGCGCTGCTGGGCGTCACCGCGCTCTACACCGTCACTGGTTTGTACTGGTTTATACTGGTTTGGACTGGGAATGGGCTGGGAATGGGCTGGGTTGTACTGGGTTATACTGGGTTATACTGGGTTATACTGGGTTATACTGGGAATGGGCTGGGACCTGTACGGCTCGGTGGGGGCGCTGCTGGGCGTCACCGCGCTCTACACCGTCACTGGTTTGTACTGGTTTGTACTGGTTTGGACTGGTTTGTACTGGGAATGGGCTGGGAATGGGCTGGGTTATACTGGGTTATACTGGGAATGGGCTGGGACCTGTACGGCTCGGTGGGGGCGCTGCTGGGCGCCACCGCGCTCTACACCGTCACTGGTTTGTACTGGTTTGTACTGGTTTGGACTGGGAATGGGCTGGGAATGGGCTGGGAATGGGCTGGGTTATACTGGGTTATACTGGGTTATACTGGGAAATGGGCTTGGCTGGGACTGTACGGCTCGGTGGGGGCGCTGCTGGGCGTCACCCGCGCTCTACACCCGTCACTGGTTTGTCTACTGGTTTGACTGTTGTACTGGGATGGGCTGGTGAATGGCTGGGTTATACTGGGTTATACTGGGTTATACTGGGAATGGCTGGGCTGTAGCTCGGTGGGGGCGCGCTGGCATCACCGGCTCTACCCGTCATGGTTTGTACGGGTTCTACTGGTTGGATGGGAATGGCTGGGAAGGGCGGGTTATACATGTTTTCCTGGTTATCTGGGTTTATAACTGGCGACAGGGCTGGAGCTGTACCCGGTGGGGGCGCTGCGTGGCGTCACCGCGCTCTACCCGTCACTGGTTTTGTACTGGTTTGTACTGGTTTGGACTGGTTTGTACTGGGAATGGCTGGGATGGGCTGGGTTATACTGGGTTATACTGGGTTTATACTGGGGTTAGACTGGGAATGGGCTGGGACCTGTACGGCTCGGTGGGGGCGCTGCTGGGCGTCACCGCGCTCTACACCGTCACTGGTTTGTACTGGTTTGTACTGGTTTGTACTGGTTTGTACTGGGAATGGGCTGGGAATGGGCTGGGTTATACTGGGTTATACTGGGTTATACTGGGAATGGGCTGGAGTTATACTGGGAGGGACTGGGAATGGACTGGGAGGGAACTGGGAGGGACTGGGAATAAACTGGGTTATACTGGTTTATACTGGGAGGCAAATGGGAGGGAACTGGGGGGGACTGGTTTATACTGGGAGGGACTGGGAGGGACTGGGAAGGAACTGGGAGTGGACTGGGAGGTACTGGGAAGGAACTGGGAATAGACTGGGAGGGACTGGTTTATACTGGGAGGGACTGGGAAGGGCTGGGAGGGGATTGGGATGAACTGGGATATACTGGGTTATACTGGTTTATACTGGGAGGGAACTGGGAGGGAACTGGGACAAACTGGGAGGGAACTGGGAGGAGATTGGGATAAACTGGTTTGGACTGGGAGTGAACTGGGAATGGACTGGGTTATACTGGGAGGGACTGGGAGGGGACTGGGAGGGACTGGTTTATACTGGGAGGCAAATGGACCTGGGCTGGGGTGGGCGTGGCTTTGGAAGGGTGGGCGTGGCTTAATTGGAATTTGGGTTTGGATGGGCGTGGTCTAAGATGTGTGGGCGTGGCTTAATTGGATCTGGGCTGGGCTTGGGCGTGGCTTTGGAGTAGTGGGCGTGGCCTAATGGGGATCTGGGTTGGAGTGGGCGTGGCTTAAGGTGGTGTGGGCGTGGCCTAACGCGGTGGGCGTGGCCAGGCGGGCTGACGGCGCTGATGTTCGCGGACCTGGTGCAGACGCTGATCATCATCGCGGGCGCCTCCGTGCTGGCCGGCTACGGTACTGGTTTATACTGGTTTATACTGGTTATACTGGTTTGGACTGGGAGGGCACTGGGAGGGCACTGGGAGGCAACTGGGAGGGCACTGGGAGGGACTGGGAGGGACTGGGAAACACCACTTCGGTGCCTTACTGGTTTTTACTGGTTTATACTGGTTTTTACTGGTTTTTACTGGTTTATACTGGTTTATACTGGTTTATACTGGTTTGGACAGGTTTGGACTGGGAGGGGGCACTGGGAGGGCACTGGGAGGGGACTGGGAGGGACTGGGAAGCACCACTTCGGTGCCTTACTGGTTTTTACTGGTTTATACTGGTTTATACTGGTTTATACTGGTTTATACTGGTTTAGAGGGAACTGGGAGGGAACTGTGAGGGACTGGGAAGCACCACTGTGATGCCGTACTGGTCTATACTGGTCCATACTGGTCCATACTGCTCCATATCACTTTATACTGGTTTATACTGGTTTATACCAGTCCATACCAGTTCATACCAGTTTATACTGGTTTACACTGGTTTGCACTGGTCCATACTGGTTTATACTGGTTTATACTGGTCCATACTACTTCATACCATTTTTTACCAGTTCATACTGGTTTATACTGGTTTATACTGGTTTATACTGGTCCACACTGATTACTGGGGGGGAGGCACCACCCACTGTCCAAACCCACCCCCAAAACCCAAACTGGTCTATACTGGTCCATACTGGTCCATACTGGTTTATACTGGTCCATACTACTTCATACCATTTTTACCTGTTCATACCAGTTCATACTGGTTTATACTGGTCCATACTGGTTTCTGGCAGTGCTGGGTACCAGGGCCTGCTGTCCAAGCCCACCCCCACCTCCCATACTGGTCCATACTGGTCCATACTGGTCCATACTGGTCCATACTGGTCCATACTGGTTTATACCACTTTACACTGGTTTATTCTGTTTTTACTGGTTCATACTGGTCCATACTGGTTCATACTGGTTTATTCTACTTTATACCGGTTTCTACTGGTCCATACTGGTTCATACCGGTTTATACTGGTCCATACTGGTCCATACTGGTTTTTAGCACTTTATACTGGTTTATTCTACTTTATATCACTTCATACTGGTTTATACTGGTCCATACTGGTTTCCGGCAGCGCTGGGCGCCATGGCGGGGGGGTGGGTACCAGGGCCTGCTGTCCAAGCCCATCCCCACCTCCCATACTGGTCCATACTGGTCCATACTGGTCCATACTGGTTTTTAGCACTTTATGCTGGTTTATTCTACTTTATATCAGTTCATACTGGTTCGTACTGGTTCATACTGGTTCATACTGGTTTATACTGGTCCATACTGGTTTCTGGTAGTGCTGGGCATTGTGGGGGTGGGTACCATGGCCTGCTGTCCAAGCCCACCCCCACCTCCCATACTGGTCCATACTGGTCCATACTGGTTTATTCTACTTTACACCAGTTTTTACGGGTTTATACTGGTTCATACTGGTTCATACTGGTTGATACTGGTTTGTACTGGTTTCCGGCAGCTCTGGGCGCCGTGGGGGGGTACCAGGGCCTGCTGGAGCGTTACCCCCTGGCGCTGCCCCCCAACTCCTCGGGGCCCTGCGGGCGCCCCCGGCCCGACGCCTTCCACCTGCTGAGACACCCGAGCACCGGGGACCTGCCCTGGCCGGGGCTGCTGCTGGGGCTGGGCATCATCTCGGCCTGGTACTGGTGCACCGACCAGGTGGGACTGGGATATACTGGGATAGACTGGGATAGACTGGGATAGACTGGGATAGACTGGGAATGGACTGGGATAGACTGGGAAGGGACTGGGAATGGACTGGGAGGACTGGATAGACTGGAAGACTGGGATAGACTGGGATAGACTGGGATAGACTGGGATGGACTGGGATAGACTGGGATAGACTGGGATAGACTGGGAATGGACTGGGATAGACTGGGATAGACTGGGATGGATTGGGATAGACTGGGATAGACTGGGATAGACTGGGATAGACTGGGATGGACTGGGATAGACTGGGATAGACTGGGATAGACTGGGATAGGACTGGGATAGACTGGGATAGACTGGGAATGGACTAGGATATACTGGGAAGGGACTGGGAATGGACTGGGAGGGACTGGGATATACTGGGATATACTGGGAGGGACTGGGACGGAGCACTGGTCTCTAACTGGTCTCTAACTGGTCTCTAACTGGTGTGACTGGTCTGTAACTGGTCTGTAACTGGTCTGTAACTGGTCTCTAACTGGTCTCTCACTGGTCTCTAACTGGTGTAACTGGTCTCTAACTGGTCTCTAACTGGTGTAACTGGTGTGACTGGTCTGTAACTGGTCTCTAACTGGTCTGTAACTGGTCTCTAACTGGTCTCTAACTGGTCTGTAACTGGTCTCTAACTGGTGTAACTGGTCTCTAACTGGTCTCTAACTGGTCTCTAACTGGTGTAACTGGTGTAACTGGTCTGTCAGTGGTCTCTAACTGGTGTAACTGGTCTCTAACTGGTCTGTAACTGGTCTCTAACTGGTGAAACTGGTCTGTAACTGGTCTCTAACTGGTCTGTGACTGGTGTGACTGGTCTGTAACTGGTCACTGGTCTCTCACTGGTATCTAACTGGTGTAACTGGTCTCTAACTGGTCTCTAACTGGTCTTAACTGGTCTCTAACGGTTAACTGGTCTCTAACTGGTCTCTAACTGGTCTAACTGGTCTCTAACTGGTCGCTAACTGGTCTAACTGGTCTCTAACTGGTCTCTAACTGGTCTCTAACTGGTCTCTAACTGGTCTAACTGGTCTCTAAGTGGTCTCTAACTGGTCTAACTGGTCTAACTGGTCTCTAACTGGTCTCTAACTGGTCTAACTGGTCTCTAACTGGTCTCTAACTGGTCTCTAACTGGTCTCTAACTGGTCTCTAACTGGTCTCTAACTGGTCTAACTGGTCTCTAACTGGTCTCTAACTGGTCTCTAACTGGTCTAACTGGTCTCTAACTGGTCTCTAACTGGTCTCTAACTGGTCTCTAACTGGTCTCTAACTGGTCTCTAACTGGTCTCTAACTGGTCTCTAACTGGTCTCTAACTGGTCTCTAACTGGTCTCTAACTGGTCTCTAACTGGTCTCTAACTGGTCTCTAACTGGTCTCTAACTGGTCTCTAACTGGTCTCTAACTGGTCTCTAACTGGTGTCTAACTGGTGTAACTGGTCTCTAACTGGTGTAACTGGTCTGTAACTGGTCTCTAACTGGTCTCTGTAACTGGTCTCTAACTGGTCTCTCACTGGTGTAACTGATCTCTAACTGGTCTCTAACTGGTCTCTAACTGGTCTCTCACTGGTCTAACTGGTGTAACTGGTCTCTCACTGGTCTAACTGGTCTCTAACTGGTCTCACTGGTGTGCCGGGCCCCTCCCCCAGGTGATCGTGCAGCGCTGCCTCGCCGGCCGCTCCCTCACCCACGTCCGCGCCGGCTGCGTCGTCTGCGGCTACCTCAAGGTGCTGCCCATGTTCCTGATGGTGCTGCCCGGCATGGCCGCCCGCGTCCTCTTCCCAGGTCAGCGCTTCCTACTGGTTTGTACTGGTTTGTACTGGTTTGTACTGGTTTATATGGAGTTTAAGGGATTTATCCAATATGGCCGCCTCCGTTGGAGATTACAAGATGGCCGCCCAAAATGGCCGCCCAAGATGGCGCCCCAGTATAGACAGGCATTGGTGGCATACTGGCCATACTGGTCCCACACTGGTTTATACTGGTTTATATGGAGTTTAAGGGATTTGTCCAATATGGCCGCCTCCATTGGAGATTACAAGATGGTCGCCCAAAATGGCCGCCACACACCAAATCTAAGATGGCTGCCCCATTATGCACCAGAATATAGTGAGCCATTGGTTTGCACTGGTTTGTACTGGTTTATACTGGTTTGTACTGGTTTGTACTGGTTTGTACTGGTTTATATGGAGTTTAAGGGATTTATCCAATATGGCCGCCTCCATTGGAGTTTACAAGATGGCCGCCCAAAATGGCCGCCCAAGATGGCGCCCCAGTATAGACAGGCATTGGTGCATACTGGTTTATACTGGTTTATACTGGTTTATACTGGTTTATATGGAGTTTAAGGGATTTATCCAATATGGCCGCCTCCATTGGAGATTACAAGATGGCCGCCCAAAATGGCCGCCCAAGATGGCGCCCCAGTATAGACAGGCATTGGTGCATACTGGTTTATACTGGTCCACACTGGTTTATACTGGTCCATACTGGTTTATACTGGTCCATACCGGTCCATACTGGTCCATACTGGTCCATACTGGTCCATACTGGTCTGTACTGGTCCATACTGGTCTATACTGGTCCGTATTGGTCCATACTGGTCCATACTGGTCCGTACTGGTTTATAACTGGCCTACTGGTTTTACTGTCCATACTGGTCCGTACTGGTCCATACTGGTCCGTACTGGTTTATACTGGTCCATACTGGTCCATACTGGTCCGTACTGGTTTATACTGGTCCATACTGGTCCGTACTGGTCCGTACTGGTTTATACTGGTCCGTACTGGTCCGTACTGGTCCGTGCTGGTCTGTGCTGGTCTGCACTGGTCCATACTGGTCTGTACTGGTCCGTACTGGTCTGTACTGGTCCCTACTGGTCCCTACTGGTTTATACTGGTCCGTACTGGTCCATACTGGTCCGTACTGGTCTGTACTGGTCATACTGGTCCGTACTGGTCCGTACTGGTCTATACTGGTCCATACTGGTCTGTACTGGTCCCTACTGGTCCCTACTGGTTTATACTGGTCCATACTGGTCCGTACTGGTCCATACTGGTCTGTACTGGTCCATACTGGTCCATACTGGTCCGTACTGGTCTGTACTGGTCCGTACTGGTCCGTACTGGTCCCGCAGGCGCTGATGTCCCGCGCTGGGCGGGCGCTGCCCCGACGGGCACTGGAGCAGGACTGGTCCATACTGGGAGAGCTGGGCAGCGGCTCCTACGGGCGCGTGCTGCTGGCACGGCCCCGGCGCGGAGGTGAGCGCACCTGGGCACACCTGGGGATACACCTGGGGCATCTGGGGGCACCTGGGCACACCTGGGGATACACCTGGGGACACACCTGGGCACACCTGGGGATACACCTGGGCACACCTGGGCACACCTGGGCACACCTGGGACACCTGGGCACACCTGGGCACACCTGGGCACACCTGGGGCACACCTGGGTACACCTGGGGCACACCTGGGTACACCTGGGGGCACCTGGGCACACCTGGGGCACACCTGGGCACACCTGGGCACACCAGGGTACACCTGGGCACACCTGGGACACACCTGGGCACACCTGGGGACACACCTGGGGCACACCTGGGACACACCTGGGCACACAGCTGGGACACACCTGGGCACACCTGGGATACACCTGGGCACACCTGGGCACACCTGGGCACACCTGGGCACACCTGGGCACACCTGGGCACACCTGGGATACACCTGGGGCACACCTGGGCACACCTGGGATACACCTGGGCAGGCACCTGGGCACACCTGGGGATACCTGGGCTCATCTGGGGATACCTGGGCACACCTGGGGATACACCTGGGGCAGCTGGGCACACCTGGGACACCTGGGGGCACACCTGGGCACATCTGGGGACACCCTGGGGGCACCCGGGGGGACATGGCAGACCTGGGGGCACACCTGGGATACACCTGGGGGCACCTGGGGATATTCACAAACACACCTGGGCATACCTGGGGGCACCTGGGAACACCTGGGGGCACCTGGGCATACACCTGGGGATACACCTGGGGATACACCTGGGCACACCTGGGGGCACCTAGGGATACACCTGGGCACACCTGGGGGCACCTGGGCACACCTGGGGGCACCTGGGGATACACCTGGGCACACCTGGGGGTACCTGGGGATACACCTGGGGGCACCTAGGCACACCTGAGCACACCTGGGGGTACCTGGGTACACCTGGGGGCACCTAGGCACACCTGAGCACACCTGGGGGCACCTGGGGATACACCTGGGCACATCTGGGGATACACCTGGGCACACCTGGGGACACCCTGGGGGCACCTGGGGGGACATGGCAGACCTGGGGGCACACCTGGGATACAGCTGGGATACACTTGGGGATATCCACAAACACACCTGGGCACACCTGGGGATACCCATGGGCACACCTGGGGATACCCATGGGCACACCTGGGGATACCCATGGGCACACCTGGGGATACCCATGGGCACACCTGGGCACACCTGGGCAGTGTCTCCTACGGGCGGGTGCTGCTGGCACAGCCCCGGCGTGGAGATGAGCGCACCTGGGCACACCTGAGGGCACCCGGGGATATTCACAGACACACCTGAGCACACCTGGGGATACCAGGAGATACACCTGGGCACCCCTGGGATACACCTGGGCACACCTGGGGGCACCCGGGGATCACCTGGGCACACCTGGGCAGCAGCTCCTACACGGCCCCAGCGACAAGGTGAGCGCACCTGGGCACACCTGGGGATAGTCAGAGACACATCTGGGCACACCTGGGATACACCTGGGGGCACCTGGCCACTCCTGGGGATCACCTGGGTCATTCTCCCCTGGGTGTCCCCAGGTGTGTCTGTCCCTGTCCCGTGTGCTTTACCTGACCCAGGTGTGTCTGTCCCTGACTCAGGTGTGTTCCCTGTCCCATGTGTGTTACCTGACCCAGGTGTGCCAGGTGTGTCTGTCCATGGCCCAGGTGTGCTACCTGTCCCAGGTGTGTCCCCTGTCCCTTTCTCAGGTGTGTTCCCAGCTGACCCAGGTGTGCCGTTACCTGTGCAGGTGTGTTACCTGTCCCAGGTGTTTCTGTCCCTTTCCCAGGTGTGTTACCTGTGCAGGTGTGTTCCCAGCTGACCCAGCTGTCTTACCTGTGCAGGTGTGTTACCTGTCCCACCTGTGTTACCTGTCCCAGGTGTGTTACCTGTGCAGGTGTTACCAGTCTCAGCTGTGTCACTTGTCCCAGGTGTGTCTGTCCATTTCCCAGGTGTGTTACCTGTGCAGGTGTGCTACCTGTCCCAGCTGTTTCTGTCTCTGGCCCAGGTATGTTCCCTGTCCCAGGTGTGTCTGTCCCTGTCCCAGGTGTGCCCTCACCTGTCCCAGGTGTGTTCCCTCTCCCAGGTGTGTTCCCAGTCCCAGGTGTGTCTGTCCCTGTCCCAGGTGTGCCCTCACCTGTCCCAGGTGTGTTCCCTCTCCCAGGTGTGTTCCCAGTCCCAGGTGTGTCTGTCCCTGACCCAGGTGTGCCCTCACCTGTCCCAGGTGTGTTCCCTCTCCCAGGTGTGTTCCCAGTCCCAGGTGTGTCTGTCCCTGACCCAGGTGTGCCCTCACCTGTCCCAGGTGTGTTCCCTCTCCCAGGTGTGTTCCCAGTCCCAGGTGTGTTCCCAGTCCCAGGTGTGCCCTCACCTGTCCCAGGTGTGTCTGTCCCTGACCCAGGTGTGTTCCCAGTCCCAGGTGTGTCCGTCCCTGACCCAGGTGTGCCCTCACCTGTGCAGGTGCGCAGGTGGCGCTGAAGCTGCTCTCCAAGGCGCGCACGCCCAGGTGCAGCTTCCTGCGGGAGTTCTGCACTCACCTGTGCCTGCGGGGGGCGCTCACCTGCGTCCAGGTGCTGCCGCTCGCCTTCGAGACCCCCACGGAGTTCGGCTTCGCCCAGGAGCTCGCACCTGCCGGGGACCTGTGCGGGCTGCTCACACCTGGGGTGAGTCACAGGTGAGACAGGTGGGACAGGTGAGGGACAGGTGGGACAGGTGAGGGACAGGTGGGACAGGTGAGGGACAGGTGGGACAGGTGAGGGACAGGTGGGACAGGTGAGGGACAGGTGGGACAGGTGGGACAGGTGGGACAGGTGAGGGACAGGTGAGGGAGAGGTGGGACAGGTGAGGGATGGAGCTCGCACCTGCCGGGGACCTGTGCGGGCTGCTCACACCTGGGGTGAGTCACAGGTGAGACAGGTGAGGGACAGGTGAGGGACAGGTGGGACAGGTGAGGGACAGGTTGAGGACAGGTTGGGGACAGGTGAGGGATGGAGTTGACACCTGCTGGGGACCTGTGCTGCAGGTGAATCGCTGCCCCTCTCAGGTTCCCCCAGCTGTGTTACCTGTCCTGAGGTGTGACCCCAGCTGTGTCCCCCCCATCCCCAGCTGTGTTACCTGTCCCCAGGTGTGTCCTCAGGTGTGTTACTTGTCCCCAGGTGCCCCTCATCCCCAGGTGTGACCCCAGGTGTGTCCCCCCTCCCCAGGTGTGTCCCCAGGTGTGACCCCAGGTGTGTCCCCCCATCCCCAGGTGTGACCCCAGCTGTGTCCCCCCATCCCCAGGTGTGTTACCTGTCCCCAGGTGTGTCCCCCCCATCCCCAGGTGTGACCCCGGGTGTGACCCCCCATCCCCAGGTGTGTCCCCAGGTGTGACCCCAGGTGTGTCCCCCCCATCCCCAGGTGTGTTACCTGTCCCCCGGTGTGACCCCCCATACCCAGGTGTGTCCCCAGGTGTGACCCCAGGTGTGTCCCCCCCATCCCCAGGTGGGTCTCCCGGAGCCGCAGGTGAAGCGCTGCGCCGCCCAGGTGAGCTCGGCTCTCTCTTACCTGCACGGCCACGCCCTGGTGCACGCCGACCTGAAGCTGGACAACGTCCTGGCCTTTGACCCCGAGTGTCACCTGGTCAAGCTCGGCGACTTCGGCCTGACGCGCGCGCTGGGCTGGCAGGTGCGCCCCGCCCACCGCCCCGCCCCCTACGCCGCGCCCGAGCTGCTGCCCCGCCCTCACCTGCGCCCAGGTGAGCCGCGCCTGGAGCCCGCCGTGGACACCTGGGCGCTGGGCGTGCTGCTCTTCGCGCTGCTCACCGGGAGCTTCCCCTGGGCCTCACCTGCGCGCTCCGACCCCGCCTTCCGCCGCTTCCGGGCCTGGCACGGCCGCACCTGCGCAGGTGAGGCGCTGCCGAGGCCGCCGCGCACCTGGCGGGGCCTGGGGGGGGCGGGGCTGGCGCTGCTGCGGGGGCTGCTCCACCCCCAGCCCCAGCGGAGGTGCCCACCTGGGGAGGTGCTCAGGTACCTGGGCGGGGCCTGGCTGCGGCACGGGGGGCAGGGGAGCCCAACAGGTGAGGGGAGACAGGTGAGCCCCATAGGGGAACAGGTGAGCTCTGCAGGTGGGAGCAGCCAGGTGAGCTCTGCAGGTGAGGGGGGACAGGTGAGCTCTGCAGGTGAGGGGAGACAGGTGAGCTCCATAGGGGACAGGTGAGCTCTGCAGGTGAGGGGGGACAGGTGAGCTCTGCAGGTGAGAGTGGGAGCAGCCAGGTGAGCTCTGCAGGTGAGGAGGGACAGGTGAGCTCTGCAGGTGGGAGCAGCCAGGTGAGCTCTGCAGGTGAGGGGGAACAGGTGAGCCCAACAGGTGAGGGGGGACAGGTGAGCTCCATAGGGGGACAGGTGAGCTCTGCAGGTGAGGGAGGACAGGGGAGCCCAACAGGTGAGAGTGGGAGCAGCCAGGTGAGCTCTGCAGGTGAGGAGGGACAGGTGAGCTCCATAGGGGAGGGGGGACAGGTGAGCTCCATAGGGGGACAGGTGAGCTCTGCAGGTGAGGGGGGACAGGTGAGCCCAACAGGTGAGAGTGGGAGCAGCCAGGTGAGCTCTGCAGGTGAGGGGGAACAGGTGAGCCCAACAGGTGAGGGGGGACAGGCGAGCTCTGCAGGTGAGAGTGGGAGCAGCCAGGTGAGCTCTGCAGGTGAGGGGGAACAGGTGAGCTCTGCAGGTGAGAGTGTGGAGCAGCCAGGTGAGCCCACAGGTGAGGAGGGACAGGTGAGCTCTGCAGGTGAGGGGGGACAGGGGAGCTCTGCAGGTGAGAGTGGGAGCAGCCAGGTGAGCCCAACAGGTGAGAGTGGGAGCAGCCAGGTGAGCTCTGCAGGTGAGGGGGAACAGGTGAGCTCTGCTGGTGGGAGTGGCCAGGTGAGCTCTGCAGGTGAGGGGAGACAGGTGAGCCCCACAGGTGACTCCAGGTCCCCCTACAGTGAGGTGGGGACACCTGCACAGGTGAGGGGAACACCTGGGTGTGGGATAGAGGCACCTGGACAGGTGAGGGGAACATTTGGAGATGGGCTGGGAACACCTGGAGTGCGATGGAAACACCTGGAGATGGGATAGAGACACCTGGGATGGACAGGGAACACCTGGACAGGTGAGGGACACACCTGGGATGGACAGGGAACACCTGGACAGGTGAGGGACACACCTGGGATGGACAGGGAACCACACCTGGAGTTACCTGTGCACACCTGGGCTCAC
This sequence comes from Serinus canaria, assembly GCF_022539315.1. Classification (NCBI taxonomy): domain Eukaryota; kingdom Metazoa; phylum Chordata; class Aves; order Passeriformes; family Fringillidae; genus Serinus; species Serinus canaria. The sequence goes on from NC_066338.1 coordinate 14,168,528, forward strand.
CTGCGTTCACCTGAGCTCACCTGAGCTCATCTGGGCTCACCTGGCGTTACCTGGACTCACCTGGGGCTACCTGTGCTCATCTGGTGATCCCTGTGCACACCTGTGCTCACCTGAGCTCATCTGTGCTCACCTGAGCTGACCTGGGCACACCTGAGGTTACCTGAGCACACCTGGGCACACCTGAGCTCACCTGGGCTCACCTGGACTCACCTGAGGTTACCTGGGCTCATCTGTGCACACCTGGGCTCACCTGAGCTCACCTGGGCTCACCTGAGCTCACCTGGGGTTACTGGAGGTTATCTGGACACATCTTTGCTCACCTGGGCTCACCTGTGCACACCTGAACTCACCTGGGCTCACCTGGACACACCTGACGTTACCTGGGCTGACCTGAACTCACCTGAGCTCACCTGGGCACACCTGAGGTCACCTGAGCTCACCTGTGCACACCTGGGCTCACCTGGACACACCTGAGGTTACCTGAGCTCACCTGGGCTCACCTGTGCACACCTGGGGTCACCTGGGCTCACCTGGCACACCTGAACTCACCTGGGCTCACCTGGACACACCTGAGGTTACCTGGGCTCACCTGGGCTCACCTGAGTTCACCTGGGGATCCCTGAGCTCACCTGGGCTCACCTGGGGATGTGCAATTCAATAAAATTCCCGATTTTGGATTTTTGCCTCTTTTTTCTTTCCCCCTTTTTTTTCCCTCTGTTTGGGTCAGGAGGGTGGGGGAGGGGCGGGAAAATGGGGGGAAAACGGGAAAAAATGGGGAAAAAATGGGAAAAATGGGGAAATATTGGGGTAAGGGGGGAAAATGGGGGAAATGGGGAAAAAGGGAAAATTTGGGGGGAAAATGGGGGGAAATGGGAAAAATGGGGAAATGGGAAAAATGGGGGGAAATGGGGAAAAATCCCAAATCCCATCAATCCCCAATCCCCAACAATCCCAAATCCCAAAACCCCCAACCCCAAATCCCAAATCCCATAAATCCCCAAATCCCCTCAAATCCCATCAATCCCAAATCCCCAATCCCAAATCCCACCAACCCCAAATCCCCAATCCCATCAATCCCAAATCCCATCAATCCCATCAATCCCAAATCCCATCAATCCCCACTCCCCAATCCCATCAATCCCCAATCCCAAAATCCCAAATCCCATCAATCCCCAATCCCACCAATCCCCAATCCCATCAATCCCATCAATCCCACCAATCCCCAAATCCCACCAATCCCCAACCCCCAATCCCACCAATCCCAAACCCCCAATCCCCACAAGCCCCAATCCCAATCCCATCCCCATCCCCAAATCCCCAATCCCCAATCCCCAAATCCCAAAGCCCCAAATCCCACCAATCCCCAAATCCCACCAATCCCAAACCCCCAATCCCATCAATCCCCAATCCCCCAATCCCCAATCCCAATCCCCAAATCCCAATCCCCAATCCCCAAATCCCAACAATCCCCAATCCCATCAATCCCAAATCCCAACAATCCCCAATCCCCCAATCCCATCAATCCATCCCCATCCCCCAATCCCACATCCCCAATCCCACAACCCAAATCCCCAATCCCCAATCCCAATCCCCAATCCCCAATCCCATCAATCCCAAATCCCCAATCCCCAATCCCCAATCCCAAATCCCATCAATCCCAAATCCCCAATCCCCAATCCCATCAATCCCATCAATCCCCAACTCCCAAATCCCAATCACTCCCCAATCCCATCCCCAATCCCCACCCTCAATCCCATCAATCCCCCAAGCCATCAATCCCATCAATCCCCAATCCCATCAATCCCATCAATCCCAATCCCACCAATCCCATCAATCCCCAATCCCATCAATACCCCAATCCCTCATCCTCATCAATCCCCATCATCCCCCATCCCTCAATCCCCACCCCAATCCCAAAACCCCAAGCCCAATCCCAAGCCCCATCATCCCATCCCCCAATCCCCCCAATCCCCAAATCCCACCAATCCCAAATCCCATCAATCCCAAATCCCACCAATCCCACCAATCCCACCAATCCCATCAATCCCATCAATCCCACCAATCCCACCAATCCCATCAATCCCATAAATTCCCATCACTCCTCCCCCTCCCCCCCCGCCCTTCGCTCCCGCGGCCGCTCCGGGGCCGAAGTTCCGCGCGCGGGCGGCGCCTCCGGCGGGAGCGGCCGAGGTGGGGCCGGGATCGGGAATGGGGGGGATCGGGAACATTCCCGGGATCCAGGGGGGGATCGGGAACATTCCCGGGATCGGGAATGGGGGGGATCGGGAACATTCCCGGGATCGGGGGCGGATCGGGAACATTCCCGGGATCCAGGGGGGGGGTATCGGGAACATTCCCGGGATCCAGGGGGGGGATCGGGAACATTCCCGGGATCGGGAATGGGGGGGATCGGGAACATTCCCGGGATCGGGAATGGGGGGGATCGGGAACATTCCCGGGATCCAGAGGGGGATCGGGAACATTCCCGGGATCGGGGGGGATCGGGAACATTCCCGGGATCGGGGGGGATCGGGAACATTCCCGGGATCGATGGGGGGATCGGGAACATTCCCGGATCCAGGGGGATCGGGAACATTCCCGGGATCCGGGGGGGATCGGGAACATTCCCGGGATCCAGGGGGGGATCGGGAACATTCCCGGGATCCAGGGGGGGATCGGGAACATTCCCGGGATCCAGGGGGGGGATCGGGAACATTCCCGGGATCGGGGGGGATCAGGAACAATCCCGGGATCGGGGGGGATCGGGAACATTCCCGGGATCCAGGGGGATTTGGGATCACGGGGTTTGGGATCGTGGTGGAATTTTGGGATCATTTCCCTCAATCCTGGAGGAATTTTGGGAACTTTTCAGTGGATCCCGGTGGATTTTTGGGGTCATCTCCCTCACAAGTGAATTTTTGGGAATATTTCCTTGGATCCCAGTGGATTTTTGGGATCGCTGAGGATTCTGCGGAACGTTTTCCCTGATCCCGGTGGATTTTTGGGAATATTTTCATGGATCCCGGGGGATTCCTGGGATCCCGAGGGAATTTCTGGGAATATTCCCCTTGATCCTGGAGAGGGTTTGGGATCCTGGGTGTTTTTTTGGGATTGTGGTGGAATTTTGGGAATATTCCCCGGGATCCCAGTGGATTTATGGGATCATTTCCTTTTCTCCTTTTCCCTTTTCCCTCCCCCACCCCATTCCCGCTTTCCCCAACCCCAATTCCAGACCCTGACCCTGGAATTTCTCCTCCCCCACAGGATCGGGATCGGGATCAGGAATAGGATCGGGATCACGATTGGGAATAGGATCGGGACTGGGATCAGGAATAGGATCAGGATCAGGATTAGGATCGGGATCAGGACTGGGATCAGAAATAGGATCGGGATTGGATTGGGATCGGGGTCAGCATCGGGATTGGAATTGGGATCAGGACTGGGAATAGGATCAGGATCAGGATTAGGATTAGGATTGGGATTGGGATTGGGATTGAGAATAGGATCAGGATCAGGATTAGAATCGGGATCAGGATTGGGATCAGAAATAGGATCGGGATTGGATTGGGATCGGGGTCAGCATCGGGATCGGGATTGGGAATAGGATCAGGATTGGATTGGGATCGGGATCAGCATCGGGATTGGAATTGGGATCAGGATCGGGATCAGGATCAGGATTGGGATCCGGAATAGGATTGGGATTGCGATTGGGATCAACATCGGGATCAAGATTGGGATCAGGATCGGGAATAGGATCAGGACCAGGAAATCAGGATTGGGGTCAACACTGGGATCAGGATCAGGATTGGGATTGGATCAGGACCAGGAACGGGACCAGGATCAGGAATAGGATTGGGATTGGATCAGGAATAGGATCAGGAATAGGATCAGGAATAGGATTGGGAATAGGACCAGGATCAGGACCGGGATCAGGAATAGGATCAGGACCAGGAAATTCGGATTGGGATTGGATTGGGATCAGGACTGGGATCAGGAATGGGATCAGGATTGGGATCCGGAATGGGATCAGGAATCCCGACCCCGGTGCTGCTCCTGGTGCTCTCCGCGCTCCATCCCATAATAGGTGAGTTTGGGGGATTGGGAACTTTGGGATCAAATCCCCGTCCTGGGAATGGGGATCCTGAACTCTGGGAATGGGAAACCCCAAAAATCCCAGGAACGGGAAACCCCAAAAATCCCAGGAATGGGAAATCCCAAAAAACCCCAAAAACCCCAAAACCTCCAGGAATGGGAAACCCCAAAAATCCCAAAAATCCCAGGAATGAGAAACCCCAGAAACCCCAAAAATTCCCGGAATGGGAAACCCCAAAAATCCCAGAAGCCTCAAAAACTCCGGGAATGGGAAACCCCAAAATCCCGGGAACAGGAAACCCAAAATCCTGGGATATGGAACCCCAAAAACTCCAGGAACCCCAAAAACTCTGGGAATGGGAAACCCCAGAAATCCTGAAAACGGGAAACCCCAAAAATTTGGGAATGGGAAACCCCAAAAATCCCAGAAACCCCAAAAATTTGGGAATGGGAAACCCCAAAAATTTGGGAATATTGAACCCCAAAAATCCTGGGAATGGGAAACCTCAAAACCCCGGGATACTGAACCCCAAAATCAATTCTGGGATATTGATCCCAGAGGATCCCAGGACACTGATCCCGATCAATCCCAGGACACTGATCCCGATCAATCCCAGGATATTGATCCCAAAGGATCCCGGGATATTGATCCCGATCAATCCCAGGATATTGATCACGATCAGTTCCGGGATATTGATCCAAATCAATCCCAGGACACTGATCCCGATCAATTCTGAGATATTGATCCCAAAGGATCCCAGGACACTGATCCCAATCAATCCCAGGATATTGATCCCAAAGGATCCCAGGACACTGATCCCAAAGGATCCCGGGACACTGATCCCAATCAATCCCAGGATATTGATCCCGAATCCAGATGTCCTCAATCCCAGAACTGATCCCAGAGGATCCCGGGACACTGATCCCGATCAATCCCAGGATATTGATCCCGATCAATCCCAGGATATTGATCCCGATCAATCCCAGGACATTGATCCCAATCATCCCAGGATATTGATCCCAATCAATCCCAGGATATTGATCCCAGAGGATTCCGGGATATTGATCCAAATCAATCCCAGGACACTGATCCCGATCAATCCCAGGACACTGATCCCGATCAATCCCAGGACACTGATCCCGATCAATCCCAGGACATTGATCCCAAAGGATCCCGGGACACTGATCCCGATCAATCCCAGGATATTGATCCCAAAGGATCCCAGGATATTGATCCCAAAATCCCGGGACACTGATCCCGATCAATCCCAGGATATTGATCCCGATCAATTCCGGGATATTGATCCCGATCAATCCCAGAACACTGATCCCAGAGGATCCCGGGATATTGATCCCGATCAATCCTGGGATATTGATCCCAAAGGATCCCAGGACACTGATCCCAATCAATCCCGGGATATTGATCCTAGAGGATCCTGGGATATTGATCCCGATCGTTTGGGATCAATAATCATTTCAATTGGGGATCAATAATCAATCGATAATCAATTGGGGAATACTGACCCCAGTCAATCGGGGAATATTGATCCCCAAAATGCTCTTTGAACCCCAAAGATCCCAGAGTATTGATCCCAATCCATTCGGGAGTATTGATCCAATCAATCCCAGAATATGGATCCGGATCAATCGCTTGGGATCAATAATCGATCTGGGATATTGATCCCAATCAATCGGGGATCATTGACCCCAATCAATCCATGATTATTGATCCAAATCACTCAGGATTATCGATCCCAATCAATCAGGACAATCGATCCAAATCACTCAGGATTATCGATCCCAATCAATCAGGACAATCGATCCCAATCACTCAGGATTATCGATCCCAATCAATCAGGAATATCGATCCCAATTGATCAGGATTACTGATCCAAATCGATCCATGATTATCGGTCCCAATCAATCCATGATTATTGATCCCAATCAACCAGGATCATTGCCCCCAATCACTCAGGATTATCGATCCCAATGGATCGGGGATTATCGATCCCAATCAATCAGGATTATCGATCCCAATCGATCGGGGATTATCGATCCCAATAACTCAGGATCATTGCCCCTAATCACTCAGGATTATCGATCCCAATCAATCAGGATAATCGATCCAAATCACTCAGGATTATCAATCCAAATCAATCACTCAGGATTATCGATCCCAATCAATCAGGATTACCGATCCAAATTGATCAGGATTACCGATCCCAATCACTCAGGACTATCAATCCCAATCACTCAGGATTATCGATCCCAATCAATCAGGGCTATCGATCCCAAATCACTCAGGACTATCGATCCCAATCAATCAGGATTATCGATCCCAATCAATCCATGATTATCAATCCCAATCAATCAGGATTATCAATCCCAATCAATCACTCAGGATTATCGATCCCAATCAATCAATCACTCAGGACTATCGATCCCAATCAATCACTCAGGACTATCGATCCCAGTCACTCAGGACC
>NC_066338.1:14175605-14198422 GCF_022539315.1 Serinus canaria
CCCCCCAGGTACCGACAGGTACGGACAGGTATGGACAGGTGAGCAGGTGAGCAGGTGAGCCCCCAGGTACCGACAGGTACCGACAGGTATGGACAGGTGAGCAGGTGAGCCCCCAGGTACCGACAGGTACGGACAGGTGAGCATGGACAGGTGTGCAGGTGAGCGCCCCCAGGTACAGACAGGTAAGCATGGACAGGTGAGCATGGACAGGTGTGCAGGTGAGTGCCCCCAGGTACAGACAGGTAAGCATGGACAGGTGTGCAGGTGAGCCCCCAGGTACGGACAGGTGAGCAGGGACAGGTGTGCAGGTGAGCCCCCCAGGTACTGACAGGTGAGCATGGACAGTGTGCAGGTGAGCGCTCCCAGGTACCGACAGGTGAGCAGGACAGGTGTGCAGGTGAGCACCAACAGGTGAGGACAGGTGAGCAGGGACAGTGTGCAGTGTGTGTGCCCCCAGGTACCGACAGGTACGGACAGGTGAGCATGGACAGGTGTGCAGGTGAGTGCCCCCAGGTACGGACAGGTGAGCATGGACAGGTGTGCAGGTGAGCCCCCAGGTACCGACAGGTACGGACAGGTGAGCATGGACAGGTGTGCAGGTGAGCACCGACAGGTACGGACAGGTGAGCATGGACAGGTGTGCAGGTGAGCGCCCAGGTACCGACAGGTACGGACAGGTGAGCAGGGACAGGTGAGGACAGTTGAGCACCGACAGGTGAGGACAGGTGAGCATGGACAGGTGTGCAGGTGAGCGCCCCCAGGTACGGACAGGTGAGCAGGGACAGGTGAGGACAGTTGAGCACCGACAGGTGAGGACAGGTGAGCAGGGACAGGTGTGCAGGTGAGTGCCCCCAGGTACGGACAGGTGAGCAGGGACAGGTGTGCAGGTGAGCCCCCAGGTACCGACAGGTACGGACAGGTGAGAATGGACAGGTGTGCAGGTGAGTGCCCACAGGTGAGGACAGGTGAGCAGGGACAGGTGTGCAGGTGAGAGCACCAACAGGTGAGGACAGGTGAGCAGGGACAGGTGTGCAGGTGAGAGCCCCCAGGTACTGACAGGTACAGACAGGTGAGCATGGACAGGTGTGCAGGTGAGCGCCCCCAGGTACCGACAGGTACGGACAGGTATGGACAGGTGAGCACCCACAGGTGGGGACAGGAGTGCGCAGGTGAGAGCCCCCAGGTACTGACAGGTATGGACAGGTGTGCACAGGTGTGTGCAGATGAGCACCTGCAGGTATGGACAGGTGGGGACAGGTGAGCATGGACAGGTGAGGACAGGTACAGACAGGTGTGCACAGGTGAGCATCAACAGGTGGGAACAGGTGAGGACAGGTGAGAACAGACAGATGAGGACAGGTATGGACAGGTGTGCTCAGGTGAGCAGGGACAGGTGTGCACAGACAGGTATGGACAGGTGTGCACAGGTACAGAGAGATGAGAACAGGTAAGGACAGGTGGGCAGGGACAGGTGTGCTCAGGTGAGGGGGCGGGGCACAGGTGTGCTGTGAGGTGTCCGTTACCTGCCCTCACCTGTCCTGCTCCATCCCTCACCTGTCCCCCCCACACCTGTCCTTCTCCACAGCCCCTCCCCCACCACACCCTCACCTGTCTCCCCTCACCTGTCCACTGCTCACCTGTCCCTCACCTGTCCCTTACCTGTCCCCTGTCCATCCCCTCACCTGTCCCTCACCTGTCCCTGTCCATCCCCTCACCTGTCCACTGCTCACCTGTTCATTCCCTCACCTGCAGCCCCACCCACTCACCTGTCCCCTTTCCCCACAGCCCCTCCCCCCTCACCTGTCCCTCACCTGTCCCTGTCCATTGACTCACCTGTCCATCCCCCCACCTGTCCCTCACCTGTACCTGTCCATCCCCTCACCTGTCCCTCACCTGTCCCCTGTCCATTGACTCACCTGTCCCTCACCTGTCCCTTACCTGTCCCCTGTCCATCCCACTCACCTGTCCCTCACCTGTCCCTGTCCATCCCCTCACCTGTCCGTGCCCATTGACTCACCTGTCCCTCACCTGTCCCTTACCTGTCCCCTGTCCATCCCCTCACCTGTCCCATCCATTGACTCACCTGTCCCTCACCTGTCCGTCCATTGACTCACCTGTCCCTCACCTGTCCCCTCCCCTGTGCCCCTCACCTGTCCCTCACCTGTCCCTGCCCATTGACTCACCTGTCCCTCACCTGTCACCTGTCCATCCCATCCATTGACTCACCTGTCTCTCACCTGTCCCTCACCTGTCCCGTCCATCCCCTCACCTGTCCATCCCCTCACCTGTCCCATCCATTGACTCACCTGTCTCTCACCTGTCCCTTACCTGTCCCGTCCATCCCCTCACCTGTCCATCCCCTCACCTGTCCCTCACCTGTCCCATCCATTGACTCACCTGTCCCTCACCTGTCCCTCACCTGTACCTGTCCATTCACTCACCTGTCCATCCCCTCACCTGTCCCATCCATTGACTCACCTGTCCTCACCTGTCCCGTCCATCCCCTCACCTGTCCATCCCCTCACCTGTCCCATCCATTGACTCACCTGTCCCTTACCTGTCCCTTACCTGTCCCGTCCATCCCCTCACCTGTCCATCCCCTCACCTGTCCCTCACCTGTCCCATCTATTCACTCACCTGTCCCTCACCTGTCTGTCTCCGCAGCCCCTCCCCTCCCCCCCTCACCTGTCCCGGGCTCTCCCCCGCTGCCCCTCCAGGTGCGCCTGGCCGCGGGCCCGCACAGGTGCGCGGGGCGGGTGGAGCTGCTGCACCTGGGCAGGTGGGGCTCGGTCTGCGACCACACCTGGGACCTGGCGGCCGCGCGCGTCACCTGCCGCCAGGTGGGCTGCGGCCCCGCCCTGGGCGCACCTGGGCGGGCGCGCTACGGGCCAGGTGAGGGCCCGGTGTGGCTGGGCCAGGTGCGCTGCACAGGTGAGGAGCTCACCTTGGACAGGTGCGAGCGGCGGCCCTGGGAGGAGCACGAGTGCGGGAGGGAGGAGACGGCGGCGGCCGTGTGCGCAGGTGAGCACCTGGACAGGTGAGGGGGACAGGTGAGCACCTGGGGGACAGGTGTGCGCAGGTGAGCACCTGGGGGACAGGTGTGCGCAGGTGAGCACCTGGGCAGGTGAGGGGGCACAGGTGTGCGCAGGTGAGCACCTGGACAGGTGAGGGGGGGACAGGTGAGCACCTGGGGGACAGGTGTGCACAAGTGAGCACCTGGACAGGTACGGGGGACAGGTGTGCGCAGGTGAGCACCTGGGCAGGTGAGAGGGGACAGGTGTGCGCAGGTGGGAGAGGGGGACAGGTGAGCACCTGGGGGCACAGGTGTGTGTAGGTGAACACCTGGGCAGGTGGGACAGGTGAGCACCCGGGCAGGTGGGAGGGGACAGGTGAGCACCTGGGGGGACAGGTGTGTGCAGGTGAGCACCTGGGCAGGTGGGACAGGTGAACACCTGGGCAGGTGCGGGGGACGGGCACCTGGGCAGGTACAGGGGGACAGGTGAGCACCTGGGCAGGTGAAGGGGGGCAGGTGAGCACCTGGGCAGGTAAGGGGGACAGGTGAGCACCTGGGCAGGTGGGAGGGGACAGGTGAGCACCTGGGCAGGTGAGGGGACAGGTGAGCACCTGGGCAGGTGGGAGGGGACAGGTGAGCACCCGGGCAGGTGGGAGGGGACAGGTGAGCACCTGGGGGGACAGCTGAGAACCTTGGAGAGGTAAAGAGGCACAGGTGTGCCCAGGTGTGCTCAGGTGAGCTCAGGTGTGCTCAGGTTTGGGGCCAGGTGTGCTCAGGTGAGCTCAGGTGCCCGGTGTGCTCAGGTGTGCCCAGGTGTGCTCAGGTTAGTGCCCAGGTGTGCTCAAGTGAGCTCAGGTGTGCTCAGGTGTGCCCAGGTGAGCTCAGGTGTGCCCAGGTGCCCCCGGCCGTGCTGACCCCGCCCCCTCCCCGCAGGTGCGGATCCCCCCCAGGTGCGGCTGCGGGGCGGGGCCGGGCCCTGCGCGGGGCAGGTGCAGGTGCTGCTGAACCGCACCTGGCTGCAGGTGTGCGGCCTCACCTGGGGGCTGCCCGAGGCGCAGGTGCTGTGCCGGCAGCTGGGCTGCGGCCCCGCCCTCAGCGCACCTGTGGGGCCTCACCTGGCCGGGCAGGAGCCTCACCTGGCCGGGCTCACCTGTGAGGGCTCCGAGTCGCAGCTGGCCGAGTGCCTGGAGAGGGGGGCGGGGCCGCGCACCTGCGCAGGTGGGGCGGCCGAGGTCAGGTGTGCCCTGCCGGCAGGTGAGTCAGGGGGAGGGGCCGGAGGGGTGGGGGAGGGGCCGAAGGGGTGGGGGAGGGGCAAAGGTGGGGGAGGGGCAAAGGGTGGGGGAGGGGCCTGAAGGTGGGGGGAAGGGGCCAAAGGTGTGGGACAGGTGTGGGGGAGGGGCTGCAAGTGTGGGGGAGGGGCAAAGGTGTGGGGGAGGGGGCTCCAGGTGAGGGACAGGTGTGGGGGAGGGGCTGAAGGTGGGGAGGAGCTAAAGGTGTGGGGGAGGGGCAAAGGTGGGACAGGTGTGGGGGAGGGGCAGGTGAGACAGGTGTGGGGAAGGGGCTCAGGTGTGGGGGAGGGGCTGAAGGTGAATCCAGGTGTGGGGGAGGGGCTAAAGTGAGGGACAGGTGTGGGGGAGGGGCCCAGTGTGTGGGAGCGCAGGTGTGGGGGAGGGGCTCAGGTTGAGGACCAGGTGTGGGGGAGGGGCCTCAGGTGGGGGAGGGCCCAGGTGTGGGGGAGGGAGCCCAGAAAGTCAGTGTGAGACAGGGTGGGGGAGGGGCTGAAGGTGAGGGAGAGGCTGCAGGTGGGACAGGTGGGGGGAGGGCAAGGTGAGGGAGGGTTCAAGTCAGGGACAGGTGTGGAGGGCGAATGGGGGAGGGTCAAAGGTGAGGGACAGGTGTGAGGGGAGGAATCCAGCGAAGGCAGGTGACGAAGAGCTAGACAGGTGAGAAACAGAACAGGAAGGTGGGACAGGTGAGAAAGGAGGAGCTGGGACAGGTGGGACAGGTGAGACAGGTGGGACAGGTGAGACAGGTGTGCAGAGTTAAACCAGGACAGGTATGGGAGGTAAAGGTGAGACAGGTGGGATAGGTAAAGGTGAGACAGGTGTGAAGGGAGGAGCCAGGACAGGTGGGACAGGTGAGACAGGTGTGCAGAGTTAAACCAGGACAGGTATGGGAGGTAAAGGTGAGACAGGTGGGATAGGTAAAGGTGAGACAGGCGTGAAGGGAGGAGCCAGGACAGGTGAGACAGGTGGGACAGGTGTGACCGGTCAGCCAGGTGTGCAGGGAAGGGCTCAGGGCAGGTGAGAAGAGCCAGAACAGGTGAGTCCAGGTGAGAAAGCTGGGACAGGTGAGAAGGAGCAGACAGGTGTGAAGAGTGGGGCAGGTGAGTCCAGGTGAGACAGCTGGGACAGGTGAGAAGGTAGCAGACAGGTGTGAAGAGTGGGGCAGGTGAGGACAGGTGAGGAAGGCAGGGCAGGTAAGGACAGGTGAAGGTGGGACAGGTGAGAAGGTTGGGACAGGTGTGAAGGGTGGGGCAGGTGAGGACAGGTAAGGACAGGTGAGGAAGGCAGGACAGGTGAGGAAGGCAGGACAGGTAAGGACAGGTAAGGACAGGTGTGACGGCTCCCCCCGACCCCTCACCTGTCCCCAGGTGCTGCCCCCACCTGCGCCTACCTGGTGGCGCTGCTGGTGCTGCTGACGTCACTGGGCGGGGCCCTGCTCTGGCTCACCTTGCGGGCCAGGTGTGTCCCAGGTGAGTCCCGCCCCCGCCCCGCCCCCCTGGCGCCCCCAGGTGACCTCAGGTGACCTCAGGTGTGTCCCCAGCTCACCTGGACGCCCCGAGGGCCCCCGGTGCCATTTACCTGCCCAGGAGGGCCTCACCTGGCCAGGTGGAGGCGCTGCAGCTGATGGACGACGCCCCCTGAGCTCACCTGGTGGGGAACACCTGGAACTCACCTGGTGGGGCTCACCTGGAACTCACCTGGTGGGGCTCACCTGGAACTCACCTGGTGGAGTTCAGCTGGAACTCACCTGGTGGAGTTCAGCTGGAACTCACCTGGTGGGGCTCACCTGGAACTCACCTGGTGGGGCTCAGCTGGGGACTGGAACCTCTCACCTGGCCACTCTCACCTGGAATCCCTCACCTGGCTCCTCACCTGGCCACTCTCACCTGCAAATCCTCACCTGAACCTCACCTGGAATCCCTCACCTGAACCTCTCACCTGGCCGCTCTCACCTGGAGTCCTCACCTGAACTTCACCTGGCTGCTCTCACCTGGAAATCTCACCTGGGATCTCTCACCTGGAGTCCTCACCTGAACTTCACCTGGCCACTCTCACCTGGCTGCTCTCACCTGAATCCTCACCTGGTCACCCTCACCTGGAATCTCTCACCTGAACCTCTCACCTGGCTGCCCTCACCTGGAATCTTTCACCTGAACCTCACCTGGAATCTCACCTGGCTGCTCTCACCTGAACTTCATCTGGGATCTCTCACCTGGAATCCTCACCTGAATCTCGCACCTGAACTTCACCTGGCCACGCTCACCTGGCCACTCTCACCTGGAATCCGCACCTGGCAACGCTCACCTGGCCACTCTCACCTGGAATCCTCACCTGAACTCTCACCTGGCTGCTCTCACCTGGAATCCCCATGTGGAATCTCTCACCTGAACCTCTCACCTGGCCGCTCTCACCTGGAGTCCTCACCTGAACTTCACCTGGCTGCTCTCACCTGGAAATCTCACCTGGGATCCCTCACCTGGAGTCCTCACTGAACTTGTACCTGACCATTCTCACCTGGCTGCTTCTACCACTGTGAATCTCGCACCTGAACTTCACCTGGCCACGCTCACCTGGCCACTCTCACCTGGAATCCGCACCTGGCCACGCTCACCTGGCCACTCTCACCTGGAATCCCCATGTGGAATCTCTCACCTGAACCTCTCACCTGGCCGCTCTCACCTGGAGTCCTCACCTGAACTTCACCTGGCTGCTCTCACCTGGAAATCTCACCTGGGATCCCTCACCTGGAATCCTCACCTGAACTTTACCTGACCATTCTCACCTGGCTGCTCTCACCTGGAATCTTTCGCCTGAAATCTCTCACCTGAACTTCACCTGGCCACGCTCACCTGGCCACTCTCACCTGGAATCCGCACCTGGCAAAGCTCACCTGGCTGCTCTCACCTGGGATCTCTTACCTGAACTTCTCACCTGGCCACTCTCACCTGGCCGCTCTCACCTGGAGTCCTCACCTGAACCTCACCTGGCTGCTCTCATCTTGAACCTCACCTGAACCTCACCTGAATCTCTCACCTGAACCTCACCTGGACTCCTTACCTGAACTTCACCTGGCTGCTCTCACCTGGAAATCTCACCTGGGATCTCTCACCTGGAATCCTCACCTGAATCTCCTGGCCTGAACTTTACCTGGCCACTCTCACCTGGCTGCTCTCACCTGAATCCTCACCTGGCCGCCCTCACCTGGAATCTTTCACCTGAACCTCTCACCTGGCTGCTCTCACCTGGAATCTTTCACCTGGAATCTCTCACCTGAACTTCACCTGGAATCCTCACCTGGCTGCCCTCACCTGGAATTTGTCACCTGAACCTCACCTGGAATCTCACCTGGCTGCTCTCACCTGAACATCTCACCTGAATCCTCACCGGGTCACCCTCACCTGGAATCCTCACCTGAACCTCTCACCTGGAATCTGCACCTGAACCTCTCACCTGCAATCTCACCTGGCCGCCCTCACCTGCAACCCTCACCCGGAATCCTCACCTGAAATCTCTCACCTGGCTGCTCTCACCTGAACATCTCACCTGAATCCTCACCTGGTCACCCTCACCTGGAATCCTCACCTGAACCTCACCTGGAATCCTCACCTGGATCCTCACCTGAACCTCTCACCTGGCTGCTCTCACCTGGAATCTGCACCTGAATCTCTCACCTGAACTTCACCTGGCTGCTCTCACCTGGAAATCTCACCTGGGATCTCTCACCTGGAATCCTCACCTGAAAACCCTCACCTGGCCGCTCTCACCTGGGATTTCACCTGGGATCTCTCACCTGGAATCCTCACCTGAACCTCACCTGGCCATGCTCACCTGGAATCCTTACCTGAACTTCACCTGGAATCCTCACCTGAACTTTACCTGGAATCCTCACCTGGAATCCTCACCTGAACTTTACCTGGTCACTCTCACCTGGCTGCTCTCACCAGGAATCCTCACCTGGCTGCTCTCACCTGCAATCTCCACCTGAATCTCTCACCTGGCCGCCCTCACCTGCAACCCTCACCCGGAATCCTCACCTGAAATCTCTCACCTGGCTGCTCTCACCTGAACATCTCACCTGAATCCTCACCTGGAATCCCCATGTGGAATCCCTCACCTGAACCTCTCACCTAGCTGCTCTCACCTGGAATCTGCACCTGAACCTCATCTGGAATCTCACCTGGCTCCTCTCACCTGGAATCCCTCACCTGGAATCTCTTACCTGAACCTCTCACCTGGAATCTTCACCTGGATCCTTACCTGGATCGTTACCTGGCTGCTCTCACCTGCAATCCTCACCTGAACTTCACCTGGGACCTCTCACCTGGAATCCTTACCTGGCCACGCTCACCTGGCTGCTCTCACCTGGAATCCTCACCTGAACCTCTCACCTGGAATCCTCACCTGGATCCTCATCTGAACCTCACCTGGAATCCTCACTTGGAATCCTTACCTGAACCTCTCACCTGGCCGCTCTCACCTGGCCCCTCCCCCCTCTTTAGCAGCTCAGGTGTCCCCACACACCTGGGCAGGTGAATAAATAAAAAATGGCCTCTGGAGCCTCCAGGTGTGAATTTTGGGAATCCCATCCCCCCCAGGTGGGACAGGTGTCACTCTCAGGTGTCCCCACCCCCCCAGGTGTGACAGGTGTGACTCCCAGGTGTCCCCACCCCACAGGTGTGACTCCCAGGTGTCCCCACCCCCCAGGTGTGACTCCCAGGTGTCCCCACCCCCCAGGTGTGACTCTCAGGTGTCCCCACCCCCCCAGGTGTGACTCCCAGGTGTCCCCACCCCCCCAGGTGTGACAGGTGTGACTCTCAGGTGTCCCCACCCCCCCAGGTGTGACTCTCAGGTGTCCCCACCCCCCCAGGTGTGACAGGTGTGACTCTCAGGTGTCCCCACCCTCCCAGGTGTGACTCCCAGGTGTCCCCACCCCCCCAGGTGTCCCCACCCCCCAGGTGTGACTCCCAGGTGTCCCCACCCCCCCAGGTTGGTTCCCCACCCCCCCCAGGTGTACCCCACCCCCCCCCAGGTGTGACTCTCAGGTGTCCCCACCCCCCAGGTGTGACTCAGGTGTCCCCACCCCCCCCAGGTGTGAATTTTGGGGGTCTCTCCCCCCCACACCTGTCGGCTGACTCCGCCCCTGAAGCTCCAGGTGAGACTCAGGTGAGATCGGCGATGACGTCATCAATGAACGAGCCTTTAATGAACGATCCAGGTGTGCCCCGCCCCCAGCGCTACAGGTACCGCCCGGGAAGGTGGGACAGGTGTGCCCAGGTGAGCTCAGGTGTGCCCCAGGTGTGTTCAGGTGTGCCCAGGTGAGCTCAGGTATGGTCAGGTGTGCCCAAGGTGAGTTCAGGTGAGCTCAGGTGTTCCCCAAGTATACCCAGGTGAGCTCAGGTGTGTCCAGATGAGCTCAGGTAAGCCCCTGGTGAGCTCAGGTGTGCCCCAGGTGAGCTCAGGTGTGCCCAGGCGAGCTCAGGTGTGTCCCAGGTGAACTCAGGTGTGCCCAGGCGAGCTCAGGTGTGTCCCAGGTGTGTTTAGGTGTGCTCACGTAAGCCCAGGTTTGCCCCAGGTGTGTTCAGGTGAACTCAGGTGTGCCCCAGGTGAGCTCAGGTGTGCCCAGGCGAGCTCAGGTGTGTCCCAGGTGAGCTCAGGTGTGCCCAGGTGAGCTCAGGTGTGCCCTAGGTGTGTTCAGGTGTGCCCCAGGTGTGTTCAGGTGAGCTCAGGTGTGCCCAGGTGCACTCAGGTGTGCCCAGGTGAGCTCAGGTGTGTCCCAGATGAACTCAGGTGTGTTCAGGTGAGCTCAGGTGTGCCCCAGGTGAGCTCAGGTGTGCCCAGGTGTGTTCAGGTGAGCTCAGGTGTGCCCCAGGTGAGCTCAGGTGTGCCCCAGGTGAGCTCAGGTGTGCCTCAGGTGTGTTTAGGTGTGTCCAGGTGAGCTCAGGTGTGTCCCAGATGAACTCAGGTGAGCCCAGGTTTGCCCCAGGTGTGTTCAGGTGTGCCCCAGATGAACTCAGATAAGCCCCAGGTGCACTCAGGTGTGCCCCAGGTGCGCTCAGGTGTGCTCACGTAAGCCCAGGTTTGCCCCAGGTGTGCCCCAGGTGAGCTCAGGTGTGCCCCAGGTGAGCTCAGGTGTGCCCAGGTGTGTTCAGGTGAGCTCAGGTGTGCCCCAGGTGAGCTCAGGTGTGCCCTAGGTGTGTTCAGGTGTGCCTCAGGTGTGCCCCAGGTGTGTTCAGGTGAGCTCAGGTGTGCCCAGGTGCACTCAGGTGTGCCCAGGTGAGCTCAGGTGTGTCCCAGATGAACTCAGGTGTGCCCCAGGTGAGTGTCCAGGTGAGCCCTCGCAGTGCCGGGGTCACACCTGGCCCCAGGTGAGCCCTGGGGGTCCCTCAGTTCCTCGTCCGCCATCGATGACGTCACAGCTCAGGTGTGGCCGCGCTGGGGTCCCTCACCTGCGGCTCAGGTGCTGCAGAGTTCGGGGTCCACACCTGCCCAGGTGTCCCTCACCTGCAGCTCAGGTGTCACTCAGGTGTCGCTGTCCAGGTGTGGCAGAGTTCGGGGTGCACACCTGGCCAGGATCTCCTCACCTGGGGCTCAGGTGTCACTGCCCAGGTGTTGCTGCTGTAGCTTTTAAGGGTCCACACCTGTCCAGGTGTTCAGTTCTGGGGCTCCCACACCTGCGGCTCAGGTGTTGCTGTCCAGGTGTTCCTGCCACACCTTTCTGGGGTCCACAGGAGATTTTTGGGTCCACACCTGTCCGGGCTCACAGGTATCGAGTCCTTTCACCTGGGGCTTCACCCACGGGGCTCAGGTGCTCCAGGTGAAGACACCACACCTGTCCAGGCCGCTCACCTGTCCAGGTGAGCCCACCCAGGCCCACACCTGTCCTGGGATGCAGAATCGGGGTTCTCACACCTGCAGCTCAGGTGTTGCAGTCCAGGTGTTGCAGGTGAAGCTTCATGGAGTCCACACCTGTCCAGGTGTGCAGTTCTGGGGTTCCCACACCTGCGGCTCAGGTGTTGCAGTCCAGGTGTTCCTGCCACACCTTTCTGGGGTCCACAGGAGATTTTTGGGGTCCACACCTGTCCAGGTGTGCAGTTCTGGGGTCCCCCACCTGCGGCTCAGGTGTTGCAGTCCAGGTGTTCCTGCCACACCTTTATGGGGTCCACAGGAGATTTTTGGGGTCCACACCTGTCCAGGTGTTCAGTTCTGGGGCTCCCACACCTGCGGCTCAGGTGTTGCTGTCCAGGTGATCCTGCTGCAGTTTTTGGGGTCCACAGGAGATTTTTGGGGTCCACACCTGTCCAGGTGTTCAGTTCTGGGGCTCCCACACCTGTGGCTCAGGTGTTGCTGTCCAGGTGTTCCTGCCACACCTTTCTGGGGTCCATAGGAGATTTTTGGGGTCCACACCTGTCCGGGCTCACAGGTATCGAGTCCTTTCACCTGGAACTTCACCCACGGGGCTCAGGTGACACTGCCGCACCTGTCCAGGCCGCTCACCTGCGGCTCAGGTGTCGCGGTGCACGCGCTGGTGCTGCAGCAGGTTGGAGGGGTGTGCGAAGCCCTTGGCGCACACCCCGCACTTGTAGGGCGTCTCACCTGTGTGCACCTTCTCGTGCACGGCCAGGTAAGCCAGGTCCTTGAAGAACTTGTGGCAGTGCCCGCACTGGTGCGGCCTCACCTGGCTGTGCACGCGCCGGTGCTGCAGCAGCAGCGAGGGCCGGGCGAAGGCCTTGCCGCACGCCTCGCACCTGTAGGGCCTCTCACCTGTGTGAGCCCGCTGGTGGATGGCCAGGTAAGAGGACTGCTTGAAGGCCTTGCCGCAGGTGCGGCAGGCGAAGGGGCGCTCACCCGTGTGCACGCGCTCGTGCGAGGCCAGCGCGTTGCTCTGCTTGAAGGCCTTGCCGCAGAGGGCGCACCTGAAGGGGCGGTCACCTGTGTGCACGCGCTCGTGCACCTTCAGCGAGTGGCCGTAGGTGAAGCGCTTGCCGCAGACGCCGCAGGTGTGCGGCTTGTCCTCGCACCTGTGCCGCCGGTGCAGCAGCAGCGCGTTGGCCGCCGGGAAATCCTTGCCGCACTCGGCGCACCTGAAAGGTCGCTCGGTTTCCGCCAGGTGCGTCAGGGCGTGGCGGCGGCGCTCGTAAGGGGTTTTGAAAGCTTTGGCGCACCTGGGGCAGGTGAAGGGGCGTTGGCCGCTGTGGATGCGGCGGTGCTCCTGCAGGTTGGAGGAACGCTTGAAGCGTTTCCCGCACAGGTCGCACCTGTGCGGCCGCTCCTCCGTGTGCACCAGGGCGTGGCTCTTGAAGTCCGAGTGACGCTTGAAGGTGGCGCGGCACAGGTGACAGGTGAAGGGCCGCGCCTCCGTGTGCACCACCTGGTGGCTCAGCAGCTCCCAGGTGCGCTTGAAGCTCTTGTGGCAGGCGGGGCACTGGAAGGGTTTGTCGGCCACGATCACCTGGCGGATCTCCAGGTGAGCAGGTAGATCTTCATCCTCTTCTTCATCCTCCTCGTCCTCACCTGGTTTCTCGGCCTCACCTGGCGCACCTGGAGCACCTGAGCGGCCGCCCAGCACCAGCTTGGCGGTGGAGTAGACGCCGCGCTCGTCGATGAGCTGCACGAAGCCGGGCGTGGCCTCACCTGGCTCAGGTGAGGGCGACTCCAAGCCAGGAGCACCTGGGTGGGTCCAGGTGTGCTGCAGGTGGGAGGGGCCGGGCTCGGCAGGGGGTGGGCGTGGCCGCAGGTAAAGGCGGGGTCGGCGGAGGTGGGAGGTGGAGGGGTCACCTGGAGAGGGGCGCACCTGGAGGGAGGCACCTGGTTGGGGGGCGTGGTCTTGGTCACCTGGGTCTTCTTCGGCGTCGTCACCTGGATCTTCATCATCGTCACCTGGATCTTCATCATCACCTGGATCTTCATCATCCTCACCTGGATCTTCCTCACCTGGATCTTCTTCCTCACCTGGATCTTCTTCCTCACCTGGATCTTCTTCTTCACCTGCATCTTCCTCACCTGGGTCTACACCAACACCTGGATCTTCTTCCTCACCTGGATCTTCTTCTTCCTCA
Organism: Serinus canaria; assembly: GCF_022539315.1. Taxonomy (NCBI): domain Eukaryota; kingdom Metazoa; phylum Chordata; class Aves; order Passeriformes; family Fringillidae; genus Serinus; species Serinus canaria. The sequence continues at coordinate 14,188,961 of NC_066338.1, forward strand.
CCTGGATCTTCTTCTTCCTCACCTGGATCTTCACCTGTTCCTTCCTCACCTGGCCCTTCCTCCTCCTCACCTGGCTCCTCCTCCTCCTCCTCGGACAGGTGAGGCATCACCTGGGCAAAGGGGGAATGGCCTTCCATGGTCACACCTGGAAAAGGGGGGATGGGGACAGGTGAGACAGGTGAGGGACAGGTGAGGGACAGGTGAGAGACAGGTGAGGGACAGGTGGGACAGGTGAGGACAGGTGAGGAATTCCTTTGGGAATTCCCTGGGATGGATTTGGGGATTCCCAAATTGGGAATTTCCTGAGTGGGATTTGGGGATCCCCCTGATGGATCTGGGGATCCCCCTGGGAATTCCTTGGGATGGATTTTGGGAATTCCTTGGAATGGATTTGGGGATCCCCTCGGGAATTCCCAGCAGGATTTGGGGATTCCCAAATTGGGAATCTCCCCGGAGCGGGATTTGGGATCCACTTTGGGAATTCCCTGGGATGGATTTTGGGACCCCCTGATCCGGATTTGGGGATCCCTCTGAGCCGGATTTGGGGATTCCCAAATTGGGAATCTCCCGAGTGGGATTTGGGGATCCCCCTGGGAATTCCTTGGGATGGATTTTGGGGGCTTGGGAATTCCTTGGGTTGGGATTTGGGGATTTGGGATCCTCCAAAGTGGAATTTGGGATCTGGGAATTCCTTGGGATGGGATTTGGGGGTTTGGGATCCCCTGAGGGGGAATTTGGGATCTGGGAATTCCCTGAGTTGGGATTTGGGATCCCCCAGGATGGGATTTGGGGATTTGGGAATTCCTTGAGGAGAAATTTGGGATTTGGGAATTCCCAGGGCAGGAATTTGGGATTTGGGATCCTCTGAGGGCAAATTTGGGGATTTGGGATCCTCCAAAGTGGAATTTGGGATTTGGGAATTCCCTGGGTTGGGATTTGGGAGCTTGGGATCCCCTGGGCAGGAATTTGGGATCCTCCAGGATGGATTTGGGATTTGGGAATTCCCTGGGTTGGGATTTGGGGATTTGGGATCCCTTGAGGAGAAATTCGGGATTTGGGAATTCCCAAAAATTCCGGATTTGGGGATTTGGGAACCCCAAAAATTTGGGATTCAGGATCCCTAAAAATTCGGGATTTGGGATTTCCAAAAATTGGGGATTTGGGAACCCCAAAATTCCGGATTTGGGGATCTCCAAAAAATTGGGGATTTGGGACCTCCAAAGATTCAGGATTTGGGGATTTGGGAACCCCAAAAATTCGGGATTTGGGGATTCCTGAAAATTCTGGATTTGGGGATTTGGGATCTCAAAAAATTCTGGATTTGGGGATCTCCAAAAATTGGGGATTTGGGGTTTTGGGATCTCCAAAAATTCCGGATTTGGCACCTCCAAAATTGGGGATTTGAGACCCCAAAAATTGGGGATTTGGAATCCCCAAAAATTTGGGATTCCCTATATTTCGGGATTTGGGGATTTGGGATCCCCCTGGGAACGGCCCCAGCTGGGACTGGGGAACCCCTGGGAGCGCCCCAGTCCCTCCCAGTTTGTCCCAGTCCATCCCAGTCCATCCCAGTCCCTCCCAGTTCCTCCCAGTCCATCCCAGTTTGTCCCAGTTCTCTCCCCGTTTCTCACCGGGCGCCGCCGCCGCCCCCGGAGCCACTTCCGGCCGCGCTCGCGCGCGATGACGTCACCGCCGGAATGGGCGGGGCCTGAGCGGGAACTGGGAGGGACTGGGAGGGACTGGGAGGGACTGGGGGAGCTTTAAAAGGGGAATTTTTAGGAGAGGGGTCCCAAAATCGGGGAATTCCCGCCAAAATTCGGGGATTTCCCGCCAAAAATTGGGGATTTCCCCTCCCAAAAATCGGGGATTGACCCCAAGAATGAGAAATTTCCCGCCAAAACCGGGGATTTCCCGCCAAAACTCGGGGTTGGACCCCCAAAAATTCGGGGATCGAACTCCCTAAATTGGGAATTTCCCCCCAAAAATCGAGGATTTAACCCCCAAAATTCGGGGATTTAGTCCCAAAATTCGGGGATTTGACCCCAAAAATTGGGAATTTCGCCCCAAAAATCGGGGATTTCCTCCCAAATATCGGGGATTTAACCCTAAAATTGGGAATTTCGCCCCAAATTTCGGGGATTTTCCACCAAATGCCGGAATTTTCCCACCAAAACCCGGGGATTTCACCCCAAAAATCGGGGATGGAAGCTCAAATATTCGGGGATTTCTTCCCAAAAATTGGGGATTTTCCACAAAAATTGAGGATTTAACCCCCAAAATTCGGGGATTTCACCCAAAATCCGGATTGAACCCCAAAAATCGGGGATTGAACCCCAAAAATCGCGGATTTCAGCCTAAAATTCGGGGAATGAAGCCCAAAAATTCGGGAATTTCATCCCAAAAATCAAAGATTTCAAAAATCGGGGATCAAAGCCCCAAAAATCGAGGATTTAACCCCCAAAAATCGGGGGTTTAGTCCCAAAAATTGGGGATTTTACCCCAAATTTCGGGGATCTCCTGCCAAAAATCGGGGATTTATTCCCAAAAATTGGGAATTTCACCCCCAAAATCGGGGATTTAACCTCAAAAATCGGGAATTTCGCCCCAAAATTGGGAATTTCGCCCCAAAATTCAGGGATTCACTCCCAAAAATCGCAGATTTCTCCCCAAAAATCGAGGATTTAACATCAAAAATTTGGGGATTCCCTCCCAAAATTGGGGATTGAAATCTAAAATTGGGAATTTCGCCCCAAAATTCGGGTATTCCCTCCCAAAATTGGAGATTTAACCCCAAAAATCGGGAATTAAACCCAAAAATGAGAGATTTCCCGCAAAAATCGGGGATTGAACCCCCAAAATCGGGAATTTTGCCCCAAAAATCTGAGATTTAACCTCAAAAATCAGGGATTGAACTGCAAAAATTTGGGGATTGAACCTCAAAAATCGGGGGTTGAACCCCAAAAATCCGGGATTCAACCCTAAAATCGGGAATTTGGCCCCAAAATTCGGGGATTCCCTCCCAAAAATTGGGGATTTCACCCCAAAAATCGGGAATTAAACCCAAAATCCGGGATTGAACCCCAAAAATCGGGGATGGAAGCTCAAAAATTCGGGGATTTCTTCCCAAAAATTTGGGATTTTCCACAAAAATTGAGGATTTAACCCCAAAAATCGGGGATTTCATCCCAAAATTCGGGGATCTCCTGCCAAAAATGGGGGGTTTAATCCCAAAATTTGGGGATTTCCCGCCAAAATTCGGGGGGTTCACCCTAAAATTTGGGGATTTCCTGCCAAAAACTCGGGGATTTTACACACCAAAATTGGGAATTAACCCAAAAATTCCGGGATTCACTCCCAAAAATCGGAGATTTCACCCCAAAATTCGGGGATTTACCCTCAAAAATCGGGGATTGAGCTGAAAATTGGGGATTTCACCCCAAAAATCCGGGTTTGTACTGCAAAAATTTGGGAATTTAACCTCAAAAATCGGGGGTTGAACCCCAAAAATCCGGGATTTAACCCTAAAATCGGGAATTTCGCCCCAAAATTCGGGGGGGTTGAACACCAAAAAATCGGCGATTCCCTCCCAAAATTGAGGATTTAACCCTAAAATTGGGAATTTCGCCCCAAAAATCAGGGATTCAACCACAAAAAATTGGGGATTTCACCCCAAAATTCGGGGATTTAACCTTAAAATCAGGAATTTCCCCCCAAAAATCGGGGCTTGAACCCCAAAAAATCGGTGATTCCCTCCCAAAACTCTGGGTTTGAAACCTAATAATGAGAATTTCCTAAGAAAATCGGGGTTTCCTTCCCAAAAATTGGGGTTTCCCCCCAAAATTTTGAGATTGGACCAAAACCTCGCGGATTTCCCCCAAAAGAGCGCTGCCGACGAGGGTGGGATTCGAACCCACGCGTGCAGAGCACAATGGATTAGCAGTCCATCGCCTTAACCACTCGGCCACCTCGTCCGCGGCGGCGCAGCCGCGCCAGGCGCCCATAGGCTTCTATTAGTGGGCGTGGCCAGATAAGGGGGCGTGGTCTGGGGCGTGGTTGGAGCTCTGCAAGCCGCGGGTTCGAATCCCGATTCCGCCAAGTGCGGGAAAATCCCAATTTTTCCCTTTTTTAGCCCAATTTTCTCCTTTTTTATCCCAATTTTCCCTTTTTATCCCAATTTTCCCTTTTTTATCCCAATTTTTCCCTTTTTAATCCCAATTGTTCCCTTTTTTATGTCAATTTTCCCTTTTTTATGTCAATTTTTTTTCCCTTTTTTATCCCAATTTTCCCTTTTTTATCCCAAATTAATCCCAAAAAACATGAAATTAATTCTGAAATATAGGAAATGAATTTTAAAAATAGAAAATTATTTCTAAAAATATGAAATTAATTTTTAAAAATATGAAATTAATTCTAAAAATATGAAAATAATTAAAAATATGAAAATAATTCTAAAAAAATGAAATTAATTCTAAAAAGATGAAATTATTCCTAAAAATAAAAGATTAATCCAAAAATATGAAATTAATTTTTTAAAAGATGAAATTAATTCTAAAAAAATATGAATTAATTAAAAATATGAAATGAATTCTCAAAAATGAAATTAATTCTAAAAAATGTGAAAATAATCCTAAAAAATAAAAAATTACTTTTAAAAAAGATGAAATTAATTCTAAAAAATAGGAAATTAATTTTTAAAAATATGAAATTAATTCTAAAATATAGGAAATGAATTTAAAAAAATTTGAAATGAATCCAAAAAAAAGATGAAAATAACTCTAAAAAATGCGAAATTAATTCTAAAAATACGAAATTAATTTTAAAAACATAAAACTAATCTTAAAACTTTACAAAATGGATCCAAAACCCCGGTAAAAATTAAATAAAAAAATAAAGAAAAAATTGAATAAAAATCTTTCCTTAAAGGGGGGGGCGGGAGCGGCGATTCCCGGGCGCGATGACGTCATTTCTGCTAGATTGATAAGTGACCAATCAGTAGCTCGGGCTGGCAGCAGCAGAGTGGCGCAGCGGGAGCGTGCTGGGCCCATAACCCAGAGGTCGATGGATCGAAACCATCCTCTGCTAACTTTCAATTTTTCTTCATTTTTCACCAAATTTTCTTTTTTTCCACTTTTTTTGCTCATTTTCCCCCTCCGTTCTCCCGTTCGGCCTCGCTTTTCCCACAATTCTTCCCTTTTCGCCTCAGTTTTCCCTTCTATTTTCTCGATTTTTCCACACAATTCCCGATCTTCCTCTCCGTTTTCCCGTTTATTTTCCCATTTATTTTCCCTCATTTCCCCTCAAATTTTCCATTAAATTCAATTTTTTCCATCATTTTCCCCAATTTCCACAATTTTTTCCCATTTAATTCCAATGTTTCCCCTCATTTTTTCCATTTTTTTCAATTTATTTTGAATTTCCCCTCATTTTTCCCCTTTCCCCCCATTTTTCCCATTTAATTCCAATTTCCCCCAATTTTTCCATTTATTTTCCCTTTTCCCCTCATTTTTCCCTCAAATTTTCCATTTATTTAAATTTTTTCCCATCATTTTTCCCAATTTCCCCCCCAATTTTCCCATTTCATTCCAATTTCCCCCTCCATTTTCCCATTTATTTCCCCATTTTCCCATTTATTTCCTCCTTTCTCCCCTCAATTTTTCCCCCCTTATTTTCATTTTTCCCCCATTTTTTCTCATTTAATTCCAATTTTCCCCACAATTTTCCCATTTAATTCCAATTTTCTCCCCAATTTTTCCATTTATTTTGATTTTTTCCCTCAATTTTCCCATTTATTTCCATTTTCCTCCCTCATTTTTCCCAATTTTCCCATATAATTCCCATTTTTTCCATTTATTTTCTAATTTTTCCCATTTATTTCAAAATTTTCCCCTCTTTTTTCCCATTTTCCCCTCAATTTTCCCATTTATTTTCCCTTTTCCCCTCATTTTCCCCTCAAATTTTCCATTTATTTCAATTTTTTCCATCATTTTCCCCAATTTCCCCCAAATTTCCCCATTTATTTCCATTTTCCCCCTCATTCTTTTCCCATTTTCTCCCCATTTTTTCCATTTATTTTGATTTTCCCCCATTTTTTCCCATTTAATTCCATTTTCCCCCTCATTTTTCCCATTTCATTTCCCATTTCCCCCCAAATTTTCCATTTATTACCATTTTTCCATCATTTTTCCCAATTTCCCCCCATATTTTCCCATTTCGTTCCAATTTTCCCATTTATTTCCTCATTTTTCCCATTTATTTCCTCATTTTCCCCTCATTTTTTCCATTTATTTTGATTTTTCCCCAATTTTCCCATTTAATTCCAATTTTTTCCCATTTAATTTCCTTTTCCCCTCATTTTTTCCATTTATTTTCATTTTCCCCCCAATTTTCCCATTTAATTCCAATTTTTCCCCATTTTTTTCCCATTTTTTAAATTTTTCCCCTCAATTTTCCCATTTAATTCGAATTTTTTCCCAATTTTTCCCTCAATTTTTCCCATTAAATTTCAATTTTTTCCCTCATTTTTCCCATTTTCCCCCCAAATTTTCCCATTTAATTCCAATTTTTCCCCTCAATTTTTCCATTTATTTTGATTTTTCCCCCATTTTTTCCCATTTAATTCCAATTTTTCCCATCATTTTTTCCATTTTTTTCCCATTAAATTTCATTTTTCCCCTCAATTTTTGCCCTTTTTCCCCCAAAATTCAATTTTTTTTCCACTTTTCCCATTTCTTCCAAATTTCCCCCCAATTTTTTCCCTTTTGTTTTGATTTTTTCCCATCAATTTTCGGTAAAATTGGGGAAATTTTAGGGCAAAAATTCGAAATTTTGGGGCAAAAATTCAAATTTTTAATGGAGAAATTTGAAATTTTGGGGTAAAATTAAAAATTTTGGGTGAGATTTGAAAATTTGGGGAAAATTTTGGCCATTTTGGAGTGAAATTAAAAAATTTTGGGGCAAAATTTGAAATTTTTGGGGATTTGAGGTTGAATTTGGTCATTTTGGGGTGGAAAATTTGGGAAAATTTGGGGGAAAAATTTGGAATTTTTTTGGATTTTTTATTTAGTTTTTTTTTCCTTTTTAGGGGAGGAAAAATTTGAAATTTTGGGTTTTTTTTTTTTCATTTTTTAGGGACAAAATTTGGGATTTTTGGGGTTTTTTATCTCTTTTTTAAGAAAGGAAATTTGGGGTTTTTTGGGGCTGAAAATTTGGAATTTTGGGGAGGAAAAATTGGGGATTTTTGGGGTTTTTTTTCCATTTTTGGGGGAGGGGAAATTTGGGATTTTTGGGGAAGAAAATTTGGGATTTTTAGGTTTTTTTCTCTTTTTTAAGAAAGAAAATTTTGGGATTTTTGTGGTTTTTCCCCTTTTTTAAGAAAGAAACTTTGGGATTTTTTGAGGAGGAAAATTTGGGATTTTTGGGTTTTTTTTCGATTTTTTGGGAGGGGAAATTTGGGATTTTTAGGGAAAGAAATTTGGGATTTTTTGGGGTAGAAAAATTTGGGATTTTTGGGGTTTTTTTCCTCTTTTTTAGGGAAGAAAAATTTGGGATATTTAGGAAGAAAAATTTGGGATTTTTTTCTTTTTTAAGAAAGGAAATTTGGATTTTTTTGTGGAAAGAAATTTGGAATTTTGGGGAGGAAAAATTTGGAATTCTTGGGGTTTTCTTCCTTTTTTAATAAAGAAAATTTGGAATTTTTGGGGAAGAAAAACTTGGAATTTTTGGGATTTTTCCCTTTTTTAAGAAAGGAAAATTCGTGTTTTTGGAGGAGGAAAATTTGGGATTTTGGGGTTTTTTTTCCCTTTTTGAGGAAGGGGGAATTTGAGATTTTTGGGGAGGAAAATTTGAAATTTTTTCCCTTTTTGGGGAAGAAAAATTTGGGATTTTTTGGGTTTAAAATTTGGGATTTTAAGGCCCAAAGCAGATCGGGGAGCGCGCGGCGCCGTGGCTTAGTTGGTTAAAGCGCCTGTCTAGTAAACAGGAGATCCTGGGTTCGAATCCCAGCGGTGCCTCCGCTCTGTCGCGGCGCTATCGCGACAGAGCCGCCGATATTTTGGCCTTTAGGGCCCATTTTTCTTTGCTTAATTTAAGGAATTATTTTTTGTCCAAAGGCTGAATAAGGGTGGGGAGGAAAAAGAGGAATCTCAATGAATTAGAGGGAAAAAAATTAAAATAAATAAAATTAAAGAATTCTTCCCTGACCGGGAATCGAACCCGGGCCGCGGCGGTGAGAGCGCCGAATCCTAACCACTAGACCACCAGGGAGACATGCACTACATTTTGCAACACCACTACCAGAGCCGCTATAAGAGATGGTGATTGGCTAAACTGTTCCTGAGGATGTGTCAATCAAACTGCACAGCCAATCAGACCGCGATCTTCGACTGATCACGCCCCTCACCTCAGGTTTCCCGCCTCTGGCGACGGCCGCTGTGGGGAGGAAATTTGGCGACTTTGGGGCGGAATTCGGGAATTTGGTGAAAAATTCGGAGATTTTAGGGTGGGATCCCGGGATTTGTGAGGGAAATGCGGAGATTTTGGACTAAAACTCCGGGATTTCGGGTGGAAATTCGGGGATTTCGCGCCGAAGCCGCATGCTGTGCTCTGATTGGCCGGGATGGTACGGAGAAGGTGTCAATCAAAGTGCGAAGCCAATCAGAACGCGATTTTAGCGTGGTCACGCCCCTCACCTCAGGTTTCCCGCCTCTGGCGCCCGCCGCTGTGGGGAGGAAATTTGGCGATTTTGGGGCGGAATTCGGGAATTTTGGTGGAAAAAAATCGGGGATTTTAGGGAGAATTAAATGGATTTGGGGTAAAACTTGAGGATTTTACGGTGGAGTTTTTTTGAGGTGAAATTTGCGGATTTTGGGGGGGAGATTTTGGGGGTTTTGAGGAGGAATTTGAAGTTTTTGGGGGGTGAAATTTGGGGGTTTTGGGGTGAAATTCAGAGATTTGGGCTGGAATTCGGGGATTTGGGGTGAAATTTTGGGATTTTAGGGCGAAATTCGAGGATTTTTGAACCGCGCCCATCCAACGGCCTTGAAACCCACGCCGCGCTCTGATTGGCTGCGCGGGTTCAGTGCAGCTGTCAATCAAAGCTGAGAGCCAATCAGAGCGCGAGGCTGAGGCATGGTAACGCCCCCATCTCGGGTTTCCCGCCTCTGGCGCTGAGGGGGAGAAAATCGGGAATTTTGGGGGCGAAAATTGGGAAATTTGGGGATTTGGGGGTAAAGTTGGGGAATTTTTGGGCGAAATTCGAGAATTTTGGGGTTGGATTTGGGGATTTGGGGGTGAAATTCGAGGGTTTTGGGGTGAAATTCGAGGGTTTTGGGGTGAAATTTGGGAATTTTGGGGTTAAATTCGGGGATTTTTGGGTGAAATTTGGGAATTTTGGGGTTAAATTCGGGAATTGTGGTGTTAAATTTCGGGATTTGGGGGTGAAATTCGGAATTTTGGGTGCAATTT
>NC_066338.1:14198922-14234263 GCF_022539315.1 Serinus canaria
GGGCCACCAGGGTCACCGTGGTGCTGGCCAGCCCTGGTGAGAGGGGACAATGTGGGGTTTGTGGCCACCAGGGTCACCGTGGTGCTGGCCAGCCCTGGTGAGAGGGGACAGTGAGGGGTTTGTGGCCACCAGGGTCACCGTGGTGCTGGCCAGCCCTGGTGAGAGGGGACAGTGAGGTGTTCCGGGGGGGTTTGTGGCCACCAAGGCCACCGTGGTGCTGGCCAGCCCTGGTGAGAGGGGACACTGCAGTGTTTGGAGGGATGTGGGGACGTGAGGGGCTGGTGGCCACCAAGGCCACCGTGGTTAGAGGGGACAATGTGGCATTTGAGGGGGTTTAGGGACATGAGGGGTTTGTGGCCACCAAGGCCACCCTGTGGTCCTTGCCAGCCCTGGTGAGAGGGGACAGTGCAGTGTTTGGGGATGTGAGGGGCTTGTGGCCACCAAGGCCACCGTGGTGCTGGCCAGCCCTGGTGAGAGGGGACAGTGAGGTGTTCAGGGGGGGCTTGTGGCCACCAAGGCCACCGTGGTGCTGGCCAGCCCTGGTGAGTGCACATGGGGTGAGGGGGTTTGCATGGGTGTCACTGTCCCTGTCCCTGTCCCTGTCCCTGGGTGTCACCCCCAGGTGCTCCCACAGGATTGGGGCTCCCTTGGGGGTGACCCTGTTTGGGATCCCTGAGGGGGCCTGGCTGGCCGGGAACCCCTTTGGGCTGATCGGGGTCTGGGGGGTGGTCTGGGGGGTCACAGGACCCTCTTTGGGGTGCTCGGGGTGTGGGGGGTGTCAAGGATCCCCTTTGGGGTGCTCGTGGTCTGTGGGGTGTCTGTGGGGTCACAGGACCCCCTTTTGGGGTGCTCGGGAGGTCTGTGAGGGGTCTGGGGTGTCAAGGACCCCTTTTGGGGTTCTCTGGAGGTCTGTGAGGGGTCTGGGGGGGATCAAGGATCCCCTTTGGGGGGCTCAGGGCCTCCTTGGACAGGTTTGGGGTGTCTGGGGGGGTCACAGGACCCCCTTTGGGGTGCTCTGGGTCTGTGGGGTGTCTGGGGGGGTCACAGGACCCCTTTGGGGTGCTCGGGGTGGGGGGAAGTCTGGGGTGTCAAGGATCCCCTTTTGGGGTGCTCTGGGTCTGTGGGGTGTCTGGGGGGTCAAGGACCCCTTTTGGGGTTCTCTGGAGGTCTGTGAGGGGTCTGGGGGGGATCAAGGATCCCCTTTGGGGGGCTCAGGGCCTCCTTGAACAGGTTTGGGGTGTCTGAGGGTTACAGGACCCCTTTGGGGTGCTCTGGGAGCCCCTCGGGGAGGTTTGGGGTGCTCAGAGAGTTCAGGGAGCCCTTTTGAGGTGCTCTGGGTGCCCCTGGAGGTTTCTGGGGGGTCAGGGAGCCCTTTTGGGGTGCTCTTGGTGCCCCTCGGGGTTTTGGGGGTTTTTGGGGTGCTTAGGGTGCGCCTCGGGGTTTTTGGGGTGCTCAGGGCGCCCCTCTGGGTTTTGGAGGTTTTTGGGGGGTCAGGGAGCCCTTTTGGGGTGCTCTGGGTGCCCCCCAGGCTCCTACAGAGAACCTGCTGGGTGCCCGGGGCCCTTGGGTGCCCCTCCTGGGTTCTTGGGGTGCCCCCAGCCCCAGGGCTCACATTTGGGGTGGGTCTGGTGCCCACCTGGGCAGGTGCCCACTTGGGATTCCAGGGGTGCCCCCATGGACCTGCACCCACCCATTCCTGGTGTGCCCACCTGGGCAGGTGCCCACTTGGGGGTACCTTGAGGTGCCCACCTAGGGGTCTCAGACCCCCACCCATCCTGGGTGTGCCCACCTGACCAGGTGCCCATTTGGGGATACATGGGATGCCCACCTAGGAACCTTGGACCCTCACCCATGATTGTGGGGGTGCCCACCTGCCCAGGTGCCCATTTGGGACTCCAGCTGTGCCCAGGTGCCCATTTGGGACTCCAGCCGTGCCCACCTGCCCAGGTGCCCATTTGGGACTCCAGCCATGCCCACCTGCCCAGGTGCCCATTTGGGATTCCAGCCGTGCCCACCTGCCCAGGTGCCCATTTGGGACTCCAGCCGTGCCCACCTGCCCAGGTGCCCATTTGGGACTCCAGCCATGCCCACCTGCCCAGGTGCCATTTGGGATTCAGCCATGCCCACCTGCCCAGGTGCCCATTTGGGACTCCAGCCATGCCCACCTGACCAGGTGCCCATTTGGGACTCCAGCCATGCCCACCTGACCAGGTGCCCATTTGGGATTCAGGCCATGCCCACCTGCCCAGGTGCCCATTTGGGATTCAGGCCATGCCCACCTGCCCAGGTGCCCATTTGGGATTCAGGCCATGCCCACCTGCCCAGGTGCCCATTTGGGATTCCAGCCGTGCCCACCTGCCCAGGTGCCCATTTGGGACTCCAGCCGTGCCCACCTGCCCAGGTGCCCATTTGGGACTCCAGCCATGCCCACCTGCCCAGGTGCCCATTTGGGACTCCAGCCGTGCCCACCTGCCCAGGTGCCCGGTCAGGCTCACCCCCGTGTCCGTGTGTCCCGCAGAGCTCTGCCAGGCTGTGGAGGAGGTCCTGCCCGACCTGCGGCACGACGGCGTCTCCGTGTTCTACCTGAGCGCGGCGTCGCCCACGGCAGGTGTGGAGGCGCTGCTGCCCGCCATCGAGGCCGCCCCCGCCGAGCCGCCGCCCGCCGGGCACCGCGCTGGCATCAGCGCCAACTCCAAGGCCATGTACATCTACACCTCGGGCACCACAGGTGAGTTGGGGCTCTGGGGGCGTGGGCACCTTGGGGGGCTTCCTGGACCATCGTGGGTCCACCTGAGCCAGGTGTGTCCTGGCTGTGTCCACATGGGCAGCTTAGAGAGGGCATGGGGGGCTTCATCCAGCCCTGACCATGGTGGGTTCACCTGGGCCAGGTGTGCCCTGGCTGTGTCCCATGGGCAGGTTGGAGGGGCTTGGAGGGCTTCCTGGACCGTGGTGGGTCTACCTGGGCCAGGTGTGTCCCAGCCGTGTCCATGTGGGTCAGTCAGCATTGCTGGAAAGGGTCTTGGGGGTCTTTCCGCTACCTTGACCATGGCGGGCCCACCTGTGCCAGGTGTGTCCTGGCTGTGTCCACACATGGGCAGGTAAGCGTTGGAGGAGTCTTGGGGAGCTTCATCCAGCCCTGACCATGGTGGGTTCACCTGGGCCAGGTGTGTCCTGGCTGTGTCCCCGTGGGCAGCTTGGAGGACCTTGGGGAGCTACCTGGACCATGGTGGGTCTACCTGGGCCAGGTGTGTCCTGGCCGTGTCCATGCAGGCAGGTCAGCATTGAAGGGGTCTTGAGGGGCTTTCTCCAGCCCTGACCGTGGCAGGTCCACCTGAGCCAGGTGTGTCCACACATGGGCAGCTTGGAGGGGCTTGGGGGGCTTCCTGGACCATGGTGGGTTCACCTGAGCCAGGTGGGTGCTGTGTCAGGTGTGTCCCGTGCCCGTGGGAGGGTTGGGCATCACCCCTTGGATGAACCCGGACCAGGTTCCTCACGGTTCCTCCAACAGGGGACAAAGAGCCCCAGCTGCAGAGACCCCCCAGGACCCCCCAGGAGCCTCCAGGACCCCCAGGACCCCCCAGTGCTACCCAAGGAACCTCCAGGACCCCCCAGTGCCATCCCAGGACCCCCAGGACCCCACAGTGCCACTCCAGGACCCTCCAGTGCCACCCCCAGGACCCTCCAGGACCCCCCAGTGCCACCCCAGGACCCCCAGGACCTCCTAGGAGCCCCCAGTGCCACCCCAGGACCCCAAGGACCCCCAGTGCCACCTCAGGACATCCCAGTGCCACCCAAAGACCCCCAGTGCCACCCCAGGACCCCCAGGACCCCCCAGTGCCACCCCAGGAACCCCAGTGCCACCCCAGGACACCCAGGACCCCCCAGTGCCACCCCAGGAACCCCAGTGCCACCCCAAGACCCCCAGTGCCACCCCAGGACCCCCAGGACCCCCCAGTGCCACCCCAGGACATCCCAGTGCCACCCCAGGAACCCCAGTGCCACCCCAGGACACCCAGGACCCCCCAGTGCCACCCCAGGACCCCCAGTGGCACCCCAGGACCCTCCAGGATCCCTCAGTGCCACCTCAGGACCCCCAGGACCCTCCAGGACCTCCCAGTGCCACCCCAGGACCCCCAGGACCCTCCAGGACCTCCCAGTGCCACCCCAGGACCCCCAGGACCTCCTAGACCCCCCAGTGCCACCCCAGGACCCCCCGGACCCCCAGTGCCACCCCAGGAGGGCGCGTGGTGCCAGCCGGGCCGTTGTCCCCGCAGGGCTGCCCAAGGCCGCGGTGATCACGGAGCTGAAGATGATGATGGTGGCCAGCCTGGCACGGATCTGCGGGCTGCGGCCCGACGACGTCGTCTACACCACGCTGCCACTCTACCACTCAGCCGGGCTCCTGGTGGGGCTGGGAGGGTGCCTGGACGTGGGTACGGACACGGAGAGACGGACAGACGGACGGCATGGCATGGATGTATGGATGGATGGATGGATGGATGGATGGATGGATGGATGATGCATGGATGGATGGATGGATGGATGGATGGATGATGGATGGATGGATGATGGATGGATGGATGGATGGATGGATGGATGGATGGATGGATGGATGGATGGATGGATGGATGGATGGATGGATGGATGGATGGATGGATGGATGGATGGATGGATGGATGGATGGATGGATGGATGGATGGATGGATGGATGGATGGATGGATGGATGGATGGATGGATGGATGGATGGATGAGGATGGATGGATGGATGGATGGATGATGGATGGATGGATGGATGGAGGATGGATGGATGATGGATGGATGGAGGGATGGATGGATGGATGGATGGATGGATGGATGGAGGGATGGATGGATGGATGGATGGATGGATGGAGGATGGATGGATGGATGGATGGATGGATGGATGGATGGATGGAGGATGGATGGATGGATGATGGATGGATGGATGGATGGATGGATGGATGGAGGATGGATGGATGGATGGATGGATGGATGGATGGATGGATGGATGGATGGATGGATGGATGGATGGAGGATGGATGGATGGATGGATGGATGGATGGATGGATGGATGGATGGATGGATGGATGGATGGAGGGATGGATGGATGGATGGATGGATGGATGGATGGATGGATGGATGGATGGATGGATGGATGGATGGATGGATGGATGGATGGATGGATGGATGGATGATGGATGGATGGATGGATGGATGGATGGATGGATGGATGGATGGATGGATGGAGGGATGGATGGATGGATGGATGGATGGATGGATGGATGGATGGATGGATGGATGGATGGATGGATGGATGGATGGATGGATGGATGGATGGAGGGATGATGGATGGATGATGGATGGATGGATGGATGGATGGATGATGGATGGATGGATGATGGATGGATGGATGATGGATGGATGATGGATGGATGGATGGATGATGGATGGATGATGGATGGATGGATGGATGGATGGATGATGGATGGATGGATGATGGATGGATGGATGATGGATGGATGGATGGATGGATGGATGGATGGATGGATGGAGGGAGGGATGGATGGATGATGGATGGATGGATGGATGGATGGATGGATGGATGGATGATGGATGGATGGATGATGGATGGATGGAGACAAGGATAAAAGTGAAGATGGGCTCTGTCACCGTCCCCTGCCATGTCCCCAGGTGCCACCTGCGTCCTGCGCTCCAAGTTCTCGGCCTCCCAGTTCTGGCCCGACTGCCGGCGCTACAACGTCTCCGTCATCCAGTACGTGGGCGAGCTCATGCGCTACCTGTGCAACACGCCCCAGGTGAGGCCCCGCTCTCCCCACCTCCCCCCCGAGGTGTCACCTGTCACACCCCAAGGTGGCCCTGTCCCCGTGTCCCCCCGCAGCGCGCCGACGACCGCGAGCACGGCGTGCGCATGGCGCTGGGCAACGGCATGAGGGCCGAGGTGTGGCGGGAGTTCCTGCGGCGCTTCGGGCCCGTGGCCGTCTGGGAGTTCTACGGCGCCACCGAGGGCAACGCCGGCTTCATCAACTACACCGGCAAGGTGGGCGCCGTGGGCAGGGCCAACCCCTTCATCAAGGTGAGCGCGTCCTCCTCAGACCACTCCAAGGTGGATCCTCAGGTTGGGTTTCAGCCAAGGAAAGGCTTGGTTGAGTCTTGGATGGAGCTCTTGGTGGTGGAGCACATGGTGGCATCTCCATGGAAGGCAACACCATCCATCAGGGTGGGCAGAGTCCCCAGATTGCTGTTTTCACACCCAAAATGAGTCACCTCCAAATGACTGGTCGAGGTTGACCCAACGGTGTTGACGTGCGGGTTTTGGGGTGTCCATGGGGACCTGGTCATCTCCGCGGCCTTTGGTGCCACCTCTCAGCCTTCACCCACCTGTGGAGCTAAAGCTCAAAATCCGATTTTGGAGCAAAAGTTGGGATGGAGAAAAGTTGCAAAAATCAGGTTTTGGACCAAAAATTAGAATGGAGAAAAGTTGCAAAAATCAGATTTTGGACCAAAAGCTTGGAGGGAGCAAAAGCTCCAAAATCAGATTTTGGCCAAAAGTTGGGAATGAGCAAAAACTGCAAAATCAGATTTTGGACCAAAAATTAGGACAGAGCAAAAGCTCAAAATCAGATTTTGGAGCAAAAGCTGGGATGGAGCAAAAGCTGCAAAAATCTGATTTTTTCCCCTTTTTCCCCATGGTGTTGTCCCCCAGCTCCTGGATTTGGAAGGTGCCACCAATGAGTTCATCCACCTTCAGAACGGATGGGATCAAATATTTAAATAACTTAGTTAAATAACTTTAAATCAGATTTAATTTTTGTGATTTCAAGTAAAAAAATTTGAAATTAAAGACAATTAAAAGCAAATGGTTTTTAACACCCAGAATGTCGGGATTGGGGGTGACCAATCCCAGCAGAACACACCGGGAAAGGGAAGGAAGTTCTGGAACTTTCCACGGGAGGGAAATGCTGGAAATTTCCACAGGAAGGAATGTCTGGAAATTTCCATGGGAAGGAAATTCTGGGCATTTCCACTGAAGGAAATTCTGGAAATTTCCATGGAATGAATTCTGGAAATTTCCATGGGAGGAAAATTCTGGAAATTTCCACGGGAAGGAAAATTCCAGAAGAAGGAAATTCTGGAAGTTTCCGTGGGAAAGAAATTCTGGAAATTTCCACAGGAAGGAAAATTCCAGAAGAAGGAAATTCTGGAAGTTTCCATGGGAAGGAAATTTTGGAAATTTCCATGAGAGGGAAATTCTGGGAATTTCCATGGGAAGGAAATTTCCATGGGAGGGAAATTCTGGAAGTTTCCATGGGAAGGAAATTTCCATGTGAAGGAAATTTCCATGGGAGGGAAATTCTGGAAATTTCCACGGGAAGGAAAATTCCAGAAGAAGGAAATTCTGGAAGTTTCCATGGGAAAGAAATTCTGGAAATTTCCATGGGAAGGAAAATTCCAGAAGAAGGAAATCCTGGAAGTTTCCATGGGAAGGAAATTCCGGAATTTTCCACCGGAGGGAAATTCTGGAACTTTCCATGGAGGGCAGTTCCCCTCCCTGTCCCAGCCCGGTTCCTCCCTGCCCTGCAGCTCTTCGCCCCCTTCGAGCTGGTCAGGTACAACGTGGAGCTGGACGAGCCCGTGCGCGACCACCGCGGGCTCTGCATCCCCGCCAAACCCGGTGAGCCGCGCCCAGACCTCCTCCCCACCACGGTGGCCACCAGGAACCCCTGGGAGAAGCCACGGGAAGGGGTTGGGCAACCTCCAACCCTCCTCTTCCTCCGGCAGGTGAGACGGGGCTGCTGGTGATAAAGATCACCAAGAGCGCGCCGTTCCACGGCTACGCCGGCGACGCGCAGAAGACCCAGAAGAAAATCCTGAGGGACGTCTTGGCCAAGGGCGACGCCTTCTTCAACAGCGGCGACCTCCTGGTGATGGACGCCGAGAGGTTCATCTACTTCCAGGACCGCGTCGGCGACACCTTCCGGTAACCGCGGGCGGCCAGGTCCCCCCTTGGTCCAGGGGAGAGATGATGAGGAGGATCTTCATCCACCTTCCGTTAGGCAGGTCGATTATTTTATGATCGATACCAAAATGATTGAGATTGTACTGGAAGAGCAGGAGGAAGGGTTTCACCAGAGGGAGAAGGAGCCATGATCAAATCTGGTGGCTGCTCACCCCAGCTGGGGCTGGGATTGGCCATCGAGTCACAAACGATTCCGCAGCAAACAATTCTCCAGACCACATTCCAAAGCAGCCAAAGGTGGAGAGGCTGAAGGAGCTGCTCAGGAGGAAAGGTCCTGGCAGGAGGATTTCTCCTAAAATACCCCAGCGAGGCCCCTGACGGCCCCGTCCCTTCTCCTCCCCAGCTGGAAGGGGGAGAACGTGGCCACGACGGAGGTGGAGGCCACGCTGGCCTTGGTCAGCTTCATCCAGGAGGTCAACGTCTACGGCGTGGCCGTGCCGGGTGAGTCCCACCAAAATGAGGATCTGGAGGGGGTTGAGGTGGGTGAGGTGTCCCCAGGTGGGGTCTGAGCCACCACCAGGAAGGTTCCAAAGGGGTTTTTTAACACCCAGAGGAGCTCTGAGCACGAAACATCCCCCACAAGCGCCCAAGGGTGGCCCAAAGTGGTGAAAACGGGACTTGGTTGCCCAAAGTGGTGAAAACGGGACTTGGTTGCCCAAAGCGAGTGTCAGGTGCTGGGTTGGGTCCGTGTGGCCACGAAGGAGACAAAAATTGGGAGATTTCACCCCAAAATGGGCACCCGGGATCGTTCTGGGCACCACCAGAACATCTCCACCACCATCCCAAATGGGGACAAACCCACCCAAAACACGATTGGCCACCCAACACCCCCCCCCAATAGCCCAGGGGGCTCCAAGAAGGCCCTGAGGAGATGAGGTCGCCCCAGGTGACCCCAGGTGACGCCAGGTGACGTCGGCAGGGTGCGAGGGCCGCTGTGGCATGGCCGCCGTGCGCCTCAAGGACGGGGCCACCTTCGACGGGGACAAACTCTTCGCCTTCACGCAGGAGACGCTGCCCGCCTACGCCGCCCCCCGCTTCATCCGCATCCAGGTCAGCGCTGGGGGCGGGGCTGGCCTGGGGAGGGGGAGGGGCCAGCACTGGGACGGCCAATCATGGCCAGGTGGAGCCATGGGAGGGTTTGGGTTGGAGAAGGCTTCAGAGTCCATCCAGTTCCATCATGGCCAGGTGGAACCATGGGAGGGTTTGGGTTGGAGAAGGCTTCAGAGTCCATCCAGTTGTGGTCATGGCCAGGTGGAATCATGGAATTTGGGTTGGAGGGGACTTTAGAGCTTCTCCAGTTCCATCCTGGCCAAGTGGAGTCATGGAAGGGTTTGGGTTGGAGGGGACTTCAGAACTCATCCAGATCTGGTCATGGCAGGGTTTGGGTTGGAAGAGGCACTGGAGCTCCTCCAGTTCCATCCTGGCCAGGTGGAGTCTTGGGTTGGAGAAGGCTTCAGAGTTCCTCCAGTTCCATCATGGCAGGACGGAGTAATGGAATGGTTTGGGTTGGGGAAGACTTTGGAGCTCCTCCAGTTCCATCCTGGCCAAGTGGAGTCATGGAAGGGTTTGGGTTGGAGGGGACTTCAGAACTCATCCAGATCTGGTCATGGCCGGGTGGAATCATGGAAGGGTTTGGGTTGAAGGGGAGTTTGGAGCTCATGGAATGGTGGAACTCATGAAATCATGGAAGGGTTTGGGTTGGAGAAGGCTTCAGAGCTCCTCCAGTTCCATCATGGCCGGGTGGAACCATGGCAGGGTTTGGGTTGGAGGGGTCTTCAGAACTCATCCAGATCTGGTCATGGCAGGGTGGAGTCATGGAAGGGTTTGGGTTGGAGAAGACTTCAAAGTTCATCCAGTTCCATCCTGGCCAGGTGGAGTCTTGGGTTGGAGAAGGCTTTAGAGCTCTTCCAGTTCCATCGTGGCTGGGTGGAGTCATGGAATGGTTTGGGTTGGAGGGGAGTTTGGAGCTCATGGAATGGTGGAACTCATGGAGCCATCGAATGGTTTGGGTTGGAAGAGGCACTGGAGCTCCTCCAGTTCCATCATGGCAGGATGCAATCATGGAAGGGTTTGTGTTGCCAACGGGGGTCACCTCATGCCAACGAGAATCACCTGGTGCCAACAGAGGTCACCCTGTGCCAATGGCGGTCACCTGGTGCCAACAAAGGCCACCCTGTATCAACGAGGGTCACCTGGTGCCAATGGGGGTCATTTGGTACCAATAGAGATCCCATGGTGCCAACAGAGGTTACCTGGTGCCAGTGGGGGTCACCTGGTGCCAATGGGGGTCACATTGTCCCAATGAGGGTCACCTGGTGCCAACGGGAGTCACCTGGTGCCAGTGGGGGTCACCTGGTGCCAGTGGGGGTCACATTGTCCCAATGAGGGTCACCTGGTACCAACAGGGGTCACCTGGTGCCAGCAGGGTTCACCTGGTGCCAACGGGGGTCACATTGTCCCAATGAGGGTCACCTGGTGCCAACGGGAGTCACCTGGTGCCAGTCGGGGTCACCTGGTGCCAGTGGGGGTCACATTGTCCCAA
The DNA here is from genome assembly GCF_022539315.1 of Serinus canaria. Lineage (NCBI taxonomy): Eukaryota > Metazoa > Chordata > Aves > Passeriformes > Fringillidae > Serinus > Serinus canaria. Next base: position 14,209,522 of record NC_066338.1, read on the forward strand.
TGAGGGTCACCTGGTACCAACAGGGGTCACCTGGTGCCAGCAGGGTCACCTGGTGCCAACGGGGGTCACCTGGTGCCAACAAGAATCACCTGGTGCCAACGGGGGTCACCTGGTACCAACAGGGGTCACCCTGTGCCAATGATGGTCACCTGGTGCCAACGGGGGTCACCTGGTGCCAACGGGGGTCACCTGGTGCCACCGATGTCCGTGTCCCCAGGAGGCGCTGGAGGTGACGGGCACCTTCAAGCAGTGCAAGACCCGCCTGGTGCAGGAGGGCTTTGACCCCAGCCTGGTGCGGGACCGGCTGTTCCTGCGCGACCCCGCGCGCCGAGCCTACGTCCCGCTGAGCGCCGCCGCCTTCCGCCTCATCCAGCAGGGGCGGCTGCCGCTCTAATTAGCGACAGCGACTCATTAGGGGCTAATTAAGCACTCGGGGCAGGTCTGGAGCACCTCGGGGCTGCTGGAAATTAAACCATCAATTCACATTTTTGAGTCTTCTTTGGGATTGCGGCGGCTCCTCTGGGGACTCCGCGGTGGCTCCAGGGTGCTGATGGCCCCGAGGTAATTAACAATGGTTAATTAGGGGTTAATTAAGCACTTTGGGGAGGTCTGGAGCACCTCGGGGCTGCTGGAAATTAAACCCTCCATTCCCATTTTTGAGTCTTCTTTGGGATTGCGGCGGCTCCGCGGTGGTCCCAGGGCGCTGATGGTCCTGCAGTAATTAACAACGCCTAATTAGTGGCTAATTAAGCACTCGGGGCAGGTCTGGAGCACCTCGGGGCTGCTGGAAATTAAGCCCTCCGTTCCCATTTTTGAGTTTTCTTTGGGGTTGTAGAGGTTCCTCGGGGCTCCTCGGTGGCTCCAGGGTGCTGATGGCCCCGCGGTAATTAACAACGGCTAATTAGGGGTTAATTAAGCACTTTGGGGAGGTCTGGAGCACCTTGGAGTTGCTGGAAATAAAACTCTTCATTCCCATTTTTGGCTGTCAAAGAATTTGGGGAATTTGGGTCTTTATTGGGATTGCAGCGGCTCCGGGGTGGCCCCAGGGCGCTGATGGCCCCGGGGTAATTAGCAAAGACTAATTAGGGGCTAATCAAGCACTTTGGGGAGGTCTGGAGCACCTTGGGGTTCGTGTTAGCCCAGCCCAAGGCTGGAAATGAAACCCTCCATTCCCATTTTTGAGTTTTCTTTGGGATTGTGGCGGTCCGGGGTGGCCCCAGGGCGCTGATAGCCCCGGAGTAATTAGCAAAGGTTAATTAGGAGCTAATCAGGCACTTTGGAATTGGCGTTAGCCAAAATGAAACCCTTAATTCCCAGTTTTTGAGGTTTTTTGGGATTGTAGCGGCTTCTCCGACGGCTCCTCCGCTGGCCCCAGGGCGCTGACGGCCCCGGGCTAATTAGCAGCGGTTAATTAGTTGTTAATCCCTTCCCGCCGGAGCTCCACCAATCGCACCCGCCGGGCGAAATCTTTGATTTCCAAACCTCCGCGCCACCTCCGAGCCTCGGAGCTCCTCCAAGCCCTCAGCGCCCTCCTCCTCCTCCTCCTCCTCCTCCTCCTCCTCCTCCTCCTCCATCATCTCTGAGCAGCTCCGGGTGCTCCTTGGAGCTCCTCCGCTCTCCTCTCTCCCTGGAGCTCCACGGGCTCCTTGGAGCTCCTCCGCTCTCCTCCCACTGGAGCTCCACGGGCTCCTTGGAGCTCCTCCGCGGCTCAGAGCCCGCTTTCCCTTCCCTCTGCTCCTTGGAGCTCCTCCGCGGACTCCCTGTGCAGCTCCACGGGCTCCTTGGAACTCCTCCGCTCTCCCCTTGCCCTGGAGCTCCACCAGCCGCAGCTCCACGCACTCCTCGGAGCTCCTCCGCGGCTCGGAGCCCGCTCTCCCCTTCCTCTGGAGCTCCACCAGCCGCAGCTCCTCGGCTCGGAGCCGGCTCTCCCCTCCCTCTGTTCCTTGGAGCTCCTCCGCTCTCTCCTCCCACTGGAGCTCCACGGGCTCTCCTTGGAGCTCCTCCGCGGCTCAGAGCCCGCTCTCCCCTTCCCCCGGAGCTCCACCAGCCGCACCCTCAGGGTAAAATCCTTTATTTACAAACCTCCAACTCCTCACCGCCCTCCTCCTCCTCCATCTCCGAGCAGCTCCGGGCGCTCCTTGGAGCTCCTCCGCGCCTCGGGGCCGGCTCTGCGCTCCCTCTGCAGCTCGGCCAGCCGCAGCCGCAGCCGCTGCTCGCGGCGTTTCCCGGCCTGGAGCTGCCTCTGGGCTTTGTCCAGCGCGTCCAGCGCGGCCTCGGCGCGGCGCTTCCAGAGCAGGGCGCTGCCCACCTGGTAGCTGTGCTCGCTCTGGATGTACGAGCCGGCCCGCGGCGGCAGCCGCAGCATGAACAGCGACGGCGACGGCGGCGCCGGGGGTCCCGCGGGGGCCGCGGGGCTCGGGGGGGCTCCCTCGGGCAGGGCCGGAGTGGCGGTGGCCGCCCCGTCGCCCGTGGCCACCAGCAGGGTCTCTGGGATGGAGCCCGAGGGGCCGGGCAGCGCCGGGACCCCGCCGTGGTCGCCGGCCGGGGGCGGGCCGGGGTCTTTGGAGTCCCGCGGGAAGCAGGAGACGTCCGAGGGTAACGGGGGGGGCGGCGGGGCCGGGGGGGGGTCTCGTCTGTGGGGAGAGGGGACAGGGGTCAGCTCGGAGAGACCCCTCCCTAAGTAGTCCCGGAGAGAGCCCCAAAATATCCCTGGAGAGAGCCCCAAAATAGCATCGGAGAGACCCCAAAATATCCTCGGAGAGACCCCCAAAATAGCATCGGGGAGACCCCCCTAAATACCCCTGAACAGACCCCAAAATATCCCTGGAGAGACCCCTAAAACATCCTTGAAGAGACTCCCAAAACATCCCCGGAGAGACCCCCAAAATAGCATCGGGGAGACCCCCCTAAATACCCCTGAACAGACCCCAAAATATCCCTGGAGAGACCCCCCAAAACATCCCTTGAGATACCCCAAAATACCCCCGGAGAGACGCCCCCAAAATAGCCCCGGAGAGACCCCAAAATACCATCGGGGAGACCCCAAAATAGCACCGGAGAGAGCCCCAAAATACTATCGGGGAGACCCTCTAAATAGCCCCGGAGAGAGACCCCAAAATATCCCCGGAGAGATCCAAAATAGCCCCGGAGAGACCCCTCAAATACCCCCGCAGAGACCCCAAAACATCCCAGAGAGACCCCCCAAAATAGCCCCAGAGAGACCCCAAAATAGCCCCGGAGAGAGTCCCCCAAAACATCCCCGAAGAGACCCCCAAAACATCCCCGGAGAGACCCCAAAATATCCCCAGACAGACCCCCAAATATCCCCGGAGACACCCCCAAAATAGCGTCGGGGAGACCCCCAAAACAGCTCTGGAGAGAGCCCCAAAATATCCCTGAAGAGACCCCAAAACATCCCCGGAGAGACCCAAAATAGCCCCAGACAGACCCCCCCAAACACCCCCGGAGAGACCCCAAAATATCCCTGAAGAGACCCCAAAACATCCCCGGAGAGACCCCAAAATATCCCTGAAGAGACCCCCCAAATAGCCCCAGAGAGACCCCAAAATACCCGCAGAGAGACCCCAAAACAGCCCCGGAGAGACCCCCCAAATATCCCTGGAGAGACCCCCAAATATCCCTGGAGAGACCCCCCAAAACATCCCCGGAGAGACCCCCCAAATACCCCCAGAGAGACCCCAAAACATCCCCGGGGAGACCCCCAAATACCCCCGGAGGGACCCCAAATCCCCTCGGAGAGACCCCCAAAACACCCCCAGAGCATCCCGAGGGTCCCGGGATGGGAGGGGTCAGGGGGAATTGGGGAGGGTCCCGGGGGTGGGAGGGGACGTGGAATTGGGAAGGGGGTCCCACGGGTCAGAAAGGTCAGGGGGAATTGGGGAGGGGGTCCCGGGGGTGGGAGGGGTCAGGGGGAATTGGGGGAGGGTCCCAGGGGTGGAGGGGTCAGTGGGAATTGGGGGGGGGGGGTCCTGGGAGAGGTTGGTGAGGGATGGGGGGGGGGGGCTAGGAGGGATTTTGGGGAGGGGGTCGGGGGAAATGGGGGTGAGATGGTGGGGAGGGGTCTGGGGGAAATGGGGAGGGGGTCCGGCGGTGGGAGGGGTCTGGGGGTTTCGGGGGTCCGGGGAAAATGAGGAGGGGTCCCAGGGGTGGGGGGAGGTCCCAGGGATGGGAGGGGTCTGGGGGTCCCGCAGGGAAGGGGCGGCTCTGGCTGTACTGGGCTGAACTGGGGAGCCCCCAGACCCCCCAAATCCCCCCCAAATCCCCCCCAAGACCCCCCAAAATCCCCCCCAGACCCCCCCCCCGCTCACCTCCACCTGCGGGCGCCCCGCGGGGGTCTCGGGGGGTCGCGCTCCGGGGGGGGTTTGGGCCGGGGGGGCCGCGCGGGGCCGGGGGCGAACACGGTGGGCACGGCCCCTTCCTTCAGGCGGTGGTAGCCACTGGGGGGGGGGGAACGGGGGGGTCAGGGGGACCCCGAAACACCTGGGGGACCCCAAAAATACCTGGGGGGGTCAGGGGCATCCCGAAAATAACGGGGGGGGGGCCACCCCAAAAATATGGGGGGGTTCAGGGGCACCTCAAAAATACCTGGGGGGCACCCCGAAAATATGGGGGCATCAGGGGCACCCCGAAAATACTCGGGGGGGGGCACCCCAAAAATACCTGGGAGGTCAGGGGCACCCCAAAACACCCGGGGGGGACCCTAAAACACCTGGGGGGTCAGGGGCACCCCAAAACACCTGGGGGGGACCCTAAAACACCTGGGGGGTCAGGGGCACCCCAAAACACCTGGGGGGCACCCCAAAAATACCTGGGGGGGGTCAGGGGGATGCCAAAAACGGGGGGGGGGGGGGGGCAAAATCCTGGGGGGGAGCCCAGAAACAGGAGGTGACCCCAACACCTGGGGGGGTCCTGGAATACCTGGGGTGACCCCAACACCTGGGGGGGTCCTGGAATACCTGGGGTGACCCCAACACCTGGGGGGCCCCCACACCTTGGAGGAGAACCTGAAACACCTGGGGGTCCTCCTCACCTGCAGCCCCCCAAACTCACCTGCAGCACCCCCAGGGCTCACCTGTAGCCCATTCACCTGCAGCCCCCAGGACACACCTGGAGCCCCAGGCTCACCTGTATCTCCTGGACACACCTGTGTGTCACCTGGATACACCTGTGTCACCTGGACACACCTCTGTCACCTGGCTCACCTGTATCACCTGGCTCACCTGTAACACCTGGACACACCTGTCTCACTTTGACACACTGTAACACCTGAACACACCTGTATCACCTAGATCACCTGTAACACCTGAACACACCTGTGACACCTGAACCCACCTGTCACATGGTCACCTGTCACCGGACACACCTCGTCACGTGCTCACCTGTGTCACCTGGCTCACCTGTAACACCTGGACACACCTGTCTCCCTTTGACACACTGTAACACCTGAACACACCTGTGTCACCTGGCTCACCTGTAACACCTGAACACACCTGTATCACCTGGCTCACCTGTAACACCTGAACACACCTGTAACACCTGAACACACCTGTGTCACCTGGACCCACCTGTAACACTGGTTTCACCTGTAGCCCACCCCAGCCTCACATGCAGCCCCTCCCCCCACCCCCCCCAGCTCACCTGTATCCTTGGCTGTACTCCCAGGACACACCTGTACACACCTGTACGCCCACCATACACACCTGTACACACCTGTACACACCTGTACCCACCTGTACCCATCTGTGCCCACACCTGTACACGCCTGTACACACCTGTACACACCTGTCCACACCTGTACACACCCGTACACACCTATACACACCTGTACCCACCTGTACACACCTGTACACACCCATACACACCCGTACACACCCGTACACACCTGTACACACCCATACACACCCGTACACATCTGTACACACCTGTACACACCCGTACACACCTGTACACACCTGTTATCACACCTGTACACACCTGTAATCACACCCGTACACACCCGTACACACCTGTACACACCTGTAATCACACCTGTACACACCCGTACACACCTGTACACACCTGTACACACCCATACACACCCATACACACCTGTACACACCTGTCCACACCTGTTATCACACCTGTACCCACCTGTAGCCCACCAGCTCGAAGCAGGACCGTTCGAAGTGCTGCGAGCAGAAGTAGATGTATTTGGAGCTCACCTGAGCACACCTGTACACACCTGTACACACCCGTACACACCCATACACACCTGTACACACCTGTCCACACCTGTTATCACACCTGCACTCACCTGTAGCCCACCAGCTTGAAGCAGGACCGTTCGAAGTGCTGCGAGCAGAAGTAGATGTATTTGGAGCTGGGGTCCCAGCGCCCCCCCCCGGCCGGGTCCCGCCGCCGGCTGTTCTCCAACCACTGCGCCCGACGGGGGTCGTCCCGCCGCGGCAGCCTGGGGACACCAATGGGGACAGGGACAGTGGGGACATTAACGGGGACGTTGGGGACACTGAGGGGACATGGGGACGTTGGGGACACTGTATGGGGACAGCAATGGGGACAGCAATGGGGACACTGCCACTGCGCCCGCCGGGGGTCGTCCCGCCGCGGCAGCCTGGGGACACCAATGGGGACATTGGGGACATCAGTGGGGACATGGGGACACTGAGGGGACATTGGGGACAGCAATGGGGACACTGCCACTGCGCCCGCCGGGGGTCGTCCCGCCGCGGCAGCCTGGGGACACCAGGGACATCAGTGGGGACGTGGGGACATTGGGGACACTGAGGGGACATGGGGACACTGAGGGGACACTGCCACTGCGCCCGCCGGGGGTCGTCCCGCCGCAGCAGCCTGGTGACACCAATGGGGACATCAATGGGGACATCAATGGGGACATTGGGGAGAGCACTGAGGGGACACTGCCACTGCACCCGCCAGGGGTCGTCCCGCCGCGGCAGCCTGGGGACACCAATGGGGACCTGGGGACAGGGACAGGGACATTGGGGACATTAATGGGGTCGTTGGGGACACTGAGGGGACATAGGGACATTGGGGACACTGAGGGGACACTGTCACTGCGCCCATTGGGGGTCGTCCCGCCGCGGCAGCCTGGGGACAGCAGGGACATTGGGGACATTAACAGGGACATTGGGGACGTGGGGACACTGAGGGGACATGGGGACATTGGGGACAGCAATGGGGACAGCAATGGGGACACTGCCACAACGCCCGCCAGGGGTTGTCCTGCTGCGGCAGCCTGGGGACAGGAACAGGGACAGCAGTGGGGACACTGGGGACATGGGGACACTGAGGGGACATGGGGACATTGGGGATGCTGTATGGGGACAGCAATGGGGACAGCAATGGGGACACTGTCACTGCACCCGCCAGGGGTCGTCCCGCCGCAGCAGCCTGGGGACAAGGGGGACATCGGGAGCACTGGGGACATTGGGGACTGCGCCCGGCGGGGGCAGCGTGGGGACAGCGACACTTGGGACACTGGAGACACTGAGGGGACACTGAGGGGACACTGAGGACACTGAAGGGACACTGAGGGGACATTGACAGGACATTGGGGACACTGAGGGGACACTGAGGACCTTGTATGGGGACATGGGGGACATTGGGGACAGGGACACAAGGACGGGGTACACGGGGGGGTGAGGGGACACGAGAGGGCGGGGACATGGGGGGACATGGGATGGGGGACACAGATGATGGCTGACAGGTCACACACAGGTGACACAAATGACACAGGTGACAGAAATGACACACAGGTGACAGAGGCGACACAGATGACACAGACCACACGTTGCACAGGTCACAAAGGTGACACACAGGTGACACACTGTGACACAGGTGACCCAGGTGACACACAGATGACACACAGGTGACACAGGTCACAAAGGTGACACAGGTGACACGGGTGACAGAGGTCACACACAGGTGACACAGTGACACACACAGGTGGCACAGCTGAGCCGTGAGGGCTGAACCTTCCCCTCCCCCATGCACCTGGGAATGGAATGGTCCGGCCGGGCCCTTACAGGGGGACAGGGCTGAACCATCCCTCCAACAGGGGGGGGGACAGACACACCTGGGACACCCTGGGACAGTCCATTCCTGAGCGGGGGTGACACCTGGGACACCGTGGGACAGCCCATTCCTGGGGGTGGGGGGAGTGACACCTGGGACAGCCCATTCCCGAGGCGGGGGATGACATCTGGGACATCCCATTCCTGAGCGGGGGGGTGACACCTGGGATAGTCTATTCCTGAGGGGGGGGGGGAAGTGACAGCTGGAACAGTCCATTCCTGGGGGGGGGGTGACACCTGGGACAGTCCATTCCTGAGTGGGGGTGACACCTGGGACAGTCCATTCCTGAGGGGGGGTGACGCCTCGGACAGCCCATTCCTAAGGGGGGGTGACACCTGGTACACCTGGGACAGCCCATTCCTGAACGGGGGTGACACCTGGGACAGCCCCGCTACCCTGACCGCCCATTCCTGAGAGGGGGTGACGCCTGGGACAGCCCCATTCCTGGGGGGGGTGACACCTGGTACACCTGGGACAGCCCATTCCTGAACGGGGGTGACACCTGGGACAGTCCATTCCTGAGGGGGGGTGACACCTGGGCCACCTGGGACAGCCCATTCCTGAGAGGGGGGGAGGTGACACCTGGGACACCTGGGACAGTCCATTCCTGAGCGGGGGTGACACCTGGCACACCTGGTGACAGTCCATTTCCTGAGGGGGGGGGTGACACCTGGGACAGTCCATTCCTGAGGGGCGGTGACAACCTGGGACAGTCCATCCTGAGCGGGGTTGACACCTGGGACACCTGGGACAGTCCATTCCTGAGGGGGGGTGACACCTGGGACAGTCCATTCCTGAGGGGGGGTGACACCTGGACACCTGGGACAGTCCATTCCTGAGGGGGGTTGACACCTGGACAGTCCATTCCTGAGCGGGGTGTGACACCTGGCACACCTGGGACGTCCATTTCTGAGGGGGGGGTAGGGGGGGTGACACCTGGACAGCCCATTCCTGAGCGGGGGTGACACCTGGGACAGTCCATTCCTGAGGGGGGTGACACCTGGGACACCTGGGACAGTCCATTCCTGAGAGGGGGGAGGTGACACCTGGACAGTCCATTCCTGAGCGGGGGTGACACTGGCACACCTGGGACAGTCCATTTCTGAGGGGGGGGGTGACACCTGGGACAGGCCCATTCCTGAGGGGGGTGACACCTGGGACAGTCCATTCCTGAGCGGGGGTGACACCTGGGACACCTGGGACAGTCCATTCCTGAGGGGGGGTGACACCTGGGACAGCCCATTCCTGAGGGGGGGTGACACCTGGGACACCTGGGACAGTCCATTCCTGAGCGGGGGTGACACCTGGGACAGTCCATTCCTGAGCGGGGGTGACACCTGGCACACCTGGACAGTCCATTTCTGAGGGGGGGGGGGGGGGTGACACCTGGGACAAGCCCATTCCTGAGGGGGGTGACACCTGGGACAGTCCATTCCTGAGGGGGGGTGACACCTGGGGACACCTGGGACAGTCCATTCCTGAGGGGGGTGATGACACCTGGGACAGTCCATTCCTGAGCGGGGGTGACACCTGGGACAGCCCATTCCTGAGGGGGGGTGACACCTGGTACACCTGGGACAGCCCATTCCTGAGCGGGGGTGACACCTGGGACAGCCCATTCCTAAGGGGGGGTGACACCTGGTACACCTGGGACAGCCCATTCCTGAGCGGGGGTGACACCTGGGACAGCCCATTCCTGAGGGGGGGTGACACCTGGGACAGTCCATTCCTGAGGGGGGGGGGGTGACACCTGGGACAGCCCATTCCTGAGGGGGGGGGTGACACCTGGGACAGTCCATTCCTGAGCGGGGGTGACACCTGGGACAGCCCATTCCTGAGGGGGGGTGACACCTGGGACAGTCCATTCCTGAGCGGGGGTGACACCTGGGACAGCCCATTCCTGAGGGGGGGTGACACCTGGGACAGTCCATTCCCGAGGGGGGCGGAGTGCCGGCGGTGCCAGCCGCTGCCAAGGGGAGGTGCCAGCGGTGACAGGAAGGCGGACACGGTGGCAGCGGGGGCTCGGCGGGGCGGGGGTGTCCCTGCCCTCCCCGGGGGTCGCTCACCGGTGGAAGGAGATGCCTCTGCCGCGCGTGTCGCGGGTGTCGCGGGTGCAGCAGCCGGCGGCGGAGCAGTGCCGGGGCATCTGCGGGTACAGGGGTGTCACTGGGCCCCCCAGAACCCCGGGACACCCCGAATCCCCCCGGTGTCACCCCCGAACCCCCCCGGTGTCACCCCCGAGCCCCCCCGGCCCCTCCCGCCGTCAGCGCGGCCCTGCCCCCCCCACTCCTCACGCAGGGCCTGCCCCGCTCCCCGCTCCCAACGGGCCTGACATCCCCCCATAACGGCCTGACCCGCCTCCGCGCGGCCCCTCCCGCCCCGTTCGGCCGCTTTTTCCCGCTTTTTGCCCGTTTTTCCCCGGTTTTGCCCCGTTTTTCCCCCCCCCTTTCCCGGCCCCACCTCGGCGCTCCCATCCCGCCGCCGCCGCGGCCTCCCGGAAGTCTCGCGAGAACTCGCTGGGGCAGCGAGAACGGCGCCCGCCGGCTGAGGCCGTGCCTAATTTGCATGCCGATCTGTGATTGGTCTAATGAGCCGCACCCCCGCCTCATTAGCTATGCAAGCCCCGCCCCTCTCCGCTGCACTTTCGCGCGCTCTCCCGACGGCTTTTGGGGGGATTTGGGGGATTTTGGGGATTTTTGGGGATTTTTGGGGTCTTTTGGGGGGTTTCACCGCCTCAGTTGGGATAAAAGGGTCTTTCCCACCCCCCGAACAGACTGTGGAGGGTTTGGAGAAATCGCGGGGTTTTATTGGGGGGTTTCAGCCCCCACAAAAAGGATAACGATAGTTTTGGGGTGACCCAGCGGATTTTGGGGTCACCTGGGGGATTTGGGGGGATTTCAATCCCCCAGTTGGAATAAAAAGGGTCTTGCCCACCCCCCCCGAGCAGACTGGGGGGTTTGGAGAGATCCTGGGGGATTTCAGCCCCCCCAATCAAAGTATAGACGTTTTTGGGGTGTCCCAGCAGATTTTGGGGGATTTCACCCCAAAAGATGGCGCAGAGTTGGTTTTGAGGTCCCAACCCCCCATTTTGGGGTCTCTGAGCCTCTCCAGACTCCGGAATGTTTTAATCCCCCCCAAACTCAACACGGGCCTCCCCAAAAGGGGTTGGGGGTGGTCCCAACCCCCCCCGACCCCAAATCCCTTCTTGGGGGCGCGGCCCCCCCGGTTTTGGGATCCCCTCCGGTTTTGGGGTCCCCCCCGGTTTTGGGGTGCCCCCCCCCGGTTTTGGGGTCCCCCCCCCGGTTTTGGGGTCCCTCTGGAGGCGCCCCAATGTCTTTGGGGACCCCAGCCCCAAATCCCCCCGGGGGGTTTCGGGTTCAGGGTCAGGGTCGGGGTTTTGGGGTCGGGGGGTTCAGGGGGTGGGCCCAGCGCTGGGGGCGGGGCCTGGGTGGGCGTGGCCGCTGTCGCTGTCGCTGTCGCTGTCGCTGTCGCTGTCGCTGTCGCGCAGCATCCGCCGCACGGTGCGGGACAGGTTCATGGGGTCACACCTGGGGGGGACGGGGTCAGACCCACAGAGACCCCACAGGGACCCCACTGACCCCATAGGGACCCCGAAAACCCCACAGACCCCATAGAGACCCCAATATCCCATAGAGACCCCCACTGACCCCATAGATCCCATAGAGACCCACTGACACCCCATAGGGACCCCGAAAACCCCACAGAGACCCCACAGACCCCATAGGGAGCTCCAATATCCCAGAGACCCCACTGACCCCACAGAGACCCCACAGACCCGACGGGGACCCCCAATACCCCATAGGGAGCTCCAATATCCCATAGAGAGCCCAAATATCCCATAGAGACCCCACAGACCCCATAGATCCCACAGGGACCCCAATATCCCATAGGGACCCCACAGATCCCATAGGGACCCCACGGACCCCATAAGGACCCCATAGATCCCATAGGGAGCCCACAGACCCCATAGGGAGCCCCAATACCCCATAGGGACTCCAATACCCCATAGGGACCCCATTGACCCCATAGGGACCCCAATATCCCATAGAGACCCCACAGACCCCTATAGGGACCCCATAGATCCCATAGGGACCCCAATATCCCATAGGGACCCCACAGACCCCTATAGGGACCCCATAGATCCCACAGAGATCCCACAGACCCCACAGGGACCCCACAGACCCCATAGGGACCCCCAATAACCCACAGAGACCCCACTGACCCCATAGATCCCACAGGGACCCCAATATCCCATAGGGAGCCCCAATACCCCATAGAGACCCCACAGACCCCACAGAGACCCCACAGACCCGACGGGGACCCCACAGACCCCATAGGGACCCCAAGATCCCATAGGGAGCCCACAGACCCCATAGATCCCATAGAGACCCCAATACCCCATAGGGACCCCACGGACCCCATAGGGACCCCAATATCCCATAGAGACCCCACAGACCCCTATAGGGTCTCTATGGGGTCTCTATAGGTCGCTATAGTCTCTACAGTGTCTATAGGTTGTCCATAGGGTGTATAGGGTCTCTATAGGGTCTATAGGGTCTCTCTCGGGTCTATAGGGTGTCCATAGGGTGTCCATAGGGTGTCCATAGGGTGTCTATCGGGTGTCTATAGGGTCTCTATAGGGTCTCTATAGGGTCTATAGGGTCTCTATAGGGTCTATAGGCTGTCCATAAGTCCCACCTGAGCCGTGCCCTCAGCCGTGCCCTCAGCTGTGCCCTGAGCCATAGGGTCTCTATAGAGTCTATAGGGTGTCTATAGGGTCTCTATAGGGTCTAAGGGTCTATGGCGTCTCTATAGGTCTCTATAGGGTCTATAGGGTGTCTATAGGCTGTCCATAGGTCCCACCTGAGTTATGCCCTGAGCCGTGCCCTCAGCCATAGGGTGTCCATAGGGTGTCCATAGGGTCTCTATAGGGTGTCTATAGGGTCTATAGGATGTCTATAGGGTCTCTATAGGGTCCATAGGGTGTCCATAGGGTGTCTATAGGGTGTCTATAGGGTGTCCATAGGGTGTCTATAGGGTATCTATAGGGTATCTATAGGCTGTCTATAGGGTATCTATAGGGTATCTATAGGGTGTCTATAGGGTGTCTATAGGGTATCTATAGGGTATCTATAGGGTGTCTATAAGGTGTCTATAGGGTGTCTATAGGCTGTCTATAGGTCCCACCTGAGCCGTGCCCTTATCCGTGCCCTCAGCCATAGGGTGTCTATAGGGTATCTATAGGGTATCTATAGGGTATCTATAGGATGTCTATAGGGTGTCTTTAGGGTATCTATAGGGTGTCTATAGGCTGTCTATAGGCTGTCTATAGGCTGTCTATAGGTCCCACCTGAGCCGTGCCCTCAGCCATAGGGTGTCTATAGGGTGTCTATAAGGTCTCTATAGGGTCTCTATAGGGTGTCTATAGGGTGTCTATAGGCTGTCTATAGGTCCCACCTGAGCCGTGCCCTCAGCCGTGCCCTCAGCCATAGGGTGTCTATAGGGTGTCTATAGGCTGTCTATAGGATGTCTATAGGGTATCTATAGGATGTCTATAGGGTGTCTATAGGCTGTCTATAGGTCCCACCTGAGCCGTGCCCTCAGCCGTGCCCTCAGCCGGGCGGTGGCGGTGGCGCTGTCCCCAACGGCCTCGAGCTCCCGGCGCAGGCGGCGCCCCTGGGCCAGCGCCCGGGCGGTGACAGCGGCCACCGCGGCCACCTGGCGGGCCACCAGCTGGGCAGCGGCATCTGCCACACGGGCCTGGGGACAGCAATGGGGACATTGGGGACATTGGGGACAGCGGCCACCTGGCGGGCCACCAGCTGGGCAGCTGTGTCTGACACACGGGCCTGGGGACACGGGGACATCATTGGGGACATTGGGGACAGCGGCCACCGCGGCCACCTGACGGGCCACCAGCTGGGCGGCCACCTCTGCAGAGCGGGCCTGGGGACGGCAATGGGGACACTGGGGACATTGGGGACATTGGGGGATTGGGGACATTGGGGACATTGGGGGCATTGGGGACATTGGGGACATTGGGGACATTGGGGGATTGGGGGACATTGGGGACATTGGGGTGGGGGACATTGGGGACATTGGGGACATTGGGGACATCGGGGGATTGGGGGACATTGGGGGATTGGGGACAGTGGGCCCCAGGTGACACAGGGATGGTGCCACCGGGCATTGGGACGTGGGGACACAGGGGGGACACAGAGGTGTAGGGGGACAGCAGGGGACACAAAGTGACAGAGGGTGACAGTGAGTGACAGGAGGTGGCAGCAGGTGACAGAAGGTGGCAGCAGGTGACAGAGGTGACATTAGGTGACAGTAAGTGACAGCAGGCGACAGGTGGCAGAAGGTGACAGTAAGTGACAAAAGGTAACAATAGGTGACAATAAGTGACAAAGGTGACACAGTTGACTCAGGGGACAGAGTGACATGGGTGATAGTAACTGACACACAGGTGACATGGGTGACACAGGAGACACAGGTGACCCAGGTGACAACACCCAGGTGACCCAGGTGACACACAGGTGACACACAGGTGACACAGAGGTGCCCCCCAGGTGTCCCAGGTGTCCCCCAGGTGCCCCCCAGGTGTCCCCAGGTGTCCCCGGTGTCCCCCAGGTCTCACCTGCTGCCGGTACCTCTCCCCCCGCAGCCGCTGCTCCTCGGCCTCGGCCGCCAACAGCCGCAGGCGGCGCCCGGTGACACGGGCCGAGCGGGACAGCGCCACCCGCGCCCTGCGGGGACACCACTGTCACCTGTGTGACCCACAGAGTCACCTCTGTCACCTGTGTCACCTGTGTCACCTGTGTCACCCACCACAGCCGCAGGCGGCGCCCGGTGACACGGGCCGAGCGGGACAGCGCCACCCGCGCCCTGCGGGGACACCACTGTCACCTGTGTGACCCACAGAGTCACCTCTGTCACCTGTGTCACCTGGGTCACCTGTGTCACCCACAGAGTCACCTGTGTCACCTCTGTCCCCCCTGTTCTCCCCGTTTCCCCCGTGCCCTTCCGGTCCCCCCCCCCCCCCCGTGCCCCTGATCCCCCCGGTGTCCTTGTGTCCCCCTGTCCCCCTTGTCCCCTGTCCCCACTGTCCCCCCTGTCCCCCCTGTCCCCTGTCCCCCCTGTCCCCTGTCCCCCTGTCCCCTGTCCCCCCTGTCCCCCCTTGTCCCCCCCTCCCCTGTCCCCTGTCCCCCCCGTCCCCCCCTGTCCCCCCGTCCCCCCGTCCCCCCCTGTCCCCTGTCCCCCCCCGTCCCCCCTGTCCCCTGTCCCCCCCTGTCCCCCCCGTCCCCTGTCCCACCCTGTCCCCCCACTGTCCCCCCCATCCCCCCTGTCCCCTGTCCCCCCCGGTGTCCTTGTGTCCCCCTGTCCCCTGTCCCCGCTGTCGCTGACCCCGCCTCTCTCCGCAGCAGCTCCTGCAGGTGCGCGCAGCGGGCGCGCAGGGCGAGCTCGGGACCACCGGGACCACCGGGGACATCGAGGACATCGGGGACATTGAGGACACTGGGACCACCGGGGACACCGAGGCCACCAGGGCTCCCAAGAGTCCCCAGGGTCTCGAGGGTCCCGATGGTCCCGGGAATCTCGAGAGTCTCCAGGATCCCGATGGGCCCGAGGGTCTCAGGGGTCTCGGTGGTCTCGGTGGTCCCGGGGGTCTCGAGGGTCTCGGTGGTCCCGGGGGTCTCGGTGGTCCCGGGGGTCTCGAGGGTCTCGGTGGTCCCGGGGGTCCCGGGGGTCCCGGGGGGGTCCCGCGGTGGCCGCAGCCGCTCCCGGAGCCGCCGCTGCTCCTGCGCCAGCCGGGCCAGCGCCACCTGCGCGTCCTGAGCCCGCGAGCCCGCGGCCAGCAGAGCCCGGCGCAGCTCCTCCACCTGGCACAGGTGAGACAGGGCACCATGGCACCCCTGGCACCCATGGCACCCCTGGCACCCGTGGCACCCATGGCACACATGGCACACCTGGCACCCCTGGCACCCGTGGCACCCCTGGCACCCATGGCACCCATGGCACCCCTGGCACCCAGGGTACCCCTGGCACCCGTGGCACCCGTGGCACCCCTGGCACCCCTGGCACCCATGGCACCCCTGGCACCCCTGGCACCCCTGGCACGACACAGGGTACCCCTGGCACACCCTGGCAACCCTGGTGCACACCTGGCACACCCTGGCACCATGGCACCCCTGGCACCCGTGGCACCCCTGGCACCCATGGCACCCATGGCACCCCTGGCACCCAGGGTACCCCTGGCACCCGTGGCACCCGTGGCACCCAGGGTACCCACACCTGTGCCTGTGTCCCCCCCAGTGTCCCCACACGTCCCCACCTGTCCCAGCCGCTCCCATAGGTGACCCCTCATGTCCCCCAGGTGTCCCCATCTGTCCCAGCCGCTGTCCCAGCCGCTCCCCCAGGTGCCCCCATGTCCCCCAGGTGTCCCCAGGTGTCCCCAGGTGTCCCAGCTGCTGTCCCAGGTGTCCCCAGGTGTCCCCATGTCCCCCCATGTACCCCCAGGTGTCCCCAGGTGTGTCCCCACCTGTCCCATCCACTGTCCCAGCCGCTCCCCCAGGTGTCCCCATGTACCCCCAGGTGTCCCCAGGTGTGTCCCCACCTGTCCCAGCCGCTGTCCCAGCCGTGCTCCCAGGTGTCCCCATGTCCCCCAGATGTCCCCACCTGTCCCAGCCGCTGTCCCAGCCGCTCCCGCAGGTGCCGGTTGTTCTCCCCCAGGTGTCCCCATGTCCCCCAGGTGTCCCCAGGTCCCCCAGGTGTCCCCAGGTGTCCACCTGTCCCAGCCGCTGTCCCAGCGGCTCCCCCAGGTGTCCCCATGTCCCCCAGGTGTCCCCAGGTGTGTCCCCAGGTGTCCCCACCTGTCCCAGCCGCTGTCCCAGCCGCTCCCGCAGGTGCCGATTGTTCTCCCCCATGTCCCCCCAGGTGTCCCCATGTCCCCCAGGTGTCCCCAGGTGTCCCCACCTGTCCCAGCCGCTGTCCCAGCCGCTCCCGCAGGTGCCGGTTGCGCTCCCGCAGCTCCTCCAGCGCCGCCTGCAGCGCCGCGGGGTCACCGCAGGGGGCGCTGCGGGGACATGGAGGGGACAGAGAGGGGACATGGGGGGGACATAGGGGGGACATAGGGGACATAGGGGACATGGGGGGACATAGGGACATAGGGACTTGGGGGGGACATGGGGGGTATAGGATGACATATGGGGGGACAGAGAGGGGACATGGGGGGGACATGGGGGGGAACATGGGGGGACATGGGGGACATGGGGGGGACATGGCGGGGACATGGGGGACATAGGGGGGACATGGGGACTGGGATAGGGGACATGGGGGTAAGGGACATAGGGGGGATGTGGGGACATGGGGGGGACATAGGGGACATAGGGACATGGGGGACATGGGGGGACATGGGGACATATGGGGGACATGGGGGGTATAGGGGACATAGGGGGATGTGGGGACATGGGGGGGGCATGGGGGGGACATAGGGGACATATGGGGGACATGGGGACATAGAGGGGACATAGGGGGGACATGTGGGACATTCGGAGGGTACAGGGGACATGGGGGTGTTATGGGACTAGGGGACATATGGGGACATGGGGAGACAGAGAGGGGACATGGGGGGGACATGGGGGACATGGGGACATATGGGGGACATATGGGGGACATGGGGGGGACATAGGGGACATACAGGGGACATGGGGGGGACATACGGGGGACATGGGGGGGACATAGGGACATAGGGACGTGGGGGACATGGGGACATATGGGGGACATGGAGAGGCCATAGGGACCTATGGGGGACATGGGGACCTATAGGGGCTATAGGGGACAGCTGGGACATATAGGGACAAGAGGGACCTGTAGGGGACACCAGGGACATACGGGGGACGTGGGGACCTATAGGGGCTATAGGGGACACCTGGGACATACAGGGGACATGGGGACACCTGGGGGCTGTAGGGGACACCAGGGACTTACAGGGGACACCTGGGGGCTGTAGGGGACACCTGGGACATACAGGGGACACCTGGGGACACCTGGGGGCTGTAGGGGACACCTGGGACATACAGGGGACACCTGGGGGCTATATGGGACACCTGGGACCTATGGGGGCTGTGGGGGACACATGGGGGCTGTAGGGGATGTATAGGGGAGATAGGACCAATAGGGGCTATAGGGGACACCAGGGACCTATAGGGGACATATGGGGGCTGTAGGGGACACCCTGGGACCCTCGGCCCTGGAGGGGGCGTGGCCGAGCTCACCTGGGCGGGGGGGCGTGGCCAAACTCGGCCGCCACCTGGTCGCGCTCCTGCTCCGCCCGGCGTCGCGAATGCTGGGCCGCCAGCACCGCCTGTGGGCGGGGCCAAGGTGGACACGCCCATAGCCACGCCCACAGCACGAGACACGCCCACCGGCTGCGTTAGCCCTGCCCATTATTCCATAGCCCCACCCCCAGTGGCAAAACCCCCGCCCTTTGATCCTTAGCCCCGCCCACATGTTGTTACAGCCCCGCCCATTGTCCTTAGCCCCGCCCCGAGGACAGTGGCCACGCCCATTGCTCCTTAGCCCTTTCCCAAGCACAATAGCCACGCCCATTGATGCCTAGCCCCGCCCACAGACTGTTATAGCCCCGCCCAATAATCCTTAGCCCCGCCCAGCTACAATATCCACGCCCATTTATCCTTAGCACCGCCCAACTACAATAGCCACGCCCATTTGTCCTTAGCCCCGCCCCCAACTGCAAAAGCACCTCCCATTGCCCATGGCCCCTCCCCTCGCCTTAGCCCCGCCCACCTGTCGCAGCCGCTCCAGCTCCGCCCCCCGGGCCTGGCACTGAGACTCCGCCTCCTTCGCCCGGAGCTCCGCCCCCACCTTGGCAGCACGAGCGGCCTCCAGCTCCGCCCACAGCACCTGCCCCGCCTCCTGCAGAGGGGCGGGGTCAGTGATAAGCCACGCCCACATACCTGGCCCCGCCCACTACAAGACCGCAGACTCCCACACAACCCTCAGACCCCGCCCCCTTTAGTCAGACCACGCCTCCTTAGCCCCCTCATAGCCACACCCACCCTGACTCCACCCATTCCAGACGCTCCACCCCCTCTAACCCCTCCCCCTTGGCCCCACCCAGCCCCGCCTCCCTCACAGGCCACACCCCTGGCCACACCCCTTCCTCCACACCTCTCAGAGGCCCCGCCCCCTCAGCCCCCAGGCCCCGCCCACCTGCTGCAGGCGCAGGCGCTCCTTGGCGCGGTCCAGGGCCCGACAGGCTCCGCCCACCCGGGCCTGGGCTCCGCCCACCGCGATCTCCAGCGCCCGCAGGGCCCCGCCCTCGATCAGGCTCCGCCCACGTTCAGCTGCCAGGCTCCGCCCCAGCGCCGCCACCTGATTGGGCAGGGAGTGATTGACAACCCCAGGCCCTGATGATTGACAGCTCCAAGCTCCGCCCCCGTGGTGAGTGACAACCCCCTGCCCTGCCCACTTGGGTGATTGACAGCAGCATGCCCCACCCCTTCTCAGTGAGAGGCGGGGCCAGGCTGTGACTGACAGGTGCTTGCCCCGCCCCCTCAGGAAGCCCCGCCCACCTGGCTGCTGAGGTCACGAAGCTCCGCCTCCAGGTCCCGCCGGTGCTGAGCCTGGGGAGAGGGGGGGGGATTTTGGGGGGGTCCCAAAATTCCCAAAAATCCCAGAATTCCCAAAAATCCGGGGGGTCCCAAAATCTGGGGGGGGTCCCAAAACACGGGAGGAGCCCAAAATCCGGGGGAGGGGTCCCAAAATCCCGGGGTGGGTCACAGAATCCAGGGGCATCCCAAAATCTCGGGGTCCCAGAATCTGGAGGGGTCCCACAATCCGAAGGGGGATCCCAAAATCCGGGGGTCCCCAAACTCTGGGGGGGGGGGGTGTCGCAAAATCCGGGGGGGTTCCCCAATTTCCCAGGGGGTCCCGGGGGTCCCGGGGTGTCCAGAGGGCCCCAAATGCGCGGGGAACCCCAAAATTTGGGGGGGGCAGAAGTCTGGGGGGATCCCCGGTTTTGGGGGGTCTCAGGTGTTTGGGGGGGGTCCCAGGTCTTGGGGGCGGCAGAAATGTGGGGGGGGGGTCTCAGGTCTTTGGGGGGTCCCAGGTTTGGGGGGTGTCCCAGATCTCTGGGGGGGCCCAGAAGTCTGGGGGGTTCCCGGGTGTTGGGGGGTCTCGGGCGTTTGGGGGGTCCCAGGTCTTTGGGGGTCTCAATGTTTGGGGGGTCCCAGAAATCCGGGGGTCCCCGTTGTCCGGGGGTCCCCAGAAATCCAGGGGGGGGTCCCAAAATCCAGGGGTCCTCATTGTCCGGGGGTCCCCAGAAATCCCGGGGGGTCTGTGAGTCTGGGGGTCCCCATTGTCCGGGGGTCCCCAGAAATCCGGGGGGGGTCCCAAGATTCGGGGGTCCCCACTGTCCGGGGGTCCCCGGGATGTCCGGGGATGGGGGGATGCGTCCGTTCCCACGGCGGGGGGAGGGGCTCTCAGCCTTCGTGTCGTTGTCCCCTCCGCGCTGTCCCTCCCTGTCCCCACTGTCCCCTCCCCGTGTCGCTGTCCCTGTCCCCTCCCCGCTGTCCCTCCCTGTCCCTGTCCCTGTCCCCTCCCCGTGTCCCTGTCCCTGTCCCCGCTGTCCCCTCCCAGTGTCGCTGTCCCTGTCCCCGCTGTCCCTGTCCCCGCTGTCCCCTCCCCGTGTCGCTGTCCCTGTCCCCTCTCAGTGTCGCTGTCCCTGTCCCTGCTGTCCCCTCCCTGTGTCGCTGTCCCTGTCCTCGCTGTCGCTGTCCCTGTCCCTCCCTGTGTCGTTGTCCCTGTCCCCTCCCCGTGTCGCTGTCCCTGTCGCTGTCCCCGCTGTCCCCGCTGTCCCCGTTGTCGCTGTCCCCGCCCCGTGTCCCAATTCCAGCCGGGGGCCCCGAGGGGGCTCCGGGGGTCCCGAGCCAAAGGGGGGGAGGGGCGGGGCTGGGAGCCCCCAAATGCCGGGACCCCTCCCCCACCCCCGAGACCCCCCACGGAGGCTGGGGGGGTCCCCAGGCACACCTGAGCCCCCCAAAGCCCCCCCGCACCCTCCCCTCCCCCCACCTGGGGGTCCCCCCCCACCTGAGGGTCCCTCCCCCCCCTCCGGGGGTCCCTTCATTGATTTGGGGGTCCCTCCCCCCACCCGGGGGTCCCCTCATTAATTTGGAGGTCCCTCCCCCCCCCAGGGGTCCCCTCATTGATTTGGGGTCCCCTCCCCCCCGGGGGTCCCCTCATTGATTTGGGGGTCCCTCCCCCACCCGGGGGTCCCTTCATTGATTTGGGGGTCCCTCCCCCCCCCACCTGGGGGTCCCTGGGGTCCCTTCCCCCCCCGGGGGTCCCCCCTCACCTGTGCCAGCCCGGGGGGGCTCCGCTGTCCCCCGCTGTCCCCCGTGCCCATCATGGCTCCAACCGGGGGGGGGCTCTGGAGCAGCAGAGACCCCTCCCCAAAATCCGCAGCAGCCCCGGGATGGGACCTCCGACCCCTCCCCCCCCCCCAAACAGCTCGGGGTCCCGTTCTGGGGGGGGGGAGGGGTCGGGAGTCCCCGGGATCCCACCCTGGGGGTTGTGCCCACCCTGAGGGGGGGTTTGAGCCCCCTGCCCACCCTGGGGGTTTTGGGGACCCACCCGGGGGGGATTTGGTGCCCCCTGCCCACCCTGGGGGGGTTTGTGCCCCCTGCCCACCCCGGACTGTTCCGGACCGCCCCCCCCCCCCCCCCCGCCGTGTCCCTCACCTGTCCCTCACCTGTCGCTGCCGACAGTGGCACCGCGAATGTCACCGCCAGTGGCACCGCGAGTGGCACCGGCAGTGGCACCGCGCCCCTCCCCCCGGGCTGTCCCCTCGGGGAGGTGACAGGGCCCGCCCATCCCCCCCCTCCGGGCTCCAGTTCGGCTCCAGCGGCTCCGGTGTCGCCGCCGCCCCTGCCCGAGGGGACAGAGGTGTCACCTGAATTTGGGTGGCACCCTCACCTGAGGGGACACAGGTGGCACAGGTATCTGGGTGGCACCTGAGGGGCACAGGTCTCACAGGTATCTGGGTGGCACCCTCACCTGAGGGGACACAGGTGGCACAGGGTATTTGGGTGCCACCCCTGTCCCCGCCTGGGAGGCAGAGCTGAATTGGGGTGTCACCCCTGCCCCAGGGGACACAGGTGACAGCACAGTTCAGGTGTCACTCTCACTGAGGGGACACAGGTGTCCCAGGGCACCCCGGAATTTGGGTGTCACCCCCACCCAGGTGACACAGGTGTCCCAGGGCACCCCGGAATTCGGGAGCCACCCAAGGGAGGAATGTTGGGCTGGTGGGAAATGCAGGGACGTCACCTGTGATGTCACCTGTGATGTCACCTGTGATGGGGACAGGGCATTGCACCAGCGCTGACGTCATGGTGCTGGGTGTGACGTCACAGTGCTGGGTGTGATGTCACAGTGCTGGGTGTGATGTCACAAGGGTGAGTGTGACATCATGGTGCTGGGTGTGACGTCACAGTGGCGGGTGTGACGTCACTGTGGTGGGTGTGACGTCACTGTGCTGGGTGTGACGTCATCTGGGTGATGTCCCAGGAGTCCCTGACCCCTGGCGTGGGCTAGGGGTGGGTGGGACGGAGGGGACAGCCGGGGGTCATGGGGTCACACAGGGGGTCATCGCTGGGTCACCTGTACGTGGGGACAACCTGGAGAAACACCGAGTGACACTGGTCACCAGGGGTCACAGGGGTCACCTGGGGTCACCAGGGGTCACCAGGGGTCACCATGGGGAGACACAGAGTGATACCGGTCACCAGGGGTCACCAGGGGTCACCAGGGGTCACCATGGGGAGACACAGAGTGATACCGGTCACCAGGGGTCACCAGGGGTCACCAGGGGTCACCATGGGGAGACACAGAGTGATACCGGTCACCAGGGGTCACCATGGGTCACCACGTGGGTGGTCACCATGGGAGCACAGAGTGATACCGGTCACAGGGGTCACACAGGGTCCCAGGGGTCACCATGGGAGACACAGAGTGATAACCAGGGGTCACCAGGGGTCACCATGGGTCACCAAGCCAGATGTACCGGACCGTCACCATGGGTCAAGAATGGGTCAGCATGGGGAGCACGAGGTCCAAGGGGTCACCTGGTCACCAGGAGACAGAGTGAACGGTACCCGGGGTCCCAGGGCCCATGACCATGGGGCACATGGATCAAGTGGGGAGGGCACGTGCCAGAGAGTCAGGGGGGTCAATGGATCAACAGGGGTCAATGAGTCACCGTGGGTCACCATGGATGGACCCGGACCGTCATGGGCCAGATGGGTCAGCATGGGCACGGTCAAGAGGAGTCAACCGTGGGTCATCCCATGGATGGACCGGGACCACATGGGCCACGAGTGGGTCACCATGAGGACAGGACATTGGGCCCAGATGGTCACATGGATGGACACGGGCAAGCGGAGTCACGGGGTCACCAGGATCAAAGGGCAATGATCCACCGTGGTCACCATGGCTGGAGGCCCATTGGGCCAAGAGTGGGTCACCATGGATGGACACGGGCCAAGGAGGAGTCACCGTGAGTCACCATGGATCAACAGGGGTCAATGAGTCACCGTGGGTCACCATGGATGGAGATGGGCCATCATGGGCCAAGAGGAGTCACCGTGGGTCAGCATGGATGGAGATGGGCCATCATGGGCCAAGAGAGTCATCGTGGGTCAGCATGGATGGAGATGGGCCATCATGGGCCAAGAGGAGTCACCGTGGGTCAGCATGTATCAACAGGAGACAGATGGACAATGAGTCACTGTGGGTCACCATGGATGGACCCAGACCGTCATGGGCCAAGAGTGGGTCACCATGGATGGGTCAGGACCAGGAGGGGTCACCATGGATGGAGATGGACCAGGAGGGGTCAGCATGGATGGAGATGGACCAGGAGGGGTCACATGGATGGAGATGGATGGAGATGGTTGCACATGGACCAGGAGGGGTCACCGTGGATGGAGATGGACCAGGAGGGGTCACCGTGGATGGACATGGAGGATGTGGACCAGGAGGGGTCACCATGGATGGAGATGGACCAGGAGGGGTCACCATGGATGGGCATGGACCAGGAGGGATCACTGTGGATGGACATGGATGGATGTGGACCAGGAGGGGTCACCATGGATGGAGATGGATGGAGATGGACCAGGAGGGGTCAGCATGGATGGAGATGGATGGATGTGGACCAGGAGGGGTCACCATGGTTGGAGATGGACCAGGAGGGGTCACCATGGATGGCCACTGACCACCATGGGGTCCCTGTGAGGGTGTGCAGGGGGTCCAGCCCCATGGGGGTCCCTGTGGGGATCCCTGCGGGGTCTCTGGGGACACTGGGGTCCCTTTGGGGACATTTGGGACATTGGGGTCCCCATGGGGATCCCTGTGGGGACATTGGGGTCCCTTTGGGGACATTGAGGTCCCCATGGGGATCCCTGTGGGGACATTGGGGTCCCTTTGGGGACATTGGGGTCCCCATGGGGATCTCCGTGGGGACATTGGGGTCCCTCTTGGGGCTTTGGAATATTGGGTGGGGTCCTGTGGGGAATGGGGTGCC
>NC_066338.1:14234763-14270540 GCF_022539315.1 Serinus canaria
CTCTCGGACCCCCACCCAAAATCTGATCCAGGGGTTCTGGACCCCCTAAATCCCCCCAAAATCTGACCCAGGTGTCCAGGACCCCCTAAAACCCCCCAAAATTTGATCCAGGGGTCCTGGACCCCCTAAATCTCCCCAGAAGATGCCCCAGGTGTCCCCAGAAGGTGCCCCAGGTGTCCCCAAAATCCCTAGGTGGTGACCCAGGTGTCCAGGACCCCCCAAAATCCCCCCAAAAGATGCCCTCAGGTGTCCCCGATGTCCCCAGGAGGTCCTCAAGGTGTGCCCAGAAAGTGCCCCAGGTGTGCCCAGGTGGTGCCCCAGGTGTCCCCAGGTGTGCCCAGAGGGTGCCCCAGGTGTCCCAGTGTGCCAGAGGGTGCCCCAGTGTGTGCCCAGGTGCCCCCAGGTGTGCCCAGGTGTGTCCAGTGTCCCCAGGAAGGTGCCCCAGGTGTGCCCAGGTGTCCCCATGTTTCCCAGTGTCCCAGGAGGTGCCCCAGGTGTCCCCAGAAGGTGCCCCAGTTTGTCCCAGTGTCCCAGGTGCCCCAGGTGTGCCCGAGGTGCCCCAGTGTGCCCGTGTGCCAGAGTCCCCATGTCCCCAGGAGTGCCCCGTGTCCGGGAGGTGCCCAGGAGTGCCCAGGTGTCCCCAGGAGGTGCCCCAGGTGTCCCCAGGTGTGCCCAGAGGGTGCCCCAGGTGTGCCCAGGTGCCCCAGGTGTGCCCAGGTGTGCCCAGAAGGTGCCCCGGGGTGCCCAGGTGTGCCCAGAGTGCCCAGGTGTGCCCCAGGTGTGCCCGAGAGTGCCCCAGGTGTGCCGGAGTGCCCCAGGTGCCCAGTGGCCCAGGAGGTGCCCCAGTTGTGCCCAGTGTGTGCCACCAGGTGCCCCGGAGAGTGCCCCAGGTGTGCCCAGAGGTGCCCCCAGAGTGTGCCCAGGTGTCCCAGGAGGTGCCCCAGGTGTGCCCAGGTGTGCCCAGGAGGTGCCCCAGGTGTGCCCAGGTGTCCCCAGGTGTGCCCAGGAGGTGCCCCAGGTGTGCCCAGGTGTGCCCAGGAGGTGCCCCAGGTGTTCGGGGGTCACTCACGGGTCGAGGTCAAAGGTCACGCGCTGGTTGGTGGCCACGCGCCGCGGCAGCGCCAGGAGGGGACGCTCGGGGACACGAAGGTCCCAGCACAGGATGTGGCGGTCCTGGGGGCGGGGCCAGCCCGGGACACGCCCATCAGGCATGTAGCCACGCCCTCTTAATGAGCAAAACACCTCCCAGCCCATAAGCACCGCCCACAACGCCCCACCCACTGAACTGAGAGATGTCAGACCCCAAACCACGCCCCTAAAGCCACGCCCAGATTATGCAATGCAGAGGCCACGCCCCCAGCAATGAGGCCACACCCACATTTACAAAGCCCTGCCCACCATGAGGACACACCCTCATTACAACCCACAGGCCCCACCCACCCCATGCCCCACCCAAAATCCACACCCACATTTGGCCACGCCCACATTTGGCCACGCCCACCTTCCTCCCGCCCGCGTACAGGTAAGTCCCGCAGGGGCTGAAGCGCAGGTGAGTGGGCGCGGCTGGGAGGCGGGGCCAGAATGCCACGGCCCCGCCCCCTTCCAGAGGATACAGCCCCAGGCTCCGCCCATAGGAGCCACAGGCGAACAGCGATTGGCTGGGGCTGAAGGCCAGGCAGCCAATCAGGCCTCGCTGGCCATGCCCGCCCTCTGGGGGGGGTGGAGACAAAGGTTAGGCCACGCCCTCATCAGTGAGGCCACACCCAATTGGACTCCACCCACCCAAACCCCGCCTTCCTTGGACCACACCCACCAAAGCCACACCCTCTTATGCTCCACCCATTTACATTTTGCCCTGACACTCCCCTTTAAGCCCCACCCCTTTCTACCCTTTAGGCCCTACCCACAGGGCCACACCCATGCCACACCCCACCCCTTAAAACCACACCCCCTTCCTTTAGGCCACGCCCCCTCTTACAATCCCCCACCCCTTTTAACCCCTGACTTTCCCATTTCCACCCCAAATACAGGGCAGGAACCGCCCTGACCCCACCCAGCCCCTCCCACAGACCCCACCCCTTTAGGCTACGCCCCTTTTCTTTAGACCACGCCTCTTTTAGCCTCACCCCACCCCTTTTAACCCCTGACTTTCCCATTTTAACCCCAAATACCGGGTGGGAACTGCCCTGACTCCACCCTAGCCCCTCCCACAGACCCCCCCTTTTAGGCCACACCCCTTTCCTTTAGAACACACCCCTTGAGCCTCACCCCACCCCTTTTAACCCCTGACTTTCCCATTTTAACCCCAAATACCGGGTGGGAACTGCCCTGACTCCACCCTAGCCCCTCCCACAGACCCTGCCCCATTATGCCCCGCCCCCACGGCCCCGCCCCTTTAGGCCCCGCCCCTCACGGTGCAGGTTCCTCTGCAGGCCGCCCCGGCCCGGCCGCTCGGTCGGGAACTCGCGCACGGCGCCGTCGAAGCCGCCCAGGAGCCGGGAGCCGTCGGGGGCGAAGGCCAACGAGTGGGGGGCCACGGGCTCGTCCTGGGGACCCCCCCAGGGTCACCAACGGGCACCCCAAAACCACCTGGGACAGCCTGGGGGGGTCCCAAAATCCTACAGGGAACGGGGAGACCCCAAAACCCACCCAGGGGTCCCCAAATCCCGTTCCCTCCCAGTCCATCCCAGTCCATCCCAGTCCCCCCCAGTTCCCCCCAGTCCCTCCCAGCCCCCTCCCAGTCCCCCCAGCTCCCTCCCCAGTTCCCCCCATTGCCCCCCCCAGTCACCCCCCAGTCCTCTCCGAGTTCCCTCCCAGTCCTTCCCAGTCCCTCCAGTCCCTCCCAGTTCCCCCCAGTCCCTCCCAGTCCCTTCCCAGTCCCCTCCCAGTCCCTCCCAGTCCCCTCCCAGTCCCTCCCAGTGCTCCCAGTACCCACCAGGTGGTTGTGGGCACGGAAGGACCCCCGCAGGGTCCCGTCAAAGGCGTCCCAGAGGTGCACGGGGCTGTCCCGGCTGCTGGCGGCCACCCTGCCCAGTACGGACCAGTATGGACCAGTACGGACTGGTACGGACCAGTATGGACTGGTACAGACCAGTATGGACAAGTACGGACCAGTAATGACCTCCCGGGAACCTCCCCTGCTCCCAGTACACCGCCCCCAGTTCATCCCAGTAACAACCAGTGCTCCCAGTCCCTCCCAGTCCCTCCCAGTGCTCCCAGTTCCATCCCAGTCCCCTCCCCAGTTCCCTCCCAGTGCTCCCAGTCCCCCCCAGTTTCATCCCAGTACCCCCAGTTTCATCCCAGTCCCTCCCAGTCCATCCCAGTTCCCTCCCAGTGCTCCCAGTGCTCACAGGCAGCTGGGGGGGTCGCTGGAGTCCATCAGGGGGTACCAGGTGAAGTCGTAGATGGTGTCACCTTCGGCCACCTGCACGGCCGGGAGCTGCCAGCCACAGTGACCCCGAGTGACCCCTGAGTGACCACTGAGTGACCACTGATCCCTGAGTGACCACTGACCCCCGATGACCCCTAGTGACCCCCGATGACCCCTGACCCTGAGTGACCCCTGAGTGACCCTAGACCTGAACCACTGAGTGACCCTGAGTGACCCCCTGAGTGACCACTGAGTGCCACTGAGTGACCCCTGAGTGACCACTGACCCTGAGTGACCCCGAGTGACCTCTAGTAACCCTGAGTGACCACTGAGTGACCCCTGAGTGACCCCTGAGTGACCCCTGAGTGACCCCTGAGTGACCACTGAGTGACCACTGATCCCTGAGTGACCCCTGAGTGACCCCTGAGTGACCCCCTGAGTGGACCACTGACCCACAGGGTGACCCCAGTGACCTCTGACCCAATTGACCCCTGAGTGACCTCTGACCCTGAGTGACCCCGAGTGACCACTGAGTAAACCCCCTGATTGACCACTGCGACCCTGAGTGACGCACTGAGTGACCCCTGGAGCCACAATGACCCCCCCCCCCCAGTGACCCTCAGTCCCCCAAATCCTCCCAGGACCCTCCAAGTGTACCCCACCCCCCCACCTGAACACCCCCACCCCGCCCCCCCAAATCTCCCCCAAAGTGACCCCAGCCCCCCCCCAGCCCCCCTCCCCCACGCCCCCATCACCCACCAGCTGGGGGAGGGGCGCCCCCGGGGGGGGTCCCGGGGGGAGGGGGAGGTCGAAGATCCTCAGGGCGTTGTCGTTGCTGCAGGTGAGGACGCAGGAGCCGTCGGGGGCCCTGGGGGGACCCCCCATTGTCACCCCCGGGTGTTGGGGACCCCCCCACTGTCACCCCCGGGTGTTGGGGACCCCCCCCATTGTCACCCCCAGGTGTTGGGACCCCCCCACTGTCACCCCCGGGTGTTGGGGACCCCCCCCATTGTCACCCTCAGGTGTTGGGGACCCCCCCACTGTCACCCCCGGGTGTTGGGGACCCCCCCCATTGTCACCCCCAGGTGTTGGGGACCCCCCCCATTGTCACCCCCGGGTGTTGGGGACCCCCCCATTGTCACCTCCAGGTGTTGGGGACCCCCCCCATTGTCACCCCAGATTTTTGGGGGGGGCTGGGGTGATTTTTGGGGTGATTTAGGGAGGTTTTTGGTGGTTTTGGGGTGATTTTGGGGGTTTTGGGGTGATTTTTGGAGGAATTTTAGGAGGTTTTGGGGTGATTTTGGGGGGCAATTTTGGAGGTTTTGGGGTGATTTTGGGGGAAGGATTTTTGGGTGATTTTTGTGGGGATTTTTTGGTGTTTTCGAGGGGTTTTGGGGTGTTTTTGTGTGGGGGAATTTTTGGGGTTGATTTAGTGAGGTTTTTTGGTGTTTTTGGGGTATTTGGGTGGGGGTTACGGTGATTTTTGGGGGTTTGGGGTGGTTTTTGGGGTGATTTTTGGGGTGATTTTGGGAGGTTTTGGGGTCTCTCACCATTTGCAGCCTCGCAGATAATTTTCGGGGCGCTTCGCGAATTCCTCCCGCGCCCCCCAAACCGGGCGGGGGGGGCGGCCCAGTTCGTACTGGGGGAAACTGGGAAGAGCCAGGGGAGAGGGTTAGGGGGGGTCAGGGACCCCAAAACCCCTCAGGGACCCCCCAAAAAATCCCCCCCAAAAACTCACTCGAACTCCAACTCCTCGGGCTCCGCCGGGGCCGCGTCCTGAGGGGTCCCGGGGGGTTCGGGGACCCCCTGAGGGGCTGTGGGGGGAGGGGAGAGGTCAGAGAACGACCCCACCCCCAAATCCCCCAAAAAATCCAAAATTCCCCCCAAAAAAACCCAAAAATCCCCAAATTCTCCCGCCTCCCCCTCACGCTCACCGTCCACCATGGGCGCCGCCATAACCGCGAGGCCACGCCCCCTTTGACCACGCCCCTCCGTGGTAACGCTCATTGTTGGCCACGCCCCTATATCCTTATATGGAATAAGGCGCGATTTGGATTGGCTCCTCCCTCTGTGGGCGGGGTTTCGGCTTTTCCCGCCAAAAGGGGACGCCCGCGAATTGGGGACCCTGAAATGCGACCCCAAAAGGGTCCAGAAGGAGCTGGGACACCCCGAAATGTTACCTGAGGGGGTTGAGTGGCTCTGGGGGACCCCAAATGTCACCTGAGGGTTTGGGGTGTCCCAAAATGTGACCCGGAGGGCTCGGAGTGACAGAGGGCACCCCAAAATGTCACCTGAGGGTTTGGGGGATCCAGGGCACCCCAAAATGTCACCTGAGGGTTTGGGGGGGTCCTGGAGTGGGTGGGGAGCAACCAAGGGGTGACACAACCACGGCCACCATAAAACAGCCGTGGGCACCACCATGCAACGTCGGCCACCATGACCCAACCATGGCCACCCTGACCCAATCATGGCTGCCATGACCTAACAACGGCCACCACGACTCCACCATGGCCACCAAAACCCAACCTTGGCCACCATGACCTGACAACATTGAGCATGACACAACCACAGCCACCATGACCCAGTCACGGCCACCATGACCCAACCTTGGCCACCATGACCCAACCATGGCCACCATAACCCAACCATGGCTGCCATAACCTAACCATGGCCACCAGGACCCAATCATGGCTGCCATAACCCAACCTTGGCCACCAGGACCCAACCATGGCTGCCATGACCCAACCTTGGCCACCATGACTCAATCATGGCCACTACCACCCAACCATGGCCACCATGATCCAACCATGCCACCACCACCCAATCATGGCCCCCACAACCCAACCTTGACCACCATGACCCAGTCACGGCAACCATGACCCAGCCATGGCCACCATGACCCAACCACAGCCACCATGACTTAACCATGGTGACCACGACCCAACCATGGTGACCATGACCCAGCCATGGCTACCATGATCCAATCATGGCCACCACCACCCAACCACAGCCACCATGAAACAGCCATGGCCACCAGGACCCAACCATGGCCACCAGGACCCAATCACGGCCACCACCATCCAACCATGGCCACCACGACCCAACCTTGGCTACCACGACCCAACCATGGCCACCAGGACCCAACCATGGCCACCATAACCCAACCATGGCCACCACCATCCAACCATGGCCACCACGACCCAACCTTGGCTACCACGACCCAACCATGGCCATCAGGACCCAACCATGGCCACCATAACCCAACCTTGGCCACCACCACCCGACCATGGTGACCATGACCCAACCACGCCCTCCTTGATGTTCCTCCGCATCCCCCTCAAGTTCCCCAGGGCCACCACGGCTGTCCAGGTGTGTCCAGGTGTCCCCAAACGAGGAGTTTTGGGGTGTCCCCCCTCCCCCAAAAACAGCCGCAGGTGAAAATCAGTAAAACTTTTATTAACTTCCCCCCAAAAATCCCAAACTCCCCCAAATTCGCTTCCCCTCCCCCCCCCCCAACAACCCCAAAAGTGAAAACAGCAAAATAAAGGGGGGGGTGGGGGAGGGGCAAAGACGCCCCCCCCCCACCGAACCCCCAAAACCGCCACCAACGAGCGCCCCCTCCCCCACCCCCCTCCCCCTCCTCATTAACGAACCCCATAAATTACAACACCCCCCCCCCACCGGCCCCCCCAAAATCTGGGGGGGCTCCTGTGCCTGCCCCTCCCCCACCCCAACTGGGGGGGGGGCACCTCGAAACTGAGGGGGGGGAGGGGGGCTCACCCTCGACTTGGGGGTCACCCCAAATTCAAGGGTCAGAGCCTGGTTTGGGGATCAACCCCCCAATTTAGGGGTTTCACCCCAATTCAGGGTTTCGCCCCAATTCAGGGTTTTGCCCCAATTTAGGGGTTTCGCCCCAATTTAGGGGTTTCACCCCAATTCAGGGTTTCGCCCCAATTCAGGGGTTTTGCCCCAATTTAGGGGTTTCGCCCCAATTCAGGGGTTTCACCCCAATTCAGGGTTTTGCCCCAATTTAGGGGTTTTGCCCCAATTTAGGGTTCCACCCCAATTTAGGGGTTCCCCCCCCAGTTTTGGGATCCCCCCCCCAGTTTTGGGGTTGCCCCCTCTGAACTTTGGGGTCCCCCAAAAGTTCAATCCAGGGGTTCCCCCCAAACCTGAGGGTCTCTCCAAGTTCAGGGCTGACCCCAATTCAGGGGTGACCCCAAATTTGGCCACCACCACCCTCTGGTGTCACCCCAACAGTCTGGGGGGACCTGGGGGGTGACAACAGCCCCGTCCCCACCGGAATTTGGGGGTTTGGGGGTGACAACCCCAACCCCGTTTCCATTTGGGGGTGACAACCCCGTTCCCATGGAAATCCAGGTGTCACCCCCACGACCTGTTTGGGATTTTGGGGTGACACCCCCGGCCCCATTTCAGTGGTGGGGGGGTCTGAGGGGGTGACGAGGCCGTTCCTGGGTAAAGTTTGGGGTCACCCCCGTGGCCTGTGGGGGTTGGGGGTGACAACAACCCCAACCCCGAATCCATGTGGGTGTTCGGGGGTGACAACAACCCAAACCCTGAATCCATGTGGGGTTTTTGGGGTGACAACCCCGACCCCACCAGAATTCGGGGGTTCAGGGGGTGACACCCCCAACCCTGTATCCATGTGGGTGTTTGGGGGGTGACAACCACCACACCCCCAAACCAATTCTGGGGTCACCCCCACGGCCTGGGGGGTTTGGGGGGTGACAACAACCCCGACCCTGAATCCATGTGGGGTTTTGGGGTGACAACAACCCCGTGCCCACATGGATCTGGGGGTCACCCCCACGGCCTCAGGGGGTTTTTTGGGGGGTGACAACAACCCTGTCCCCATGTCAATCTGGGGGTCACCCCCACGGCCTGGGGGGATTTTCTGGGGGGCGTCACCCCCGTGCCCACAGGCTGACCCCTCAGTTGTCGTCGTCGCTGTCGTCGGGGCTGATGGCCGGGCTGGTGAGGCTGTAGGTGGGCGACGTGGGGCTGTAGCCGGGGGACGTGGGGCTGTACGTGGAGCCCTTGGGCGAGGTGGGGCTGTAGGTGGGCGAGGTGGGGCTGTACTTGGGCGACGTGGGGCTGTAGGTGGGCGAGGTGGGGCTGTACTTGGGCGAGGTCGGGGTGTAGACGGGCGAGGTGGGGCTGTAGGTGGGCGAGGTGGGGCTGTACTTGGGCGTGGTGGGGCTGTAGGTGGGCGAGGTGGGGCTGTACTTGGGGGACGTGGGGCTGTACTTGGGGGATGTGGGGCTGTACTTGGGCGAGGTGGGGGTGTACTGGGGGGAGCTGGGGCTGTAGCTGGGGCTGGTCGGGGTGTACTTGGGGGACGTGGGGCTGTAGCTGGGGCTGCTGGGGCTGTAGCTGGGGCTGCTGGGGGTGTAGGTGGGCGACTGCGGGGTGTAGCGGGGGCTGGACGGGCTGTAACTGGGAGAGGTGGGGCTGTAACTGGGGGAGGTGGGGCTGTAACTGGGCGAGGTGGGGCTGTAGTTGGGAGAGGTTGGGGTGTAGTTGGGGCTGGTGGGGCTGTAACTGGGAGAGGTGGGGCTGTAACTGGGAGAGGTCGGGGTGTAGTTGGGGCTTGTGGGGCTGTAGTTGGGCGAGGTGGGGCTGTAACTGGGCGAGGTCGGGCTGTAACTGGGGGAGGTGGGGCTGTAACTGGGGGAGGTGGGGCTGTAGCTGGGAGAGGTGGGGCTGTAGCTCGGCGAGGTCGGGCTGTAGCTGGGGGAGGTGGGGCTGTAACTGGGAGATGTTGGGCTGTAACTGGGCGATGTCGGGCTGTAGCTGGGCGAGGTGGGGCTGTAACTGGGGGAGGTGGGGCTGTAGCTGGGGGACGTGGGGCTGTAACTGGGAGAGGTCGGGCTGTAACTGGGCGAGGTGGGGCTGTAACTGGGAGAGGTGGGGCTGTAACTGGGCGAGGTGGGGCTGTAGTTGGGCGAGGTGGGGCTGTAACTGGGCGAGGTGGGGCTGTAGCTGGGAGAAGTGGGGCTGTAGCTGGGGCTCTGTGGGGTGTAGCCCCCCGGCGACCGCGGCTCGTAGGCGGGGGACGTCGGGCTGTAGCTGGGGGACATGGCCCCACCTGCGGAGAGGGGACACGGGGGTCAGGAGGGTGTTGGGAGGGGTGGTTGGGGTGTTGCAGAGGGCTGTGAGGCCCTTTCGGGTGTTGTGGGGCTGTTGGTGGTGTTGGGGGGTCCCTTGGAGATGTTGTTCAGGTGTTGGAGGGGTCCCGTTGAGGTGTTGTTCGGGTGTTGTGGAGCTCAGTGAGAGGGTGTTATGGATGAGGCTGTTTTGGGGTGTTTCAGGGTGTTGCTAGGGGTTACGGGGTGTTTTGTGGGTGTTTAGGGTTATTTTCTGGTATTTTAGGGGTATTTTAGGGTGTGACAGGATGTTTGGGGTGTTTCAGTGTGTTTTGGGGTGTTGTTAGGGGTTACAGGTATTTTTGGGGTTATTTCAGGGTATTTGGGGGTGTTTCAGTGTGTTTGGGGGTGTTGTTAGGGGTTACAGGTATTTTGGGGTTATTTCAGGGTATTTGGGGGTGTTTTGGGGGTGTTGTTAGGGGTACAGGTATTTTGGGGTTATTTCAGGCTATTTTGGAGTGTTTTGGTGAGTTTTGGGGTGTTGTTAGGGGGTACAGGTATTTTTGGGGTTATTTCAGGGTATTTGGGGGTGTTTCAGTGTGTTTCGGGGTGTTGTTAGGGTTACAGGTATTTGGGGTTATATCAGGGTGTTTGGGGGTGTGTTAGGGGTTACAGGTATTTTTGGGGTTATTTCAGGGTATTTGGGGGTGTTTCAGTGTGTTTGGGGTGTTGTTAGGGGTTACAGGTATTTTTGGGGTTATTTCAGGGTATTTGGGGGTGTTTCAGTGTGTTTTGGGGTGTTGTTAGGGGTTACAGGTATTTTGGGGTTATTCAGGGTGTTTGGGGGTGTTGTTAGGGGTTACAGGTATTTTGGGGTTATTTCAGGGTATTTGGGGGTGTTTCGGGGTGTTGTTAGGGGTTACAGGTATTTTGGGGTTATTTCAGGGTATTTGGGGGTGTTTCGGGGTGTTGTTAGGGGTTACAGGTATTTTGGGGTTATTTCAGGGTATTTGGGGGTGTTTTTGGGGC
Organism: Serinus canaria; assembly: GCF_022539315.1. Lineage (NCBI taxonomy): Eukaryota > Metazoa > Chordata > Aves > Passeriformes > Fringillidae > Serinus > Serinus canaria. The sequence continues at coordinate 14,245,270 of NC_066338.1, forward strand.
CGTACTCACCGGGGGAGGGGATGTAGGGGCTGGAGGGGCCGGGTGACCCCGGCGAGCCGGGCGTGGGTGACCAGGCCGGGGAGTAGCCGGGGCTGAACCCGGAGGCGTCGGAGGCGGCGCTGGGGGAGAAGCCGGCCCCGCCCGGGGTCATGCCGCTGCCTGGGAGGGGGGAAAAGGGGGTCAGGAGGACCCCAAAACCAGCCCAGGACCCCAAAACCAGCCCGGGACCCCAAAACCAACCCTTAAACACAACCTGGTCCTGCCCGGGTCATCCTGCTGACTGTGCAGGAAAAAGGGCTCAGGGGGACCCCAAAACCAGCCCAGGACCCCAAAACCACCCCCAAATCCAGCCAGACCCCAAAACACAACCTGAGACCCCAAAACCACCCATTAAACACAACCCGGCCCCACCCGAGGTCTTGCCACTGTCTGTGGGGGAATGGGGGAAAATGGGGGGTCAGGGGGACCCCAAAACCAGCCCAGGACCCCAAAAACACCCCAAAATACATCCCAGAACCCCAAAACTCAACCTGAGACCCCAAAACCAGCCCCAAATCCAGCCCAGGACCCCAAAACCAGCCCCAAACCCAACCCAGCCCCATCCTGCTGTCTGTGGGGGCAATGGGGGTCAGGGGGACCCCTCATCCTCCCAAATTCACCCCCCAGTGCACCCAGGACACCCCAAAATCCCCCCCCTCAGCCATCCCAGTGACCCCCACTTTACCCCAGTGCCCTCCCAGTCCCTCCCAGTGCCCCACGCACCCACGCTGGGGGACCAGGCGCCGTAGGCCGGGGTGGCCCCCTGGTTCCAGGGGGTCATGGCCGGGGACATCCCCCCCATGGGGCTGGGGGCCGAGCCGAAGAACATCCCGGTGGCTGCGGAGAGAAAGGGGTCAGGGGCACCCCCAAACCGGGGGGACCCCAAAATGTGGGGACATCAACGTCGGGGGGACCCCAAAATATGGGGACATCAACATTGGGGGGGCACCAAAATATGGGGACATCAAAGTTGGGGGGACACCAAAATATGGGGACATCAAAATTGGGGGGACACCAAAATATGGGGACATCAAAGTTGGGGGGACACCAAAATATGGGGACATCAAAGTTGGGGGGACATCAACATTGGGGGGACATCAACATCTGGGGGGGGGACATCAACATCTGGGGGACCCCAAAAATATGGGGACCATCAACATGGGGGGACACCAACATCGGGGGTACCCCAAAATATGGGGACATCAAAGTTGGGGGGACACCAAAATATGGGGACATCAAAGTTGGGGGGACATCAACATTGGGGGGACATCAACATCTGGGGGGGGGACACCAACATGTGGGGGACCCCAAAATCTGGGGGACATCAACACCTGGGGGACACCAGGTGACCAGAGCTGGGACATGGAGGTGGCCACGGTGACATCAGAGGTCTTTGTGTCAGCACCACCCTTGGGGTGTCCCCAACTCCTCCCTCGTAGGACCCAGTCCTGGTGGACCCCAAACTCTGAAGCTGTCCCCTCCTGCCATGGGACACCCAGGACTGGCCAAGGACCACCAGGACCTTCAAGGTCTTTGTGCCACCACCCTGGGGGTGTCCCCAGCTGCTCCTGGAGGAACCCGGCCACCATTCCAAGGGGTGTCCCCATTTTCCCAGGGGGTGTCCCCAGGGTTCTGAGGGTGTCCCCATGGTTCTGGGGATGTCCCCATTTTCCCAGGGGGTGTCCCCAGGGTTCTGGGGATGTCCCCATTTTCCCAGGGGGTGTCCCCAGGGTTCTGGGGGTGTCCCCATGGTTCTGGGGGTGTCCCCATTTTCCCAGGGGGTGTCCCCAGGGTTCAGGGGATGTCCCCATTTTCCCAGGGGGTGTCCCCATGGTTCTTGGGGTGTCCCCATTTTCCCGGGGGTGTCCCCATTTTCCCAGGGGTTGTCCCCAGGGTTCTCGGGGACTCACGGCCGCCGACGCCGAGCCCGGGCAGGGCACTGGGGATCTCCATGCCGTGCTTGCACTTCTCGGCGTCCAGCAGGAGGTCGAAGCAGCCGGTGCCGGCCGGGGCCAGCTGGCCCAGCATGATGTTCTCGGACACGCCCTTCATGGGGTCGCTCTCCCCGTGGGCAGCTGCCTCCATCAGGACGTCGACCTGAGTCGGGGGGAAACACCCCAAAATCAGCTTCAACCTTTACACGTCCTTCTCGAACCCCAAACCCTGTAAAATGTCCGCAGAATCCCCCATTCCCAGCGCCTGAGCCCCATTCCCGTTCCCATCCCCATCCCAAACCCAGCTCCCACCCCAATTCCCAAACCCCATTCCCATCCTAATCCTCACCCTAATTCCCATTCCCACCCCAATCCCTCACCCCCACTCCCCATTTCCCAGCCCCCAAACCCCATCCCCACCCCACTTCCATCCCCATTCCCCATTCCCAAACCCCAATCCCCGCTGTCCCCTCAGCGTCTCCTCGAAGGAGCACTCCATGAGGGGCCCGATGTCCTGGCAGTTCCCAAACCCCAAACCCCATTCCCAAACCCCAATTACCGTTGTCCCCCTTGTCCCCATTGTCCCCTCAGCGTCTCCTCGAAGGAGCACTTCATCAGCAGCTCGGTGTCCTGGCAGTTCCCAAATCCCAAACCCCATTCCCAAACCCCAAACCCCATTCCCAAACCCCAACCCCATTCCCAAACCCCAATTCCGTTGTCCCCTCACCGCCTCCTTGAAGGAGCACTTCATGAGGGGCCCGGTGTCCTGGTGGTTCCCAAACCCCAATCCTCCATTCCAACCCCATTCCCAAACCCCAAACCCCATTCCCAAACCCCAATTCCCATTGTCCCCGTTGTCCCCTCACCGTCTCCTTGAAGGAGCACTCATCAGGGGCCCGGTGTCCTGGCAGTCCCAAACCCCAAACCCATTCCCAAACCCAAACCCATTCCCAAACCCCAATCCCCATTCCCAAATCCCAAACCCATTCCAAACCCCAATCCCCATTCCCAAACCCCAATTCCCATTGTCCCCGTTGTCCCCTCACCGTCTCCTTGAAGGAGCACTCATGAGGGGCCCGGTGTCCTGGTGGTTCCCAAACCCCAATCCCCATTCCCAAACCCCATTCCCAAACCCCAATCCCCATTCCCAAACCCCAAACCCCATTCCCAAACCCCAATTCCCATTCCCAAACCCCAATCCCCATTGTCCCCGTTGTCCCCTCACCGTCTCCTTGAAGGAGCACTTCATGAGTGGCCCGGTGTCCTGGTGGTTCCCAAACCCCAATCCCCATTCCAAACCCCATTCCCAAACCCCAATCCCCATTCCCAAACCCCAAACCCCATTCCCAAACCCCAATCCCCATTCCCAAACCCCAATTCCCATTGTCCCTGCTGTCCCCTCACCGTCTCCTTGAAGGAGCACTTCATCAGCGGCCCGGTGTCCTGGCAGTTCCCAAATCCCAAACCCCATTCCCAAACCCCAAACCCCATTCCCAAACCCCAATCCCCATTGTCCCCGTTGTCCCCTCACCGTCTCCTCGAAGGAGCACTTCATGAGGGGCCCGGTGTCCTGGTGGTTCCCAAACCCCAATCCCATTCCAAACCCCTTCCCAAACCCAAACCCATTCCCAAACCCCAATTCCATTGTCCCGTTGTCCCCTCACCGCCTCCTCGAAGGAGCACTTCATGAGGGGCCCGGTTGTCCTGGTGGTTCCCAAACCCCATTCCCAACCCCAATCCCATTCCCAAACCCCAAACCCCATTCCCAAACCCCAATCCCCATTCCCAAACCCCAATTCCCATTGTCCCTGCTGTCCCCTCACCGTCTCCTCGAAGGAGCACTTCATGAGGGGCCCGGTGTCCTGGCGGTTGACGCCGTGCCGGGTGATGGCCATCAGGTGTCCCCGCGAGGTCATGGTGTCGCACAGCAGCGCCAGGTGCCGGTAGTTGACGTAGGAGCCGTCGAAGGAGATGACGTGGTAGAGCTCCCGCTCCAGCGCCTTCCGCACCGCCTCGATCCCCAGAACCTGCAAAACCCCAAATTCAGGGGGTGGGAATTCCCAAAACCCCAAAATGGGGTGGGAAATCCCAAAACCCAGGGCGTGGGAAATCCCGAAATGGGGGGGAAAATCCCAAAATCCAGGGGATTCAGGGGGCGGGAAATCCCCAAATTCAGGGGGTGGGAATCTCTAAAATCCAGGGGTGAGAATCCCCAAATTCAGGAGATGGGAAATCCCAAATCCAGGGATCCACAAATCCCCAAATCCAGGGGGTGGGAAATCCCAAAACCCAGGGGGTGGGAATGTCCAAAATTCAGGGATCCAGAAATTCCAAAATCCAGGGGGTGGGAATCCCCAAATTCATGGGGTGGAAAACCTCAAATCCAGGGGGGGATCCCAGAATGGGGTGGGATCCCCAAATCATGGGGTGAGAATCCCCAAATCCAGGGGGTGGGAAATCCCAAAACCCAGGGGGTGGGAATGTCCAAAATTCAGGGATCCAGAAATTCCAAAATCCAGGGGGTGGGAAAACCCCAAATCCAGGGGGAGGGAATTCCTAAAATCCAGGGATCCCATCACCTGGGGACCCAGGTGAGTCATGGTGAAGATCCCCACCATGAAGACCATGATGTTCCTCAAACCAGGTGTGTCCCCAGGTGAAGATCCCCACCATGAAGACCATGACGTCCCTCAAACCCCAACCCAGGTGTCCCTGTCCCAGGTGACTCATGGGAATCTTCACCATAAGGACCATGATGTCCCTCACCCCCCCAGGTGTGTCCCCCACCCCCCCAGGTGTGTCCCCCACCCCCCCAGGTGTGTCCCAGCCCAGGTGACTCATGGTGAAGATCTCCACGAGCCCCCAGGTGTGTCCCTTCCCCCCAGGTGTGTCCCTCCCCGCCAGGTGTGTCCCCAGCCCAGGTGACTCACGGTGAAGATCTCCATGAGCCCCCAGGTGTGTCCCTCACCCCCCCAGGTGTGTCCCTCACCCGCCAGGTGTGTCCCTCACTCCCCTCCAGGTGTGTCCCTCACCCCCCAGGTGTGGTCCCTCACTCCCCCCAGGTGTGTCCCTCACTTCCCCCAGGTGTGTCCCTCACCCCCCAGGTGTGTCCCTCACCCCCCAGGTGTGTCCCTCCCTCCCCCCCAGGTGTGTCCCTCACCCCCCAGGTGTGTCCCTCACCCCCCCAGGTGTGTCCCTCACCCCCCAGGTGTGTCCCTCCCCCCCAGGTGTGTCCCCAGCCCAGGTGATTCACGGTGAAGATCTCCACGAGCCCCTAGGTGTGTCCCTCACCCCCCAGGTGTGTCCCTCACTCCCCTCCAGGTGTGTCCCCAGCCCAGGTGACTCACGGTGAAGATCTCCACGATGTCGTTGGACGTGGTGCGCACGGGGTCCACGTCCTTCTCGCTCAGCACGCGCATGAGGCTGACGCCGTCCGTCTCCAGGATCCACTCCTGGAGGGCCTTGAACTCCCCGTCCTCGGTGATGATGATCTTCTTCTTGTTGTCCGTCTGTGGCAGGTGCATGTACACCTGGGCAGGTGGGGACAGGTGTCACCATGGCGTCACCGTGGGTGTCCCGGATCTTCTAAAGGTCTCTTGGAACCTCCTAGAAGTCTCCATGGAGAGCTCCTGACGTTCCTCAAGATCTACCTGGAGATCTTGAACCCTCAGAGCACCTGGTGCTACCCCAAAGACCTTCTCAGGTGCCCACAGGTGTTACCAGGGACCATCCTGGACCTCCTAAAGGTCTTCTGGAACCTTCTAAAGGTTACCACGGAGCTCTCCAGCTATATCTGGAGACCTCCCATCCCTTCATGGACTCCTCCAGGTGTCCCCAAGCCCCTCCAGGTGTCCCCAAGCCCTCCAGGTGTCCCCAAGCCCCCCCAGGTGTCCCCAAGCCCCTCCAGGTGTCCCCAAGCCCGCCCAGGTGTCCCCAAGCCCGCCCAGGTGTCCCCAAGCCCTCCAGGTGTCCCCAAGCCCGCCCAGGTGTCCCCAAGCCCCTCCAGGTGTCCCCAAGCTCCCCCAGGTGTCCCCAAGCCCTCCAGGTGTCCCCAAGCCCCCCCAGGTGTCCCCAAGCCCGCCCAGGTGTCCCCAAGCCCTCCAGGTGTCCCCAAGCCCCTCCAGGTGTCCCCAAGCTCCCCCAGGTGTCCCCAAGCCCGCCCAGGTGTCCCCAAGCCCCTCCAGGTGTCCCCAAGCCCTCCAGGTGTCCCCAAGCCCCCCAGGTGTCCCCAAGCCCCTCCAGGTGTCCCCAAGCTCCCCCAGGTGTCCCCAAGCCCTCCAGGTGTCCCCAAGCCCCTCCAGGTTTTCCCAAGCTCCCCCAGGTGTCCCCAAGCCCGCCCAGGTGTCCCCAAGCCCCTCCAGGTGTCCCCAAACCCCCTCAGGTGTCCCCACCTTGCTGATCTGCTCGATGCCCTGCAGGGTCATGTCCGTCAGCATGTTGGACTCGATGCAGCGCAGGAAGACATCGTCGTCCATCTTGTCCACCACCTCCTCCTCCTGGGGACAAGGTGGGGCACAGGTGACGCCCAGGCCATCCCAGGTGTCCCCTGAGGTGTCCCCCGAGGTGTCCCCAGGTCCCTGCCCACCTCCTGCATCTTGTTCTCGTCGCTGTTCATGATGCGGATGCGCAGCACCAGCTTCTCGGCGTTGTCGTCGTTGAAGATGCAGTTGAGGTCGTCACCGAAGCCTGGCAGGGGACACGGGGTGGGGACAGGGTCACCTCCGAGGTCACGGCACCCAAGGGACCTCCAGGGTGTCCCCAAAGATCTGCCAAGAACCCCCAAAGCTCCCCCAGATGATCCCAAAGCTCCTCCAGACTCAGAGCTCCCTGAAGAGCTCTCAGATGCCTTCAAGGGTCACACAAGACCCTCAAAAGCTGCTCAGAACTCGTCCACAACACCTCAAACCTCCTCCAGGTCCCACAAACACCATCCAAACCCCCTCAGAATGCCCCAAAAAGCTCCTCAGATGCCCTCAAAACTTAACCAAGTCACCTCAAACTGCTTCCAGGTCCCTTAAAACCTCCTCAAGATACCCTCAAACCTCCTCCAAGTCACCTCAAACCCCCTCCAGGGTTCCCAAGAAGCTCCTCAGATGTCCTCAAACCCTCTCCAGGTTCCTCAGAACCTCCTCAGACCAACTCAAACCTCATCCAGGTCACCACAAACCCCCTCAAAGGTCCTCAGACAGGTCCCTCAGACAACCCTTCAAAACACTCACTCCCAGGTCACCTCAAACCCCCTCCAGGTCCCACAAACACCCCCCAAACCCCCTCCAGACCCCACCAAAGACCCCCCAAACCCCCTCCAGGTCCCACAAAGACCCCTCAAACCCCCTCCAGACCCCCCCAAACCCCCTCCAGGTCCCACAAAACCTCCTTAGACACCTTCAAATCTCCTCCAAGTCACCTCAAACCCCCTCCAGGTCCCACAAAGACCCCCCCAAACCCCTCCAGGTCCCACAAAGACCCCCCCAAACCTCCTCCAGGTCCCACAAAGACCCCCCCAAACCTCCTCCAGGCCCCCCAAACCCCCTCCAGGCCCCACAAAGACCCCCCAAACCCCCTCCAGGTCCCACAAAACCTCCTCAGACACCTTCAAATCTCCTCCAAGTCACCTCAAACCCCCTCCAGGACCCTCAGAAGCTGCTCAGATGCCCTCAAATCTCATCCAAATCACCTCAAACCCCCTCTAGGTCCCCCAAACACCCCCCCAAACCCCCTCCAGATCCCACAAAGACCCCCCAAACCCCCTCCAGGCCCCCCAAACCCCCTCCAGGTCCCATAAAACCTCCTCAGACACCTTCAAATCTCCTCCAAGTCACCTCAAACCCCCTCCAGGTCCCACAAAGACCCCCCCAAACCCCCTCCAGGTCCCCCAAAGACCCCCCAAACCCCCCGGGGCCCGTGCCCACCCACCGGCGTTGATCTTCTCGGCGATCTGCTCCATGGTCAGCTTGCGGTCGGTCATGTGCTTGCGGTCGAGCTCGACGCGCAGCAGCCACGGCGAGATGCGGCTGACGTCGAAGTCGGGCATCTCGTAGTAGACGTTGACCCACTCCTGGTCCTCGGCCACCACCGTGCTCTGAGGGTTGGGGTCGTAGTAGATGGCGGTGTTGGCCGTCACCTTGCGCAGCGTGGTGTGCTCCAGGCGGCACAGGATGTCCTGGGGACACGGGGACAGTCAGGGGACATGGGGACATTGGGGACATTGGGGACACTGGGGACAGTCAGGGGACATGGGGACACTGGGGACAGTCAGGGGACATGCGGGCGCAGATGGTGGTGCTCCAGGCGGCACAGGATGTCCTGGGGACACGGGGACAGTCAGGGGACATGGGGACATTGGGGACATTGGGGACACTGGGGACAGTCAGGGGACATGGGGACACTGGGGACAGTCAGGGGACATGGGGAGCATGGTGTGCTCCAGGCGACACAGGATGTCCTGGGGACACGGGGACAGTCAGGGGACAGTCAGGGGACATTGGGGACACTGGGGACAGTCAGGGGACATGGGGAGCGTGGTGTGCTCCAGGCGGCACAGGATGTCCTGGGGACACGGGGACAGTCAGGGGACATGGGGACACTGGGGACACTGGGGACATGGGGACATTGGGGACGTGGGGACAGTCAGGGGACATGGGGACATGGGGACACTGGGGACAGTCAGGGGACATGGGGACATTGGGGACACGGGGACAGTCAGGGGACAGTCAGGGGACATTGGGGACACTGGGGACAGTCAGGGGACATGGGGAGCATGGTGTGCTCCAGGCGACACAGGATGTCCTGGGGACACGGGGACAGTCAGGGGACATGGGGACATTGGGGACACTGGGGACAGTCAGGGGACATGGGGACATTGGGGACACTGGGGACAGTCAGGGGACATGGGGACATGGGGACACTGGGGACAGTCAGGGGACATGGGGACATTGGGGACACGGGGACAGTCAGGGGACAGTCAGGGGACATTGGGGACACTGGGGACAGTCAGGGGACATGGGGAGCATGGTGTGCTCCAGGCGACACAGGATGTCCTGGGGACACGGGGACAGTCAGGGGACATGGGGACATTGGGGACACTGGGGACAGTCAGGGGACATGGGGACATTTGGAGTGTGGTGTGCTCCAGGCGGCAAAGGATGTCCTGGGGACACGGGGACAGTCAGGGGACATGGGGACACTGGGGACATGGGGACATGGGGACATTGGGGACGTGGGGACAGTCAGGGGACGTGGGGACACTGGGGACATGGGGACATGGGGACATTGGGGACACTGGGGACAGTCAGGGGACATGGGGAGCGTGGTGTGCTCCAGGCGGCACAGGATGTCCTGGGGACATGGGGACAGTCAGGGGACAGTCAGGGGACATTGGGGACAGTCAGGGGACATGGGGACACTGGGGACACTGGGGACATGGGGACATTGGGGACAGTCAGGGGACAGTCAGGGGACATGGGGACATTTGGAGTGTGGTGTGCTCCAGGCAGCACAGGATGTCCTGGGGACATGGGGACACTGGGGACAGTCAGGGGACATGGGGAGCGTGGTGTGCTCCAGGTGGCACAGGGACACGGGAACATGGAAGACATGGGGACACAGAGGGGACACAAAGCCACAGGGCCACCATGGGGACACCAAGCCATAAAGCCACCACAGGGCTGTGGGGACACAGAGGGGACACAAAGCCACAGGGTCACCATGGGGACACGAAGCCATGAAGCCACCACAGGGCTGTGGGGACACAGAGGGGACAAAAAAGCCACAGAGCCATGGGGACACAGAGAAGACACAAAGCCACAGGGCCACCACGGGGCTGAGGGGACAAGGAGGTCACACAAACCCAAGGGGCCACCACAGAGCTGTGAGGACACAAAGCCACAGGGCCACCACAGGGACACAAAGCCACAGGGCCACCATGGGGACATGAAGCCATGAAGCCACCACAGGGCTGTGGGGACGAGGAGGTCACAAACCACAGGGCCCCAGGGACACAATCCACGGGCCCATGGGGGAGGCAGGAGCCAAAGGCCACCACAGGGACACAAAGCCACAGGGCCACCATGGGGACATGAAGCCATGAAGCCACCACAGGGCTGTGGGGACGAGGAGGTCACACAAACCCACAGGGCCACCAGAGGGACACAAATCCACAGGGCCACCATGGGGCTGTGAGGACAAGGAGGTCACACAAACCCAAGGGGCCACCACAGGGCTGTGGGGACACAGAGGTGACACAAAGCCTCAGGGCCACCATGGGGACACGAAGCCACAGAGCCACCACAGGGACGAGGGGACAAGGAGGTCACACAAACCACAGGGCCACCACAGAGCTGTGAGGACACAAAGCCACAGGGCCACCACAAGGTTGTGGGGACACAGAGGGGACACAAAGCTACAGGGCCACCACAGGGACATGAAGCCACGGAGCCACCACAGGGCTGAGGGGACAAGGAGGTCACACAAACCCACAGGGCCACCACAGAGCTGTGAGGACACAAACCCACAGGGCCACCACCCCCAGCGTGTCCCCAGCGTGTCCCCAGGTGCCACCTTGGCGCGCTCGGCGTCGCGGGCGCTCTGGCCCAGCAGGAAGACGGTGAGCGACGGCGTCTTGGGTTTCTTGGAGATGTTGATGAGCTCCTTGAGGCGGGGGACACCCAGGGTGACATTCTTGGCCGACACCCCCGCGTAGTGGAAGGTGTTGAGGGTCATCTGCGTGGCCGGCTCGCCCAGGGACTGCGCGGCCAGCGCGCCCACCATCTCACCAGGGTGGGCCTGAGGGGACACGGGGACAGCAGTGTCACAGCGGGGTCACCAAACCCCAAAGATGACCCCAAACCATCTCACCGGGGTGGGCCTGAGGGGACATGGGGACAGCAGTGTCACAGCGGGGTCACCAAACCCCAGAGTGACCCCAAACCATCTCACCGGGGTGGGCCTGAGGGGACACGGGGACAGCAGTGTCACAGCGGGGTCACCAAACCCCAGAGTGACCCCAAATCCTCAGAAATTACCCCAAACCCCCCAAAGGCAATGTCACAATGGCCTGGTTGAACTTGGACTCGATCTCCCCCAGCAGCCAACCCAAGGCACCTCCAGACCTGACCTCAAATCCCAAATAATGACCCCAAACCCCCCAAGGATGACCCCAAACCCTCAAATAATGACCCCAAACCCCCCAAGGATGACCCCAAACCCCCCAAGAATGACCCCAAACCCCCCAAGAATGACCCCAAACCCCCCAAGAATGACCCCAAACCCCCAAGGATGACCCCAAACCCCTCAAGGATGACCCCAAACCCCCCAAATGACCCCAAACCCCCCAAACCCCTCAAGGATGACCCCAAACCCCCAAGGATGACCCCAAACCCCCCAGACCCCTCCTCACGATGGCCTGGTTGAACTTGGACTCGATCTCCCCCAGGAGCCAACCCAAGGCACCTCCAGATCAGGTCCCAAACCCCCCAAGGATGACCACAAACCCCCCAAGGATGACCCCAAACCCCCCCAAACCCCCCAAGGATGACCCCAAACCCCCCAAACCCCTCAAGGATGACCCCAAACCCCTCAAGAATGACCCCAAACCCCCCCAAACCCCCCAAGGATGACCCCAAACCCCCCCAAACACCCCAAGGATGACCCCAAACCCCCCAAGGATGACCCCAAACCCCCCAGACCCCTCCTCACGATGGCCTGGTTGAACTTGGACTCGATCTCCCCCAGGAGCCAACCCAAGGCACCTCCAGATCAGGTCCCAAACCCCCCAAGGATGACCCCAAACCCCCCAAGAATGACCCCAAACCCCCCAAGGATGACCCCAAACCCCCCAAACCCCCCAAGGATGACCCCAAACCCCTCAAGGATGACCCCAAACCCCCCAGACCCCTCCTCACAATGGCCTGGTTGAACTTGGACTCGATCTCCCCCAGGAGCCAGTCGAAGGCCTCCCCGCTGAGCCGGAACTCCTCCACCATGCGGCGGCTGCAGAGCGTGGAGCGCAGGTGGATGTTGAAGAGCAGCGTCGCGTTCTCCTGCGCCTGCCGGCTCAGAGGGTCCTCCCCGTTGACGATCACCAGCTTGCGGCTCAGCTCCTTCACCCCTGAGGGGACAGCGAGGTCACACGGGGGTCCCGAGGAGGGACGGAACGGTCCTGGGGGTCCTCAAACTCATCACGGCTTCCTGAGGGGCTCAAGGATCTCCAGAACCTTCCTGAGGGACCTCAAACCCATCACAGCTTCCTGAGGGGCTCAAGGATCTCCAGAACCTTCCTGAGGGACCTCAAACCCATCACAGCTTCCTGAGGGGCTCAAGGATCTCCAGAACCTTCCTGAAAGACTCAAGGATCTCCAGAACCTTCCTGAGGGGCTCAAGGATCTCCAGAACCTTCCTGAGGGACTCAAGGATCTCCAGAACCTTCCTGAGGGGCTCAAGGATCTCCAGAACCTTCCTGAGGGACTCAAGGATCTCCAGAACCTTCCTGAGGGGCTCAAGGATCTCCAGAACCTTCCTGAGGGACCCCAGACCCATCACAGCTTCCTGAGGGGCTCAAGGACCTCCAGAACCTTCCTGAAGGACCTCAAACCCATCACAGCTTCCTGAGGGGCTCAAGGATCTCCAGAACCTTCCTGAGGGACCCCAGACCCATCACAGCTTCCTGAGGGGCTCAAGGATCTCCAGAACCTTCCTGAGGGGCTCAAGGATCTCCAGAACCTTCCTGAGGGGCTCAAGGATCTCCAGAACCTTCCTGAGGGACCCCGGACCCCTGCCCCACTCACCCTCCACCACCTTGACCGGGTGCAGGTCCGAGGGCAGCCGGGAGTTGATGTGGAAAATCTTCTGCGCGTTCCAGATCATGCGCAGCAGGTTACAGGGGAGCACCACCTGGGGGGAGAGGAGCCCCAAAAACGGGGTCAGAACCCCCAAAAACGGGGTCAGAACCCCCAAAAACGGGGTCAGAACACCCAAAAATGGGATCAGGAACCCCTAAAAACGGGGTCAGAACACCCAAAAATGGGGTCAGAACCCCTAAAAACGGGGTCAGAACACCCAAAAACGGGGTCAGAACCCCCAAAAACAGAAGAACCTCATAAACGGGGTCAGAACCCCAAAAACGGGGTCAGAACCCCAAAAAACAGGGTCAGAACCCCCAAAACAGGGGAAGAACCCCCAAAAATGGGGTCAGCACCCCCAAAAACGGGGTCAGAACGGGGGAAGAACCCCAAAAATGGAGGAAGAACCCCAAAAATGGGGGAAGAACTAGGAGGTTTTGGGATGTCCAGGTTGGAATTTGGGGTTTTGGGGTATCTCAGTGAGGTTTTGGTGCACCCCAGGTGTTTGTGGGGTGGATTTTGGTGTCACCTTGCTGTCCCCGGTGGGGAAGATGACCCTGAGGACCTCCATGCACCCCAAAAGGAGAAATTTGGGATGTCCTGGGTGGAATTTGGGGTGTCCCAGGCATTTTTAAAGTGTCCTGGTTGGATTTCGAGGAGGTTTTGGGATGTCCTGGGTGGAATTTGGGGTTTTGGGTCATCCCAGTTGGGTTTTGGGTCATCCCAGTTGGGTTTTGAGATGTTCTGGGTGAATTTTGGGGTATCTCGGTGGGGTTTTGGTGCATCTCGATGGGGTTTTGGTGCACCCCAGGTGTTTGTGGGGTGGATTTTGGTGTCACCTTGCTGTCCCCGGTGGGGAAGATGACCCTGAGGACCTCCCTGTCCTCCCTCATGCGGTCGAACTCGCGCTCCAGCTCGTTCTGGATGTGGGCGTTGGACAGGATGTCCTTGACCAGCTCCTCCTGCAGCGTCCGGCGCAGCGCCCGCTCGTTGGTGTAGTCAAACTTGAACCTGTGGGGACACGGGGACACCTCAGGGACATCCAGGGGACACCCAGGTGTCACCCACGTCAGGCTGGAGAAGCTCGGGGACACCAAGAAAGGTGGTGGTCCATGTTGGGTAGGAGAAGGTTGGGGACATCAAAATGTGACCAAATTTTGGGAGGAGAAGGTTGGAGACACCAATGGGGGTCCCAGTTTGGGGTGGAAGAGGTTGGGGACATCAAAATGTCACCTAGGTTGGGCTGGAGCAGCTTGGGGACACCCAGGTGTCACCCAGATTGGGGAGGAGCCACCTGAACACCCCAAGATGTCCCCAGCTCTTTTGAACACCCCAAGATGTCCCCAACTCCTCTAACACCTCCAAGTGTCCCCAACTCCCACCTGAAGACCCCAAGATGTCCCCAACTCTCATCTGAAGACCCCAAGATGTCCCAAACTCTCATTTGAACACCCCAAGATGTCCCCAACTCCCCCCAAGATGTCCTCAACTCCATTGAACACCCTGAGATGTCCCCAACTCCCATCTGAACACCCCAAGATGTCCCCAACTCCCACCTGAAGACCCCAAGATGTCCCCAACTCCCCCCACGATGTCCCCAACTCTCATCTGAAGACCCCAAGATATCCCCAAGTCCTCTGAACACCCCAAGATGTCCCCAACTCCCCCCACGATGTCCCCAACTCCTCGAAAGACCCCAAGATGTCCCCAACTCCCATCTGAACACCCCAAGATGTCCCCAAACCCCCATGAACGCCCCAAGATGTCCCCAACTCCCCCCAAGATGTCCTCAACTCCCATCTGAAGACCTCAAGATGTCCCCAACTCCTCTGAAGACCCCAAGATGTCCTCAAACCCCCATGAACACCCCAAGATGTCCCCAACTCCCCCCAAGATGTCCCCAACTCCTCTGAACACCCCAAGATGTCCCCAACTCCCATGTGAAGACCCCAAGATGTCCCCAACTCCCCCCAAGATGTCCCCAACTCCCCCCAAGATGTCCCCAACTCCCATGTGAAGACCCCAAGATGTCCCCAACTCCCCCCAAGATGTCCCCAACTCCCATCTGAAGACCCCAAGATGTCCCCAGCTCCCCCCAGGACCCCACCCGTGACCACACCCTGCCCCGGGCCGTGTCCCCCGTGTCCCCCCATGGCCCTCACTTCTTCTCGAAGGCCTTGTTGGAGGGTTTGAGGGTGGCCAGGTTCTGGAACTCGACGCTCTCGCCGGCCAGCCCGTCCTCGCCGTAGCGCAGCTGCACCACCTGGTTGATGGAGTTCCTGACCGTGGCGTCGTACTTGACCATCACCGACTCCATGGACTTGATCAGCCGCCGCTGGATGTACCCTGAGGGGTGGGCAGCGCTCAGGGGACACCTGGGGAGGGTCTGGGGTCTCCAGGGGGCATCTGGGATGGGTTTGGGGTCTCCAGGGGGTACCTGGGGGTCTCCAGGGGACATCTGGGATGGGTTTGGGGGTCTCCAGGGGCATGTGTGGATGGGTTCTGGGGTCTCAAGGGGTATCTGGGGGTCTCCAGGGGACATCTGGGATGGGTTTGGGGTCTCCAGGGGGTATCTGGGGGGCTCCGGGGGCATTGGGGAGGGTTTGGGGTCTCCAGGGGGATCTGGGGGTCTCCAGGGGGTTATCTGGGATGGGTTTGGGGTCTCCAGGGGGTATCTGGGGGTCTCCAGGGGGCATCTGGGGAGGGTATGGGGTCTCCAGGGGCATCTGGGATGGGTTTGGGGGTCTCCAAGGGGTACTGGGGTCTCCAGGGGCATCTGGGAGGGTTTGGGGTCTCCAGGGGGATCTGGGGGTCTCCAGGGCATCTGGGGGGGTCTGGGGTCTCCAGGGGGTACAATTCTTGGGATGGGGTTTTGGGGGTCTCCAGGGGGTACCTGGGGGTCTCCGGGGGACATCTGGGATGGGTTTGGGGGTCTCCAGGGGGCATCTGGGATGGGTTTGGGGTCTCCAGGGGGTACCTGGGGGTCTCCAGGGGGTATCTGGGGGTCTCCAGGGGACATCTGGATGGGTTTGGGGGTCTCCAAGGGGATGTGGGATGGGTTTGGGTCTCCAGGGGTATCTGGGGGTCTCCAGGGGGTATCTGGGATGGGTTTGGGGTCTCCAGGGGGTATCTGGGGGGTCTCCAGGGGGTATCTGGGATGGGTTTTGGGGTCCTCCAGGGGGTATCGGGGGTCTCCAGGGACATCTGGGATGGGTTTGGGGGTCCTCAAGGGGGTTGGGGATGGGTCTGGGGGTCTCCAGGGGGTATCTGGGGGTCAGGGTCTGGGGTCTCCAGGGACATCTGGGAGGGTTTGGGGGTTCCAGGGCATGTGGGCGGGTTTGGGGTATCCAGGAGGCATCTGGGGTCTCAGGGCGTATTGGTGGGTTGGGGCTCCAGGGAGTCTCTGGGGGTCTCCAGGGGGATCTGGGAGGGTTGGGGTCTCCAGGGGTATCTGGGGGTCTCCAGGGGGCATCTGGGGGGGTTGGGGGGGTCTCCAGGGGGCTATCTGGGGTCTCCAGGGGGCATCTGGGGAGGGTTTGGGGATCCTGGAGGTTTCTGGGGGTCTCCAGGGGACATCTGGGATGGGTTTGGGGGATCCTGGAGACATCTGGGGAGGGTCTGGGGTTCCTGGAGGCATCTAGGGAGGGTTTGGGGTCTCCAGGGGGCATCTGGGAAGGGTCTGGGATCTCCAGGGGGCATCTGGGGAGGGTTTGGGGTCTCCAGGAGGCATCTGGGAAGGGTTTGGGGTCTCCAGGGGGCATCTGGGGAGGGTTTGGGGATCCTGGAGGCATCTGGGAAGGGTTTTGGGTCTCTAGGGGGCATGGGGAGGTCTGGGGGTCTGAGGTTTTGGGTTCTCCCAGGGGACATCTGGTGGGTTTGGGGATCCTGGGGTATCTGGGGAGGTTGGGGTTCCTGGAGGCATCTGGGAGGTTGGGGTCCTCCAGGGGGCATCTGGGGGTCTCCAGGGGGGCATTGGGAGGGTTTGGGGTCTCCAGGGGGTATCTGGGGGTCTCCAGGGGGCAGCTGGGGAGGGTCTGGGGTCTCCAGGGGGTATCTGGGGGTCTCCAGGGGACATCTGGGATGGGTTTGGGGTCTCCAGGGGGTATCTGGGGGTCTCCAGGGGGTATCTGGGATGGGTTTGGGGGATCCTGGAGACATCTGGGGAGGGTCTGGGGTTCCTGGAGGCATCTAGGGAGGGTTTGGGATCTCCAGGAGGAATCTGGGGAGGGTCTGGGGTCTCCAGGGGGCACCTAGGGAGGGTTTGGGGTCTCCAGGAGGCATCTGGGAAGGCTTTGGGATCTCCAGGGGGCATCTGGGGAGGGTTTGGGGTCTCCAGGGGGCATCTAGGGAGGCTTTGGGATCTCCAGAAGCCATCCAGAGAAGGTTTTAAAGCCCTCAAGATTTCCACCCATGGATTTTGAGGTCCCCAAGCGCCCTCGTGTGGAGTTTTGGGCTCGCTGGCAGCCCCAGGGGACATCGGGGGACACTGACCGGTCTCGGCCGTTTTGACGGCCGTGTCGATGAGGCCCTCGCGGCCGCCCATGGCGTGGAAGAAGAACTCGGTGGGCGTCAGGCCGGCCAGGTAGGAGTTCTCCACGAAGCCGCGGCTCTCGGGGCCGTAGTCGTCCTTGATGAAGTGCGGCAGCGTCCGGTGCTTGAAGCCGAACGGGATCCGCTTGCCCTCCACGTTCTGCTGTCCCACCACCGCGATCACCTGAGGGGACAGCGGGGACAACTCCCAAAGTCACCTCAGAAGGGAAGGAAATCCAAAAGAACTCCATGGAACTGCAGAGGAGCCACTCAAATCTCCTGAGATGCTCCAGGAACCATCCCAAACCTCCTGAGATGCTCCAGGAACTATCTCAAACCCCCTGAGATCCTCCAAGAACCAACTCAAACCCCCTGAGATTCTCCAGGAACTATCTCAAACCTCCTGAGATCCTCCAAGAACCAACCCAAACCCCCTGAGATTCTCCAGGAACCATCCCAAACCCCCTGAGATCCTGCAGGAACCATCTCAAATCTCATGAGCTCCTCCAGGAACCATCTCAAACCCCCTGAGATCCTCCAGGAACATGCCCCAAACCCTGTGACATGCTGCAGGAACCACCTTGAACCTCCTGAGCTCCTCTAGGAACCGCCCCAAAGCTCCTGAGATCCTCCAAAAACCACCCCAAACCCACTGAGCTCCTCCAGGAACCATCTCAAACCACCTGAGATCCTGCAGGAACTGCTCCAAACTTTGAGATGCTCCAGGAACCACCTTGAACCTCCTGAGATCCTCCAGAAATGACCCCAAACCCTCTGAGATCCTGCAGGAATGCCCCAAACCCCTGAGATCCTGCAGGAACCATCTCAAATCTCATGAGGGGCTTCCTTGCAGGACACACGTCCCAAACCCCCGGAGATCCTCCAGGGAACCAACCCAACCCCACTGAGATCCTCCAGGAACTGCCCCAAACCCCCTGAGATCCTCCAGGAACCACCTCAAACCCCCTGAGATCCTCCAGGAACTGCCCCAAACCCACTGAGATCCTCCAGGAACCACCTCAAACCCTCTGAGATCCTCCAGGACCCCCCTAAACCCCACACCAAGCCCCCCTAGACCTTCTGAACCCCCCCAGACCTGGGAGATGTTGATCTTGGAGCCCTTGGCCCCCGAGACCACCATGGATTTGAAGTTGTTGTACTCGGACAGGGATTTCTGGGCAGAGGAGCCGGTCTTGTCGCGGGCGTCGTTGAGGATCCGGTTCACCTGGTTCTCAAAGGTCTGCCGCAAGGTGTTGCCCGGGGTGGGCTCCAGCTCGTTGTTGTGGGCCTTCTCGATCACCTGGAGACCCCAAAAACCACCCCAAAAAGGGTCAGCGGGGTGTCCTAAATCCCCCTGGTGGTAAAAACCACCTGAGAACCTCAAAAAACCGCAAAAACCACAGGAACCGACAAAAACCTCCTGAGATCCTCCAAGAACGACCTCAAACCCTCTGAGATCCTGCAGGAACTGCCCCAAGCCCCCTGAGATCCTCCAGGAACCATCCCAAACCCCCTGAGATCCTCCAAGAATGACCTGAAACCCTCTGAGATCCTCCAGGAACCATCCCAAACCCCCTGAGATCCTCCAGGAACCAACCAAAACCCCCTGAGATCCTGCAGGAACCATCCCAAACCCCCTGAGATCCTCCAGGAACCAACCCAAACCCCCTGAGATCCTGCAGGAACCACCCCAAACCCCCTGAGATCCTCCAGGAACCAACCAAAACCCCCTGAGATCCTCCAGGAACCATCCCAAACCCCCTGAGATCCTGCAGGAACCAACCAAACCTCCTGAAATCCTGCAGGAACCAACCCAAACCCACTGAGATCCTCCAGGAACCATCCCAAACCCCTGAGATCCTCCAGGAACCAACCAAAACCTCCTGAGATCCTGCAGGAACCAACCCAAACCCCTGAGATCCTGCAGGAACCACCCCAAACCCACTGAGATCCTGCAGGAACCACCCCAAACCCACTGAAATCCTCCAGGAACCACCCCAAACCCCCTGAGATCCTGTAGGAACCATCCCAAACCTCCCGAGATCCTGCAGGAACCATCCCAAACCCCCTGAGATCCTCCAGGAACCACCCAAAACCCCACGATGGATCCTGCAGGCACCATCCCAAACCCGAGATCCTCAGGAAACCTGCCCCAAACCTCTGAGATCCTCCAGGAACGCCCCAAAACCCCACTGAGATCCTGCAGGAACCATCCCAAACCACTGAGATCCTTCCGGACCCATCGCCAAACCCCCTGAGTTCCTGCAGACCCATCCCAAATAGATCCCTGCAGGACCTGCCCCAAACCCCCTGAGATCCTCCAGGAACCACCCCAAACCCCCTGAGATCCTCCAGGAACCATCCCAAACCCCCTGAGATCCTGCAGGAAACACCCCAACCCCCTGTGGAGGTCCCCAAAGCCCACCTCGATGACATCCTGCTTGGCCTTCTTGATGGTGTTCTGGATGTCCTGGTAGGTCTTGGCGTCGGCGATGGAGTCCCCGATGCCGATGGTGTGACCTGGGGGGGACACCTGGGATTCAGGGAAATCTCCCCAAATTTGGGGTCATCTCCAACGCCCCCACCCCAAAACACCAACCCTGGGTCAGGTTCTGGCCAGGCTGTGGGACAAAGGGAGGACGTGGGGACAAGGAGGTCCCTTAGGGACAAAAATGGGGCTGGGACAATCCCCCAAAATTCCTGAGTCCTCCTTGTCCCCAAAACAGGAGTCCAAGAACCACCAGGACCTCAAGGATGAGGTCCAAGAGCCCCAGGGCTCCACCAGGCTGGGACCTGAGAAGGTCCCCAGGTGACCAAACCCCCATTAGATGCCACCAGAAGGTCCCCAGTCCCCAAAACAGGAGTCCAAGAACCACCAGGACCTCAAGGATGGGGTCCGAGAGCCCCAGGGCTCCACCAGCTGGGACCTGAGAAGGTCCCCAGGTGACCAAACCCCCCTTCGATGCCACCAAGAAGGTCCCCAGCCCCCCAGGACCGTGCTGACCCTCGATGAGCAGCCAGTTGTTGATGACAGTCTGGATGTTGCTGTAGAAGAGCCGCGTGGTGTCGTGGCCCATCTCCAGGTAGGAGATGTGCACCAAGGACCCGGCCGATGTCCCCAGGGACTTCTTGCACAGGATGCCCATGATGAGCTCCCCGTTCTCCACGATCACCTGGGGACAACAGAGAACGGGGTCAGGACCTCCAAGATCCAAAACCAAAACACAAAATCCACCTGGAGCACCTCAAAAACAACCCCAGAGCACCTCAAAGTCTACAAAGCCCTCCTAGACCAGAGCAAGTTCCACCAAAAACCCCTCAGATCCCACCAAAGCCACGTCAAACCAAAAAAGCCCCCTCAGATCCCACCAAAACCTCATCAAACCATCCCAAAGCCCCCTCAGATCCCACCAAAACCCCGTCAAACCAAAAAAGCTCCCTCAGATCCCACCAAAGCCCCCTCAGATCCCACCAAAGCCCCTCAGATCCTACCAAAGCCCCTTCAGATCCCACCAAAGCCCCCTCAGATCCCACCAAAGCCCCCTCAGATCCTACCAAAGCCCCATCAAACCACCTTAAGGCTCCCTCAGATCCCACCAAAACCTCATCAAACCACCCCAAAGCTCCCTCAGATCCCACCAAAACCTCATCAAACCATCCCAAAGCCCCCTCAGATCCCACCAAAGCCCCCTCAGATCCCACCAAAGCCCCCTCAGATCCCACCAAAGCCCCATCAAACCAACCAAAGCCCCCTCAGATCCCACCAAAGCCCCCTCAGATCCCACCAAAGCCCCCTCAGATCCCACCAAAGCCCCTCAGATCCCACCAAAGCCCCATCAAACCACCCCAGCCCCCAATCCCACAAAGCCCCCTCAATCCACCAAGCCCCTCAGATCCCACCAAAGCCACATCAAACCAACCAAAGCCCCCTCAGATCCCACCAAAGCCCCCTCAGATCCCACCAAAGCCCCCTCAGACCACCTCTCCACCCCACCAAGCCCCCCAGACCTCCTCCAGGGCCCCCACCTTGGTGTCCCCGGGGGAGATGTGCTTGTAGGGGCCACTGTCCTCGTCGTCGGGGTGGGTGCTGTGGGTGCGGATGCAGTTGATGTGGCCAGGGATGATCAGGGAGAAGATCTGCTTCCCTGTCCACAGCGGCCGCGGCTTCAGGATGGCTGGCTGGGGCACCTTGCCGTCCCACGTGGACAGGAACATCAGCAGGTTCATCACCTCACCCTGAGGGACACCCCAAAACCACCCCAAAGAGGTCATCGATCCAGGAGAATCCATAGAGATCCCAAAATATCCTAAAAAATGTCCCAAACCCCCCCAAATCCCCGTCCCACGTGGACAGGAACATCAGCAGGTTCATCACCTCGCCCTGAGGGACACCCCAAAGATGTCACCCGTCAAGAAAACCCCAAAGAGATCCCAAAACATCCTAAAAAATGCCCTAAAAGCCCCCAAAATCCCCTCAAACACCTCTAAGGTGACCTTGCACGTGGCCATCGGCATGTCCCACCTCAAACACCTGTCCTAAAACCCCTCAAATCACCCCAAAACCACCCTAAACAACCCCAAACCCCCAAGATGACCCCAAAACCCCTAAAATGACCCCAAAATGGACCCTCTGGAGGAAGACGTCCCACCTGGTGAACTTGTCCATGGCCATCAGCGTGTCCTGAACAAAATCCCCTAAACCTCCCCAGAACCACCTGATATCACCTCAAATCACCCCAAACCACCTCAAACCAACCCTAAATCACCTCAAACTGACCCCAAAACCCCCAAGATGACCCCAAGATGGCCCTAGAATGGACCCTCTGGAGGAAGACATCCCTCTTGGTGACCCTGTCCACGGCTGTCAGCGCGTCCAGAACAACGGCACCAGAAACCACCCCAAAACCACCATAAATAACCCCAAATCCACCAGAGATGACCTCCAACCAACCCCAAATCGTCTCAATTCACCCTAAACAACCCCAAAACCACCCAGGTGTCCCCAAACCCACCCAGGTGACCCCAAAACTACCATAAGTGACCCCAAATGGACCCTCTCGAGGAAGACGTCCCTCTTGGTGAACTTGCGCACGGCCGTCAGCGTGTCCAACACAACCATAAATGACCCTAAAAGCCCCCAGGTGACCCCAAACCCCCACAGATGACCCCAAAACCACCAGGTGACCCCAAACCCCCCCCCAAGGTGACCCCAAACGGACCCTCTCGAGGAAGACGTCCCTCTTGGTGACCTTGCGCACGGCCGTCAGCGTGTCCAACACAACCATAAATGACCCCAAAACCCCCCAGGTGATCCCAAAACCCCCCAGGTGATCCCAAAACCCCCCAGGTGACCCCAAAACCACCACAAATGACCCCAAACCCCCCCCAAGGTGACCCCAAACGGACCCTCTCGAGGAAGACGTCCCTCTTGGTGAACTTGCGCACGGCCGTCAGCGTGTCCTGCACGATGCCCATGACGGGCCGGTTGCTCTGGGGGGTGACGATCATCCTGGGCACCATGGCCAGCTCCTGGATCTCCGCCCGCGTCTCCAGGGACTGCGGCAGGTGCAGGTTCATCTCGTCACCGTCAAAGTCGGCGTTGTAGGGCGTGGTGACACTGAGGGGACATTGGGACATCTGGGATATTGGGGACATTGGGGACATTGTGGGGACATGGGGCAGGTTCATCTCGTCACCGTCAAAGTCGGCGTTGTAGGGCGTGGTGACACTGAGGGGACATTGGGACATCTGGGATATTGGGGACATTGGGGACATTGTGGGGACATGGGGCAGGTTCATCTCGTCACCGTCAAAGTCGGCGTTGTAGGGCGTGGTGACACTGTGGGGACATTGGGGACATCTGGGATATTGGGACATTTGGGATATTGGGGACATGGGGCAGGTTCATCTCGTCGCCGTCAAAGTCGGCGTTGTAGGGCGTGGTGACACTGTGGGGACATCGGGGACATCTGGGATATTGGGGACATTGGGGACATCTGAAACATTGTGGGGACATGGGGCAGGTTCATCTCGTCACCGTCAAAGTCGGCGTTGTAGGGCGTGGTGACACTGTGGGGACATTGGGGACATTGTGGGGACATGGGGCAGGTTCATCTCGTCACCGTCAAAGTCGGCGTTGTAGGGCGTGGTGACACTGAGGGGACATCAGGGACCTCAGGGACATTGGGACATTTGGGACATTGGAGACATTGGGGACATGGTGGGGACATGGCAGGGACATGGGGCAGGTTCATCTCGTCACCGTCAAAGTCGGCGTTGTAGGGCGTGGTGACACTGTGGGGACATTGGGAACACTGTAGGGACACTGGGACATCTGGGATCTCAGGGACACTGTGGGGACATTGGGACATCAGGGATATTTGGGACATCAGAGTCATGGCAGGGACATGGGGCAGGTTCATCTCGTCACCGTCAAAGTCGGCGTTGTAGGGCGTGGTGACACTGTGGGGACATTGATGGGACATTGGGGACCTTGGGGACATGGTGGGGACATGGCGGGGACATGGGGCAGGTTCATCTCGTCACCGTCAAAGTCAGCGTTGTAGGGCGTGGTGACACTGTGGGGACATCAGGGACATGGCGGGGACATGGGGCAGGTTCATCTCGTCACCGTCAAAGTCGGCGTTGTAGGGCGTGGTGACGCTGAGGGGACATTGGGACATCTGGGATATTTGGGACATTGGTGACACACCTGGGATGGGCTCATCTCATCACACAAGGTGGACCTGGGCAGGATTTGGGGCTATTTTTGGGGTTATTTTTGGGGTTTTTGGGGTGTTTCACCTCAGGTTCAGCCGGAAGGTGGACCAGGACAGGATTTGGGGCTATTTTTGGGGTTATTTTTGGGGTTTTTGGGGTGTTTCACCTCAGGTTCAGCCGGAAGGTGGACCAGGACAGGATTTGGGGCTATTTTTGGGATTATTTTTGGGGTTATTTTGGGGTTTTTGGGGTGTTTCACCTCAGGTTCAGCCGGAAGGTGGACCAGGGCAGGATCCTGACCCTGTGACCCATCATGGACATCTTGTGCAGGGTGGGCTGCCGGTTGAAGATGACGATGTCCCCGTCGCACATATGACGTTCCACCTGTCCCCAAACCCCCCAAAAGTCAGGGGGACACCCCAAAAATGGAGGACACCCCAAAACCGGCATCTTTGCCCCAAAAATGGTGGGGTCAGGGTGAGGAGAATGAGGGGTTTGGGGTTAAATTCACTCCCTGGTGGTGGGGAAGGCCAAGATTGAGGACTGAACCTCAAACGTCAGAGATTTGAACCCAAAATTATGGACTGGACCCCAAATCTACAATTGGGATCCCCAAAATCAGGGATTGAGCCCAAATACAGAGCTCTGAACCCCAAAATCAGGGATTGAGCCTAAACCCAGATATCTGAACCCCAAAAATCAGGGATTGAACCCCAAATCCAGTTGTGAATCCTAAAAACCAGGGACTGACCCCAGAATTCCAGACCTGTGAACCCCAAAATCAGGGACTGAACCCCAAAATCAGGGACTGAACCCTAAATCCAGAGCTCTGAACCCCAAAATCAGGGACTGACCCCAAACCTAGATCTCTGAACCCCAAAATCAGGGACTGACCCCAAACCTAGATCTCTGAACCCCAAAATCAGGGACTGATCCCAAATCCAGAGCTCTGAACCCCAAAAATCAGAGACTGAACCCCAAAATCAGAGACTGACCCCAGAATTCCAGACCTGTGAACCCCAAAATCAGGGACTGAACCCCAAAATCAGGGACTGGCCCCAAACCCAGATCTCTGAACCCCAAAATTGAGGATTTAACCCCAAAATCAAGGACTGACCCGAGAATTCCAGACCTGTGAACCCCAAAATTGGGGATTTAACCCCAAAATCAGGGACTGACCCCAGAATTCCAGACCTGTGAACCCCAAAAA
>NC_066338.1:14271040-14287314 GCF_022539315.1 Serinus canaria
CGGGGGGCACGTGCCGGCCCCCAACGTTGAGCTCCTGGAAGACGCCGGTCTCGATCAGCTCCTCCTGCCAGGGGATGGGCACCGTGCCCGAGGCGAAGGCGTCGCACAGCGCCGCGTCCCCCGCGTCCAGCTCCACGCCCTTCACCGTGGAGAAGGCCCCCACGTCCCCCAAGTCCTTGGCGTACACCCGACGGGGGTCCGGCACGAACGGGGGGGGCACCAGACCTTGGCGAAGGGGAGGGGACACCCCGTTATTTTGGGGGTCGTCACAGAGAGGTCCTGGAACCCATTGATGGCGCCCCAACATCTCAGGTGACTTTGGGACCTGACCCAAGGAGCACCCCAAACATCTCAGGTGACTTCTGGAAACACCCAAAGTCTCAGATCTGTTCTAGACCCCCTCCCCAGCAGCCCCCCAACATCTCAGGGAGCCTCTCAGGTAACCCCCGGACCTCCCCGGTAGCCCCCCGGTGGCCCCCACGTTCCCCCAGGTCCTTGGCGTACACCCGGCGGGGGTCCGGCACAAACGGGGGCGACACCAGACCTTGGGGAGGGGGGGACACCCCATTATTTGGGGGTCATCACACTCGATAGCCCCAGTGTGGGACAGTAACCACAGGAACCCCCAGGAACATCTGAGAACTTCCAAAAACCTCTCAAGAACCACCAGGAACTCCCCAAAGTTCAACCCATGGCCACCAGAAACCTCCCAGTAGAGCCCAGTACAGCCCAGTATGGGCCAGTACAGCCCAGTACGGCCCAGTACAGCCCAGTATGGTCCAGTAACCACAGGAACCCCAAGGAACCCCCAGGAACCCCCAGGAACATCTGAGAACTTCCAAAAACCTCCCCAGAACCTCCAGGAACTCCCCAAAGTTCATCCCAGGGCTCCCAGAGACCTCCCAGTATAGCCCAGTATGGCCCAGTATGGACCAGTAACCATGGGAACCCAAAGGAACCCCAAGGAACATCTGAGAACTTCCAGAAAACTCCCCAGAACCTCCCATGGACCACCAGGAACTCCCCAAAGTTCATCCCACGGCTCCCAGAAACCTCCCAGTACAGCCCAGTATGGTCCAGTACGGTCCAGTATGGCCCAGTATGGTCCAGCAACCACAGGAACCCCAAGGAACCCCCAGGAACCCCCAGAAACATCTGAGAACTTCCAGAAACCTCCGCAGAACTTCCAGGAGCTCCCCAAAGTTCATCCCAGGGCTCCCAACACTCAAAACCCGACTGTGGGACCTCCAACATTCATTGGAGACCCCAAAACACAACGGAGACCCCAAACCCCAATGGAGACCCCAACCCTTGACCACCCAAAACCCAATGCAGACCCCAAACCCCAATGGAGACCCCAACCCTTGACCACCCAACACTCAATGGAGACCCCAACACTTAATGGAGACCCCAAACCCCAATGAAGACCCCAACCCTTGACCACCCAACACTCAATGGAGACCCCAACACCCAATGGAGACCCCAACCCTTGACCACCCAACACTCAATGGAGACCACCACCACCCCCTGGAGACCCCAAAACTCAATGGAGACCCCAACCCTTGACCACTTAACACTCAATAGAGACCCCAACACTTAACGGAGACCCCAAAACCCAGTGGAGACCCCAAACCCCAATCGAGACCCCAACCCTTGACCACCCAAAACCCAATGCAGACCCCAACACCCAATGGAGACCCCAAACCCCAATGGAGACCCCAACCCTTGACCACCCAACACTCAATGGAGACCCCAACACTTAATGGAGACCCCAAACCCCAATGGAGACCCCAACCCTTGACCACCCAAAACCCAATGGAGACCCCAAACCCCAATGGAGACCCCAACCCTTGACCACCCAACACTCAATGGAGACCCCAAAACTCAATGCAGACCCCAACCCTTGACCACCCAACACTCAATGGAGACCCCAAACCCCAATGGAGACCCCAACCCTTGACCACCCAACACTCAATGGAGACCCCAAAACTCAATGCAGACCCCAACCCTTGACCACCCAACGCTCAATGGAGACCCCAAACCCCAATGGAGACCCCAACCCTTGACCACCCAACACTCAATGGAGACCCCAAAACTCAATGCAGACCCCAACCCTTGACCACCCACTGCCCCACCAAGTCCCACAGCCACCACCCCCTGCCCCCTGCAGACCCCATCCCACCCCCTGCCCCCCTGGAGACACCCAAACCCCAATGGAGACCCCAACCCTTGACCACCCAACATTCAATGGAGACCCCAACACTTAATGGAGACCCCAAACCCCAATCAAGACCCCAACCCTTGACCACCCAAAACCCAATGAAGACCCCAAACCCCAACCCTTGACCACCCAACACCCAATGGAGACCCCAACACCCAATACAGACCCCAAAACCCAATGGAGACCCCAACCCTTGACCACCCAAAACCCAATGGAGACCCCAAACCTCAATGGAGACCCCAACCATTGACCACCCAACACTCAATGGAGACCCCAACACCCAATGGAGACCCCAACCCTTGACCACCCAACACCCAATGGAGACCCCAAAACTCAATGGAGACCCCAACCCTTGACCACCCAACACCCAATGGAGACCCCAACCTTTGACCACCCAACACTCAATGGAGACCCCAACACCCAATGGAGACCCCAAAACCCAATGGAGACCCCAAACCTCAATGGAGACCCCAACCCTTGACCACCCAACACTCAATGGAGACCCCAAAACCCAATGGAGACCCCAACCCTTGACCACCCAACACTCAATGGAGACCCCAACACCCAATGGAGACCCCATCCCACCCCTGCCCCCCGCAGACCCCCGGTGGTCGGTACCGGCCTCCAGGCGGCCCCAGTTGATGCTCCTGAAGAAGGGCTGGGCCTTGAGCTGGGCGCAGCCGTTGTCGCGGAAGCCCAGGCGGGTCTGGGGGTCCTTGGCCAGGAGCCCCTCGCAGGCCTCGCGCGCCGCCGCGCTGAACTTGTCCGAGTAGCTGACGGGGTCGTTCAGGATGCGCCGCGTCACCTCCTTGTTCTCCACCTGGGCAGGGGGGAACGTGCTGGGGGGTCCTGGGGGGTCCTGGGGGTCCTGGGGGGTCCTGGGGGTCCAGGGGGGGGGGCGTGTGTCTTGGGGGTTTTGGGGGGTTCTGAGGGACCTGGGGAGTTCTGAGGGTTTGGAGGTTCTTGAGGGTTCTTGGAGGTTCTTGGGGGGTTCTGAGGGACCTGGGGGGGGGTCTTGGGGGGTTCTTGGAGGTTCTTGGGGGGTTCTGAGGGACCTGGGGGGGTTCTGAGGGACCTGGGGGGGGGTTTGGAGGTTTTGGGGGGTTCTGAGGGACCTGGGGGGTTCTGAGGGACCTGGGGGTGGGGTTCTTGGAGGTTTTGGGGGGTTCTGGAGGTCCTGGGGGGGTTCTGGAGGTTCTCAGGGGTTTCTTGGAGGTTTTTGGGGGGTTCTAAGGGTCCTTGGGGGTTTCTGGAGGTTTTGGGGGGTTCTAAGGGACCTGGGGGGGGTTCTTGGAGTTTTTGGGAGGTTCTGGAAGTCCTGGGTGGGTTCTTGGGGGTTCCTGAAGGTCTTGGGAGGTTTCTGGGGGCCCTGGGCTGAACTGGGTGGCACTGGGTGGCACTGGGTGGCACTGGGTGGCACTGGGTGGCACTGGGGGGCACTGGGTGGCACTGGGGGTGCTGGGTGGCACTGGGGGTACTGTGTGGCCCTGGGGGCACTGGGTGGCACTGGTGGCACTGGGGGACACTGGGGGACACTGGTGGCACTGGGTGGCACTGGTCTGTACTGGGGGATACTGGGTGGCACTGGGTGGCACTGGGGGTGCTGGGTGGCACTGGGGGACACTGCGGGACACTGGTGGCACTGGGTGGCACTGGGGGTGCTGGGTGGCACTGGGTGGTACTGGGGGCACTGGGTGGCACTGGGTGGCACTGGGGGCACTGGTGGCACTGGGTGGCACTGGGGGCACTGGGGGACACTGGGCTGTACTGGGTGGCACTGGGTGGCACTGAGTGGCACTGGGTGGCACCAAGGGACACTGGGGGACACTGGTGGCACTGGGTGGCACTGGGTGGCACTGGGTGGCTTTGGGTGGCACTGGGGGGCACTGAGTGGCACTGGGGGACACTGGGCTGTACTGGGGGATACTGGGTGGCACTGAGTGGCACTGAGTGGCACCGGGGGACCCTGGGTGGCACCGGGGGTGGGGTCACCTTCTCCCCCCGCCGGCGGAAGGGCCCCTTGGCCTCCAGCATCTCGTAGATGGTGACCCCCAGCGTGAAGTAATCGACCGACCAATCGTAATCCTCGTTCTTGAGCAGCTCGGGGGCCATGAACCCTGCGGGGACACCCAGGGGACATCGAGGGGACACTGAGGGGACAGGGGACACAGGGGGGGACAGGGGACATGGGGGGGGTCAGGGGACATGGGGGGCACAGGGGACACAGGGGGGCCATGAACCCTGCAGGGACACCCAGGGGACATCGAGGGGACACTGAGGGGACACGGGGACACAGGGGGGGACAGGGGACATGGGGGGGACAGGGGACACAGGGGGGCCAGGAACCCTGCGGGGACACCCAGGGGACATCGAGGGGGACACGGGGACACAGGGGGGGACAGGGAACACAGGGGGGGGTCAGGGGACAGGGGACATTGGACACCCCAGTGGGACCTCCAGGGGGTACCCAGGTGACCCCAAGGGGTCAGGTGACTCAGGGGGACACAGGTGACACAGAGGGGACACAGGTGACATTGGGGTGACACAGGCGACCAGAGGGGACACAGGTATCTGGGGGGGGCTTCCCATGTCCTCACTTTACCCAAGGTTCCCCCAGTGTCCCCAGTGTCCCCAGTGTCCCCAATGTCCCAGTGTCCCCCCAGTGTCCCCACTGTCCCCAGTGTCCCTCCCGGTGTCCCTCCCGGTGTCCCCCCAATGTCCCCCACTGTCCCCAGTGTCCCCCAGTGTCCCCCACTGTCCCCAGTGTCCCCCAGTGTCCCCAATGTCCCCCAGTGTCCACTGTCCCCAGTGTCCACTGTCCCCAGTGTCCCCCCAATGTCCCCAGTGTCCCCCCAGTGTCCCCAGTGTCCCCAGTGTCCCCCAGTGTCCCCAATGTCCCCCAGTGTCCCCTGTCCCCAGTGTCCCCAATGTCCCCCAGTGTCCCCTGTCCCCAGTGTCCACTGTCCCCAGTGTCCCCCCAATGTCCCCAGTGTCCCCCCAATGTCCCCAGTGTCCCCAGTGTCCCCCAGTGTCCCCTGTCCCCACCTGGGGTCCCGGCGTAGCCGCGGGTTTTGCTCTCTCCGTCCTTGAGCTCCACGGCCAGGCCCATGTCGGACAGACGGACGTGGCCTGGGTAAAAGTGACCACCAGTGACCACCGGTGACCACCGGTGACCACCAGTGACCACCGGTGACCACCAATGACCATCAGTGACCACCAGTGACCATCGGTGACCATCAGTGACCATCAGTGACCATCGGTGACCACCGGTGACCACCGGTGACCATCGGTGACCACCAATGACCACCAGTGACCATCAGTGACCATCAGTGACCATCAGTGATCATCAGTGACCATCAGTGACCACCAGTGACCACCGATGGCCACCGATGTCCCCGTGTCCCCCTCATTTCCCATATCCTCCAATGTCCCCAATGCCCCCAATGTCCCCAATGTCCCCAATGTCCCCCATGTCCCCAATGCCCCCATGTCCCCAATGTCTCCAGCGTCCTCATGTCCCCCCGGTGTCGCCGTGTCCCCAGTGTCCCCAATGCCCCCAATGCTCCCACCATCCCCATGTCTCCCCGGTGTCCCCGGTGTCCCCGGTGTCCCCGTGTCCCCAGTGTCCCCAATGTCTCCAATGCCCCCGATGTCCCCAGTGTCCCCAATGTCCCCAATGCCCTGGATGTCCCCAGTGTCCCCAATGTTCCCACTGTCCCCAGTGTCCTCATGTCCCCCCGGTGTCCCCATGTCCGCACTGTCCCCAATGTCCCCAATGCCCCCAATGCCCCCACTGTCCCCATGTCCCCCCAGTGTCCCCAGTGTCCCCAATGCCCCCACTGTCCCCATGTCCCCCCGGTGTCCCCAGTGTCCCCAATGCCCCCACTGTCCCCATGTCCCCCCGGTGTCCCCAGTGTCCCCAATGCCCCCACTGTCCCCATGTCCCCCCCGTGTCCCCAGTGTCCCCAATGTCCCCAATGCCCCCACTGTCCCCATGTCCCCCCAATGCCCCCACTGTCCCCATGTCCCCCTGGTGTCCCCAGTGTCCCCCCAATGCCCCCACTGTCCCCATGTCCCCCCGGTGTCCCCAGTGTCCCCAATGCCCCCACTGTCCCCATGTCCCCCCGGTGTCCCCAGTGTCCCCAATGTCCCCAATGCCCCCACTGTCCCCATGTCCCCCCGGTGTCCCCAATGTCCCCCCAATGCCCCCACTGTCCCCATGTCCCCCCGGTGTCCCCGTGTCCCCACCGGCGTCGTCCAGCAGGACGTTCTCGGGTTTGAGGTCGCGGTAGACGATGCGGTGCTGGTGCAGGTGCTCCAGCCCCAGCAGGATCTGCGCCGTGTAGAAAACCGCGCGCGGCTCCGCGAACCCCGGGTTCTCCTCATCCACGTTGTAGATGTGGTACCTGGGGACAGCGGGGACATCGAGGACATTGGGGACATCGGGGACATTGGGGACATCAGGGACATTGGGGACATTGGGGACATGACAGGGATACGCTCAGCGCACACGGCTCTGCGAACCCCGGGTTCTCCTCGTCCACGTTGTAGATATGGTACCTGGGGACAGCGGGGACATTGGGGACATCAGGGACATTGGGGACATTGGGGACATCGGGGACATTGGGGACATTGGGGACATTGGGGACATCAGGGACATTGGGGACATCGGGGACACTGGGGACAGCGGGGACAGCGGGGACAGCGGGGACATCAGGGACATTGGGGACATTGGGGACATGGCAGGGATTATGGTGGGGACACAATCAACGTGGGTGGCACCAGCACAGTGCCAAGGTCACACCAAGGTGACACCGAAGTCATGCTAAGGTCACACCAGGGTCACATCAAGGTCACACCAGGGTGACACCAAGGCCATGCCGGACCATACCAAGGCCACTCCAAGGCCACGCCAAGGTTACACCAGGGTCACATCAAGGTCACACCAGGGTCACATCAAGGTCACACCAAAGCCATGCCAAGGTCACATCAAGGTCACACCAAGATCACACCAGGGTCACATCAAGGTCACACCAAAGCCATGCCAAGGTCACACCAAGGTCACACCAAGGCCATGCTGGGCCATGCCAAGGCCACTCCAAGGCCATGCCAGGGTCACACCAGGGTCACATCAAGGCCACATCAAGGTCACACCAAGGCCACCCCGAGGCCACCCCGCTGTCCCCGAGGCCAGGGCAGGCGCGTACCGCAGGTCGCCGCCGTTCATGATGGTCATGACGAGGCAGAGGTCGGTCTTGGTCTGGAAGGCGCAGGCCAGGGACACGATGAAACGGCTGTGGACGCGCGCCAGGATCCGCTTCTCCACCAGCGCCGCCTGGGGACACGTGGGGACACATTGGGGACACGAGGGGACACGAGGGGACATGGGATGGCACCACCATGGGCATGGAGTGGGGACAGGGACAGGGACACGATGAAACGGCTGTGGACGCGTGCCAGGATCCGCTTCTCCACCAGCGCCGCCTGGGGACACGTGGGGACACTGTGGGGACACGAGGGGACACGTGGGGACATGGGATGGCACCACCATGGGCATGGAGTGGGGACAGGGACACGATGAAACGGCTGTGGACGCGTGCCAGGATCCGCTTCTCCACCAGCGCCGCCTGGGGACACGTGGGGACACATTGGGGACACGTGGGGACACGAGGGGACACCGTGGGGGTGTGGGATGGCACCACCATGGGCATGGAGTGAGGACAGGGACAGGGACAGGGACATGCAGGTGGCACACGCCAAGGGACAGACACAGGGACAGAGGGGACATCTGAGGGGACAGAGGGACAGATTTGGGGACAGAGGGACATCCAAGGGGACCAAGTGTGGTCAGAAGGACCACGGAGAGGAACGAGGGGTGAATTCGAGGACAGAGGAACATCTGAGGGACACCCATGGGCACAGAGGGGACAATGGGCCACCCTTGGGGACACCATTGGGGCCACTCTTGGGGCCACCATGGAGCCACCATTGGTGCCACGCCTGGGCCACCCCTGGTGCCACCATGGAACCACCATTGGAGCCACCCTGGGGCCACCATTGGGGCCACCTTTGGGCCACCCCTGGTGCCACCATGGAGCCATCACTGGGCCACCCCCAGTACTACCATGGAGCCACCCTTGGGGCCACCTTTGGGCCACCTTTGGGCCACCCTCGGTGCCACCATGGGCCACCCTTGGTGCCACCATGGAGCCACCATTGGAGCCACCCTTGATGCCACCATTGGGGCCACCTTTGGGCCCCCTGGTGCCACCATGGAGCCACCATTGGAGCCACCCTTGATGCCACCATTGGACCACCATTGGAGCCACCCTTAGACCACCCCCGGTGCCACCCTTGGTGCCACCCCCGGTGCTACCATGGAGCCACCATTGGGCCACCCCCGGTACTACCATGGAGCCACCCTTGGGGCCACCTTTGGGCCACCCTCGGTGCCACCCCTGGTGCCACCATGGAGCCACCATTGGAGCCCCCCTTGATGCCACCATTGGGGCCACCTTTGGGCCCCCTGGTGCCACCATGGAACCACCATTGGTGCCACCATGGAGCCACCATTGGGCCACCCCCGGTGCTACCATGGAGCCACCCTTGGTGCCATTTTGGGCCACCCCCGGTGCCACCCCTGGGCCACCCTTGATACCACCATGGAACCACCATTGGAGCCACTCTTGATGCCACCATTGGACCACCATTGGAGCCACCCTTGATGCCATCGTTGGACCACCATTGGAGCCACCCTTAGACCACCCACGGTGCCACCCCTGGTGCCACCCCCGGTGCTACCATGGAGCCACCATTGGGCCACCCCCGGTACTACCATGGAGCCACCCTTGGGGCCACCTTTGGGCCACCCTCGGTGCCACCCCTGGGCCACCCTTGGTGCCACCCTTGGTGCCACCATTGGAGCCACCCTTGATGCCACCATTGGGGCCACCTTTGGGCCCCCTGGTGCCACCATGGAACCACCATTGGAGCCACCCTTGATGCCATCGTTGGACCACCATTGGAGCCACCCTTGATGCCACCATTGGACCACCATTGGAGCCACCCTTGATGCCATCGTTGGACCACCATTGGAGCCACCCTTAGACCACCCCCGGTGCCACCCTGGTGCCACCCCCGGTGCCACCCTGGAGCCACCCTTAGACCACCCCCGGTGCCACCCCTGGTGCCACCCCCGGTGCCACCCACCTCGTATCCCTTGCGCTTCTTGAGGCGTTTCTTGTTGAGGCGTTTGTTGGCGTACATCTTGCCGGTGGCGCGGCGCTGGCAGGCGCAGACCTCGCCGAAGCCGCCCTTGCCCAGCACGCGGAACTCCACGAAGGCGTCGGCGCTGACGGCCTGGCTCTCCAGCCACTTGAACTGCACGAAGCGGCCGAACTCGGGCGAGCCCCGGTACGGCCCCCAGGCCGCCGCCTCCAGGTGCGCCAGCAGCTCCCGCCGCGCCGGCACGAAGGCGTCGCCCGGCAGCGCCGAGCCTGGGGGGCGGCGGGGAGGGTCAGGGGGTGTCATGGCCGCCGAGGTCCTTGTGGGGGTGGTTGGGGTGTCGTGGTTGCCATTGGGGTGTCATGGCTGCCAATGCCAATATGGCCGCCGTTGGGGTGTCATGGCCGCCAAGGTCCTTGTGGGGGTGGTTGGGGTGTCATGGCTGCCATTGGGGGGTCATGGCCGCCGAGGTCCTTGTGGGTGTGGTCGGGGTGTCGTGGTTGCCATTGGGGTGTCATGGCTGCCAATGCCAATATGGCCGCCGTTGGGGTGTTATGGCTGCCGTTGGGGTGTCATGGCCGCCGAGGTCCTTGGGGGTGTGGTTGGGGTGTCATGGCCGCCATTGGGGTGTCATGGCTGCCAACAGCATCATGGCTGCCGTTGGGGTGTCATGGCCGCCAATACCAATATGGCCGCCGTTGGGGTGTCATGGCCGCCGTTGGGGTGTCATGGCTGCCAACAGCATCATGGCTGCCATTGGGTGTCATGGATGTGGTTGGGGTGTCATGGCCGCCATTGGGGTGTCATGGCTGCCAATCCCATCATGGCTGCCATTGAGTGTCATGGCTGCCATTGGGTGTCATGGATGCGGTTGGGGTGTCATGGCTGCCATTGGGGTGTCATGGCTGCCATATTGGCACTACATCCGCCATATTGGAGCCGTGTTGGCCATGTCAATGTCACAGCCGCCATATTGGAGCTGTGTCAGCCATACCAACCTCACGGCCACCATATTGACACTATGTCCGCCATATTGAAACCATGATGGCCATACCAACATCATGGCCGCCATATTGGAGCTGTATCAGCCATGCCAACATCATGGCCGCCATATTGGCACTACATCCGCCATATTGGAGCCGTGTCGGCCATGTTGATGTCACAGCTGCCATATTGAAACCATGTCGGCCATACCAACCTCACGGCTGCCATATTGACACTATGGCCGCCATATTGAAACCATGTCGGCCATACCAACATCATGGCTGCCATATTGGCACTACATCCGCCATATTGGAGCCGTGTCGGCCATGTTGATGTCACAGCCGCCATATTGAAACCATGTCGGCCATACCAACACCATGGCCGCCATATTGACACTACATCTGCCATATTGGAGCCGTGTCGGCCATGTTGATGTCACAGCTGCCATATTGAAACCATGTCGGCCATATCAACATCATGGCCGCCATATTGGCACTACATCTGCCATATTGGAGCCGTGTCGGCCATGTTGATGTCACAGCTGCCATATTGAAACCATGTCGGCCATACCAACCTCACAGCCGCCATATTGGCCCCCACCCAGCTCCCCCCTCACCTGCGGGCGGCGCGGTGGCGGCGGCGCTGAGGAAGCCGCAGTGCTCGGACCCTCCCGGCGTGAAGAACCGGCTCCGCAGCTTCTTGGCCGCCGCCTCCCTCTCATCGTCCTCGCACTGCTCGAAGGCCTCGATCTCCGCCCACAACGCCCCGGCCGCCGCGAACTCGGCGGAACCTTCCAGAAACCTCCGGAACAGCAGCTTCCCGATGGGCTGCTCCACGCACTGCCACCGGAACGACGTCTCCTGGCCGCCATCTTGGGTGTGGCCGGGCGGGGCTCCGTTGGGGGCTCCGGGACCCCCGTTCTGGGCGCCGGCGGTGCCGCCCAGTTGGGCGCGCAGGGCCTCGCACTGGGAGATGTGGGGCAGGCGGAGCCGCGCCTTGGAACGCCGGTCCTTGCCGCCGCCGCCGCCGGGGCCGCCGCGGGCCGACACGTAGGCCGAGTTGGCCACCACGGTCTCCAGACCCCCGATGTCCATGGCTGGTGGGGGTGGGGGGCGGTGGGACACCTGGGGGGGGTGGGGGGATACTGGTGGGACTGGTGGGGTGTTCTGGGGGGAAGTTTGGGGTGAGGGGGGTTTGGGGGCACTCAGGGGACATTGGGGGTCTGGGGGTGGGGGGACACCTGGGGAGGGTGGGGGGATACTGGTGGGACTGGTGGGGTGTTCTGGGGGGGAGATTTGGTGGGGTGGGGTGGGGCTTGGGGGCACTCAGGGGACTTTGGGGTCGGGGGGTGGGGGACACCTGGGGAGGGGTGGGGGGATACTGGTGGGACTGGTGGGGTGTTCTGGGGGTGGGGGTTGGGGTGGGGGGGTCTTGGGGGCACTCAGGGGACATTTGGGGGGTGGTGGGACACTTGGGAGGGGTGGGGGGATACTGGTGGGACTGGTGGGTGTTTCTGGGGGTGGGGGTTGGGGTGGGGTGGGTTTTGGGGGCACTCAGGGGATATTTGGGGGTCTGGGGGATGGGGGGACACCTGGGGAGGGGTGGGGGATACTGGTGGACTGGTGGGGTGTTCTGGGGGTGGGGGTTGGGTAGGGTGAGGTTTTGGGGGCACTCAGGGGACATTTCGGGGGGGCGAGAGGGGGTGTGACATGATGGGGGAGTTTGGGGGGCACGTCAGGACACACGGGTGGGGTCTAGGGGGGGTCAGGGGTCCTTCCTGAGCCAAATGGGGGGGTCTGGGGGTCGCTCCTATGACACATGGGGGGGTCTGGGGAACTCTGGGGGTCCCTCGTGGGGGTCTGGGGGGGATCTGGGGGTCCCTCCTGTGCCACGTGGGGGGGTCTGGGGGGGTCTGGGGGTCCCTCCTGTGACTCATGGGGGGGGCTGGGGGGCTCTGGGTGGTCTGGGGTCCCTTCTGTGCCACGTGGGGGGGTCTGGGGGGGTCCCTCGTGTGACAAAAGGGGGGGTCTGGGGGGGTCTCTCGTGCAGCGCACGAGGCTGTGACCACGCCCCCTCCCCACCCCCGGGTAAGGTGGTGGTGGGGGGGGATGGGGGGGTGGGGGGGGAGGGGGTGTGG
Source organism: Serinus canaria (assembly GCF_022539315.1). Taxonomy (NCBI): domain Eukaryota; kingdom Metazoa; phylum Chordata; class Aves; order Passeriformes; family Fringillidae; genus Serinus; species Serinus canaria. The sequence continues at coordinate 14,283,607 of NC_066338.1, forward strand.
CGGCTCTTAAAGGGCCCGCGCTATAATTAGCATAAGCGGCTCAGCGCGTGCCTAAGCCGCTTTCGGGGCCCCTCGCACGAGATTTCCCGACCCCCCCCCACCCCACCCCCCCCCCCGGGAATCCCGACATGCTCCGGGGTCGCGGGGAGCGATGGGAATGGGGACATCCCCCCCCAACCCCCCCATCCCCCCAAAAAACCGGGCCGCAAAGGATTCTGGGAGAGACCCCCCCCCCCCCCCAAAATGGGGTGGGTCCCACGGGGGATGATGGGGAGGGGGGAGGGACCATTCACACCCCCCCCCCCCTCCAGCGGAGGCCCCGCCCCTTCAGGTGTCCATGTGACCTCTGACCCCGCGGGACCCCTCCTCTCTGGGGACCCCCTCCCCAATTCCACAGACCCCTCCCCCTCCAAGACCCCCCACCCCTGGGGACCCCCCCAGGATCTCCCACTCTCCGAGACCCCCCCGCGATGACCTCAGGACCCCCCCCCCCCCCCGCGACCCAGACCCCCGGGAGACCCCTGACCTCTGACCCCGGGGTCCCCCCACCCTGAGACCCCCCCCTCCCCCTCCCAGGACCCCCACTTGGAGACCTCCCACCCCTCCGGGACCCCCCCCCCCACTGACCCTGGGGGTCTCAGGGGTCCAGGACCCCCCTCCCCATGAAGACCCCTCCCCCCATGAAGACCCCTCCCCCCATGAAGACCCTTTCCCCCTATGAAGACCCCCCGCCCCCCTGTGAGCCCCCCCCTCCAGGAGACCCCAACCTTTGACCCCAGAGGTCCCCAGATCTCCGGGATCCCCGACCCCCCCCCCCCCCCATTTTCCCCAGGACCCCCAAACATCCAGGACCCCCAGGTGCCATCCCGGACCCCCCACCCTGACCCCACGACCCCCCCCCAGTGACCCCCCCCAGAGATCCCTTAGCTCCCCCCCTCACCCCCAGTGACCCCCCCCCAGAGACCCCTGACCCCAATCACCCCTGGACCCGCCACCCCGCCACCCCCACACCCTGCGCCACACCCCCTGGGGACCCCCCCCACGACCCCCCGCCCCCCCCCCCGGGACCCCCCGCTCCCACCTGCGCAGCTGCCCCGGCCCGCGGCGGGTCCCGGTGCCCCGGGGCCGGATTAGCCCCGCCCGGGGATTAACCAAATCCCCCGGGGGCGGCCACCCGCGACCCCCCCCCCAAACCCCCTCAGCCCCCCCCCCCAACCACCCCGGGCCCCCCCTCATTGACCCCGGGGAGCTTGGATAGCTGGGACCCCCCCCAAATAATCGCGGGACCCCCTCCCCCATTAACTCCGGGGGGTTCAGGCAGCCGCGACCCCCCCTTAGCCCCCGGGACCCCTCCTCAAATTAACTCCATCGACCCCCCCCAAATAATCGCGGGACCCCCTCCCCCATTAACTCCGGGGGGCTCAGGCAGCCGCGACCCCCCCTTAACCCCCCCCCAAATTAAACCAGGGACCCCCCTAAATTAACCCCAAGGACCCCCCCCCATTAAACCCTGGGAACCCCCCCCCCAAATTAGCCCCAGGGACCCCCCATTAAACCCTGGGGACCCCCCCCCCAATTCATCCCGGTGGGGGGGGGACTCAGGAATTCGGGACACCCCCCGCCATGGACTGGGGACCCCCCTAGGAACTCGGGACCCCCCCAGAAATTGGGGACCCCCCCCCCCAGGAATTCGGGATCCCTTTCATAGCTCGGGGACCCCCCGGTAAATTCAGGACACCCCCCCCCCCCCAGGAATTCGGGACCCCCCGGTAAATTCAGGACCCCCCCCAGGAATTCCCCACCCCCCCCCCGGTAATCGGGGCCCCCCCCGCGGTTCCGGTGCGGTCCCGGGGATGGGGGGGGGGGCCCGGGGGGGTTTTGGCGGCCGGGCCGGGCCGGGACGCGCCGTTACCGGGGAGCCGCGAGCGCCCGCCCGGGCACGCGCCGCCCTCTCGGGGCCCCCCCCGCCCCTTTTTGGGGCCCCCCCGGATCCTTGGGAACCCCCCCCGGATCCTTGGGAACCCCCCCCGGATCTTTGGGAACCCCCCCCGGATTCTTGGGAACCTTCCCCGGATCTTTGGGAACCCCCCCCGGATCCTTGGGAACCTCCCCCGGTCACCGCATCCTCTTGGAGCTCCCCCCCGAAACTGAGCCCACCCCCCCAAAATCTGAGCTCCCCCATCCATACCTAGGACCGACCCCCCCCCCCCCCCTGGAATTTTGGGGGTCTCTCCTGGATTTTGGAGACCCCCCCCCCCCCAAATCTGAGTTCCCTCCGGACCCTCCTCACCCCCCCCTCCCCAAACTTTGAGACCCCCACCCAAATTCTCGACCCCCCCCCCCAAATTTCTGACACCCCCCCCCAAATTCTCGACCCCCACCCCAAATTCTTGAGTGCTCCCCTAAAATTCCGGGACCCCCCCCGGGATTTCCGAGCTCCCCCCGACCCCCGAGCGCCCCCCCCCAATTTGAGGAGGGGTCTCCCAGGTTTCCCAGTTTGGGACTGGTTTGAACTGGGAGCGAACTGGGAGCGTTGGGGTCTCCCCCGGGGTGGGGGAGGGGGCCAGACGTGACCTCGAGTGACCCCGAGCAAGCTCCGCCCCCAATTAGCCCCGCCCCCTAATTAGCTCCGCCCCAATTAGCTCCGCCCCTCGCTTTGATCACAAACGAGCCTGGGTGGTCCGAGGGCTCCCAGTGCTCCCAGTTCCCATTCCCAGTGCTCCCAGTAACATCCCAGTGCTCCCAGTTCCCATTCCCAGCGCTCCCAGTAACATCCCAGCGCTCCCAGTTCCCATTCCCAGTGCTCCCAGTTCCCATTCCCAGTGCTCCCAGTAACATCCCAGTGCTCCCAGTTCCCATTCCCAGCGCTCCCAGTAACATCCCAGCGCTCCCAGTTCCCATTCCCAGTGCTCCCAGTTCCCATTCCCAGTGCTCCCAGTAACATCCCAGCGCTCCCAGTTCCCATTCCCAGTGCTCCCAGTAACATCCCAGCGCTCCCAGTTCCCATTCCCAGTGCTCCCAGTTCCCATTCCCAGTGCTCCCAGTAACATCCCAGCACTCCCAGTTCCCATTCCCAGCGCTCCCAGTTCCCATTCCCAGTGCTCCCAGTTCCCATTCCCAGTGCTCCCAGTAACATCCCAGCGCTCCCAGTTCCCATTCCCAGTGCTCCCAGTTCCCATTCCCAGTGCTCCCAGTAACATCCCAGTGCTCCCAGTTCCCCCAGTACCCTCTCCCAGTACTCCCAGTTCCCCCAGTATCCTCTCCCAGTGTTCCCAGTCCCCCCCCAGTACCCTCAGTACCCTGTCCCAGCTCCCCCCAGTGTTCCCAGTTCCCCCAGTATCCCCTCCCAGTTCCCCCAGTACCCTCTCCCAGTACTCCCAGTTCCCCCAGTATCCCCTCCCAGTTCCCCCAGTACCCTCTCCCAGTGCTCCCACTTCCCCCAGTACCCTCTCCCAGTTCCCCCAGTACCCTCCCCCCCTCCCCAGTTCCCGCGCGGGCCCTTTAAGAGCCCCCCCACCCCAAATCTCTCAATGGGGACGGTGGGAACCTCGCGGAGGCCACGCCCCCTCATTAGCATAGAGCAGTAAAGCCCCTTCTAGGGAGAAAGGGGCGGGACTAACTGTTGGGGGCGTGGCCTATGGGGTATTTAAACCTCTGATTAGCATAAGGGGCGTGGCTTGTGGGGGTTTGGGGTGGCTATTACATAAT
>NC_066338.1:14287814-14329138 GCF_022539315.1 Serinus canaria
CCCCCCAAGCCCTGACCCTGTCCCCCCCCCAGCCGTGGCAGCGTCGTGGTGAATTACCGCGTCCAGCTGCGGCCCCTGCCCGGCAACGCCAGCCTGGACCACCAAGCCCTGGAGCTGCTGGCCGTGGCCAACGCCGCATCCCAGCCCCACAACTGCAGCACCTCGGCCGGTAGGTGACCCCCCACCTGCCCTGGGCCGGTCCCCACCCCCTCTGGTGACCCCCAGTGACCACCTCGTGCTCTCCCCTCTGCCAGACGGGCTCTGCTTCACCGCCACCTCCGTCAGGGCCACCAGAGCCGCCACGCCGGCGCTCAACTACACCGGTGAGTGTGGGCTGGGGACACCTGGGGACACCACGGGGGGGTGTGGGGTGGGGACAGGGCACTCTTGACCAGGGTTTGGCTTCTCCAGAGCTCTGCCGGCGGCACGCGCCGGCCAACTTCAGCCGGTTCTACTACCCGTACCGCACGGCCAACGGGCTGCTCTGCGTCACCAACTGCACCCTCAACGTCCCCGGCGCCTTTGACTGCCACGGCGGGCTCTGCCGGCTCACCCTGGAGGGGCCCCGGTGCTTGTGAGTTGGCCACGCCCACCCCCAGGCCACGCCCACTGGTCCCACCTTAAGGCGGGCCTTGAAGTTGGGGTCGAACTTCCCCTCAAGGCCAAAGATGTTGAATCGCAATGTTGGACCCCAAACTTGAGCTCCTGAGCTCAAATCCCAACGTTTGATGGCCAAGGTCCTACCAGAACCCAAAACCTTGATGACAAAACCTCGAACCCCAAAACCTTGACCCCAAAACCTTGACCCCAAAACCTCGACCCCAAAACCTTGACCCCAAAACCTCGACCCCAAAACCTCGACCCCAAAACCTTGACCCCAATGGTCCAACCCTTGGCTCCTGTCAACTCCTGCCCTTCAAAACCCAACCCTGGACCCCCAACTCCAACCAATGACCCCCAAACTCAACCCTTGACCCCCAAATTTAACCCTTGACCCCCACACCCAACCCTTGACCCCCCAAACTCAACCCTTGATCCTCAAACTCAACCCTTGACCCCCAAATTTAACCCTTGACCCCCACACCCAACCCTTGACCCCCCAAACTCAACCCTTGACCCCCAAACTCAACCCTTGGCCACCAAACCCAACCTTGACCCCAACACTCAACCCTTGACACCAACACTCAACCCTTGACCCCAACACCCAACCCTTGAACCCCAAACTCAACCCTTGACCCCCCAAACCCCATGACCACGCCCCTCAAACCTCAATCCCAACCCACGGTCATGGTGATGGATCTCCAGGGAAGTCTCCTGTGATTCCAGAGGGTTCCTGGCAGGATCCCACCCCCACAGTCCCCACCCTGGGAGGGGCTGAGGACCCTCCCCATCACCTGTCACCTGTCACCTGTCACCTGACCTGTCACCTCCCCCTACAGCTGCCCAGACCTGCCCTGGTACCTCTCGGCCGGCGACCGCTGCCAGACCCACATCAGCAAACTGGGGCTGGGCCTGGGCGTGGGGCTGGGGCTGGGCCTGACCATCCTCATCCTCCTCATCCTCTGCATCGTCCTCACCGTCCGCTTGGCCCGAGGGAGGAAGAAATCACCTGGAGCCAGGTGAAACCACTACGGGTGGGGGGGGGGGGGTCACAGGAAGGGGATTTGGGCTGGTCAGACCCCAAAATTTGGGGTGCAGCAGCTTTGTCTCATGGTGGGGGGGTGGGAGGGTGGAGACCACCCCCAGTGTCACCCCCTCCCCAGCCCCCTCAACCTCTCCCGGCTCCGCAGCGCGGCCGCCGAGGACACCTGGCCGGACGGGGGACGCAACGGCCGCGTCACCGGGATCTACCACGTCAACGGCGGCGGTGCCGGGAAAGGTGGGCCCCGAAACGGGGGGTGAAACCATGGATGGAGAGGGAAAATCCCCCCAAAATCCTCATGGGGTCATCATCCTCCTCCTCCTCCTCTTCCTCCTCCCAGGTCCCTACGGATACAACACCTACAAGCCCAGCTCGGAGGTGGCCGAACCCCCGGCGTCGGTGGGTGACATCGTTTAGGGGAGGGGTCCTCAGCTTGAGATTGACCTGGAACCCCAATTCTGACCCCAAAACACAAACTGTGACCCCCAAACCCTCGAGCAATGACCTCAAAATGTCCAAGACCCCAAGTGTGACCTCACCACCCCAATTTGGATCTCCAGAACTCAAACCGTGACCTCAAAACCACAAACTTAACCCCAAAACCTCGACCCCCAAAACCAAAACAGCGACCCCAAAACCCAAAACAGCCACCCCAAAACCTCAACCTCGACCCCCAAACCCAAAACAGCGACCCCAAAACCCAAAACAGCCACCCCAAAAACCTCAATCTCGACCCCCAAACCCAAATTAGAGACCCCAAAACCTCCAACCTTGACCCCCAAACCCAAATTAGAGACCCCAAAACCTCCAACCTCGACCCCCAAAACCAAAACAGCCACCCCAAAACCTCAACCTCGACCCCCAAACCCAAAACAGAGACTCCAAAACCCCAACCTTGACCCCCAAACCCAAAACAGAGACCCCAAAACCTCCAATCTCGACCCCCAAAACAGCGACCCCAAAACCTCAACCTCGACCCCCAAACCCAAAACAGCGACCCCAAAACCTCAATCTCGACCCCCAAACCCAAAACAGAGACCCCAAAACCTCAACCTTGACCCCCAAACCCAAAACACCAACCCCAAAACCTCAACCTCGACTCCCAAACCCAAAACAGCCACCCCAAAACCTCCAACCTTTGCCCCAACTTCCCAACTGTGAACCCCAAACTCCAAATTCCAGCCCAAACCCCAAATTTTGAACTTCAAAACCCCAACTGTGACCTTCAAACCCCCGACCTCGACCCCACATCCCCAACACCAACCCCCCCAAACCCCGACTGTGCCCCCCCAAAACACAACTTTGACCTTCAAACCCCCCATTTTGACCCCAACTCCCCCGTTTTGACCCCAAACCCTGACCCTCAGCCCCCTCCCCATCTTTCAGGTGCTGGCAGAAGGTGCAGCAGCCCTGTGACCCCCCCCCAAATACCTGGGAGGGGGTGACCAAGGTGCCCCCCGAGACCCTCAGCGCCATCGGGGCAGCGACCGAAGCCCTCGGAACCCTCAATTTTTGGGGGAAAAAACGCCAGAATTGGGATCCTCTGTGAGAGAGGAGAGGTCCTCCCACGGTCCTTTTTTGGGGGGGGGGTTTCTCCTCGGAGAGGACATCTCGGGGGGGGTTTGGGGTGTGATCCGGGTTTGGGAGCGTAGCCGGAGCTGGAAAATCCTCATTTCCATGGAAATTATATTTATTAACGCGTTTATTTCATCTCCTGGAAAATCACCCAAAAAAGTGGGGGAGGGGGGATGGAGTGGGGGGGAGCCCCAAAGGAAGGGGGTGGAGATTTTGGGGGTCAAGATTTGGGGCTGGGGGTTTTGGGGGGGTCATGGTTTGGGGGTTTGGTGGGTGGAGGTTGGGGGTTTGAGGTCATGCTTGAGGTGCTGGAGGTTGAGATTGGGGGTTTGGGGTCAGGGTTGGGGTTTTGGGGGCAAAACGGGGGTTTTTGGGATCAAGATTGGAGTTTTGGGGTGAAGGTTGGGGTTTGGGGGGTCGAGGTTGGGGGTTTGAAGTGGTGGCTGAAGTTTGGGGTTAAACAAAGGATTTTGGGTGTTGAGATTGGGGAGTTTTGAAAGTGGAGTGGGAGGTTTGAGGTTCGGGGTTCCAGACTGGGAGTTTTAGGGTTGAGGTTGAGGTTTTGGGGTCACATTTGGGATTTTGGGATCGAGTTTGGGGGTCTGGAGGACACAGTCGAGTCTTTAAAGCCCAAGGTTGGCTTTTGGAAGTCCAGGTTGGGTTTTGGGGGTCACTGTTGGGGTTTGGGGCACCGATTTGGGGTTTTGAACGTCGAGATTGGAGTTTTGGAGGTCGAGATTGGAAATTTGGGGTCACATTTGGGATTTTGGGGATTGTGGGTGGGGTTTGAGTGCCCAGGAGTGGCTTGGAGGGAATTCCCAACCCCGACATCACCGACCAGGACCAAAACCAACCCACAACCGCCATCGGAAGGAAGAAATCCCACAAGACGCCCCTTGGCCAAACACCGGCAGGGAGGAACCCCTAATCCAATAAAATCTGACCTCCTGCCACCCCAAAATTCCAATTCCCGCCCTTCCCACCCCTCCCAACGCTCCGGGAAAAAAAAACCCGATGTTTGCTTTCTGGGTGGGAAAAGCGTCGTTCCCGCCCGCCAGCTGCGCGGGAGCGGCTGGAAAAGCGAGAAAAGGGCGGCCAAAGAGTTTGGGGGTGGTCCTGAGGGCTGAGGGGGGGTCTCCAGGGGGTCCCCGATTTCCCTCACGGGGATTTTGGAAGGGTTTGGGATGTTGGTTTTGGCTACCTGAGTCTTCTCTTGGGATGGGGTTTGGTTGTTGACCGTGGTGACCGATGATGACCCAACCATGACCCAACCATGACCCAACCATGATCCAGGGGGTCTCCAGGGGGTTCCTGATATCCAGGAGAGGTCCTGGAAGAGCTTTGGTTGCTCCATCGCTGCGTCATCAACGGGGGTGGGAGGTTTGGGACCTTCCCAGCTCCGGGGTCAAAGGTTCCTCTCCCGGCGCTTCTTCCCGCGGCTCCGAGCACGTCCCGGCTCTGGCACGGTGCCGGTGGAGGAGCAGTGATGGGGAAAATGAAAGTTTCCGTCTTTCATCTCCATTTTTTCCTCCTCCTCCTCTTCATCCCCCGAGGAAGAGCGGGTGAGATGGGCCGGGAAAGGGATTTTTTAATTGGATTTTTTTTGGGGGAAAAAAAAGGCTGGATGGGAGGTGGAGTTGTCTCCTCTTGGGATTTTCAGCGGGGATCTCCTGTGGAAAGGGGAGGTTCAGCCCCATCTCCTCCATTCCTTGGATAAAATCTCCCTCTCCAGGGTCTTATCCCAATGTGGGATGCCTGGAAATGGGTCAGGGGTCTCTGGGAATGGTCAGGAGTCCTTGAGAATGGGTCAGGGGTCTCTGGGGATGGTCAGGAGTCCTTGAGAATGGGTCAGGGGTCTCTGGGGATGGGTTGGGGGTCTCTGGGAATGGGTCAGGGGTCTCTGGGAATGGGTCAGGGGTTTATGGAAATGGGTCAGAGGTCTCTGGGAAAGGGCCAGGGGTCTTTGGGAAGGGGTCAGGGGTCTCTGGGAATGGCCAGGGGTCCATGGAAATGGGTCAGGGGTCCCTGGGGGTGGATCAGGGGTCCATGGAAATGGTCAGGGGTCCATGGGAATGGGTCGGGGATCCCTGGGGGTGGATCAGGGGTCTCTGGGAATGGGTCAGGTGTCCATGGAAATGGGTCAGGGGTCTCTGGGAATGGTCAGGAGTCCATGGAAATGGGTCAGGGGTCCATGGGAATGGGTCAGGGGTTTATGGAAATGGGTTGAAGGTCCATGGGAATGGGTCAGGGGTCCCTGGGGGTGGATCAGGGGTCTCTGGGAATGGGTCAGGGGTTTATGGAAATGGGTCAGGGGTCTCTGGGAAGGGGTCAGGGGTCTCTGGGAATGGCCAGGGGTCCATGGCAATGGGTCAGGGGTTTATGGGAATGGGTCAGGGGTCCCTGGGAATGGCCAGGGGTCCATGGAAATGGGTCAGGGGTCCATGGAAATGGGTCGGGGTCCATGGGAATGGGTTGGGGGGGTCTCTGGGAATGGGTCGGGGGTCTCTGGGAAGTGGTCAGGGGTCTCTGGGAATGGGTCAGGGGTCCCTGGAGATTTATTGGGGTTCCATGGAAATGGATCAGGATCCACAGGGATGGGTTGGAGGTCCATGGGAATGGGTCAGGGGTCCATGGGAATGGGTCAGGGGTCCATGGGAATGGGTCAGGGGTTTATGGGAATGGGTCAGGGGTCCATGGGAATGGGTCAGGGATCTCTGGGAATGGTCAGGGGTCCATGGAAATGGGTCGGGGGTCCCTGGGGGTGGATCAGGGGTGGCTCAGGTGCCACTCCCCACCTGCCCCCCTCCTTACCTGGTGCCATTCCCAGAGCTCCCTATCAGAGCCCCCTCCCCCCATTCCACCCCGGCTCTTCCCAGTTCCTCACCCACCCCCCCCCCTTCCTCCTCCTCTTCCTCCTCCTCCTCCTCCTCCTCCTCACCCCCCACCGGTCCCAGCGGTTGGGGAGAGTTAATGCTGGGAAACTTCGTTAAGAGGCTGCGTTAATTACACCAGAGCGGCCTCATCAAAGCGGCCCCAGCTGGAGAACCTCAAGGAAGTGACACCAAGCTGGGAAAATTCAGATTCCGGTTTTTTTTTGGGGGTGTTTTAAGAGGTTTTTTTTAAGAGTTATTTTTGTTCATTCAGGGTTTTCTTAACAAAATTTTAATGTGGAAAATTCCTCAGTTTTAACGAGGAAAAACTCAATTTGAGGCCACCCTCGGGTGACGGCAAAGTGTCCCCACGGCTCTGAGGGTGACCAGGGGGTTGAGCAGGGCTGGCTCACCTGGGAGCTCACCTGGGTGGGGGGGCTCACCTGGCCAGGTGTCAGGTGAGGAGGACACGGGAGTGTCCCAACTTCCCTCCTTCTCCCAGAAGGAGCAGAGAGAAACCAGAAACGAAAAAGAAAGCAAAGATGATAAGGGGAGAGATAAGAGATCACCTGGGGCTGATAAGAGGCACCTGGGGCTGATAAGGCGGAGGTGGAATCGATAACGGGTTTACCTGAAATTGATAACGGCACCTGAGGTTGATAACGACACCTGGAGGGACTCTGAGGGTGACAGCGGGGGACAATGGGGGCCTTGTCACCTTTAGGGTGAGGGGGAGGAGATGGATGTTCCCAAAATCGAGGAGTTGTGGCTCGGAGGGAACGTTCCAGAAAGTCCCACCTGCTCCAGGTGGGCTGGGATGGATCCAACAGGTATCGAGGAGGCTCCAGATGAACACCTGGACAAGGACACGGCAAAGCCACCTGAGATAGGGATCTTCCACTCTCTCCACAGGAACCGGCGCTGCTGAACCCCCCGGAGCAACCAGGACACCTGGAACCTGGACCACACCTGGGACCACCAAACCTGGAGCCACCGGTCCTGAGACCACCAGTGACACATGGACGGCCACCAATCTTGGGAGCATTTCTGCCATCCCTGACAACACCACCACCACTCCTGGGACCACCAAACCTGAGACCACCAAAACCTGAGACCACCATCCCTGGGACCACCAAACCTGGGACCACCAAAACTGAGACCACCAAACTGAGACCACCAAACTTGAGACCACCAAACCTGAGACCACCAAACCTGAGACCACCAAAACCTGGGACCACCAAACCTGAGACCACCAAACTTGAGACCACCAACACTGAGACCACCACCACTGGGACCACCAAAACTGAGACAACCAAAACTGAGACCACCAAACTTGAGACCACCAAACCTGAGACCACCATCCCTGAGACCACCATCCCTGAGACCACCAAACCTGAGACCACCAAACTTGAGACCACCACACCTGGGACCACCAAACCTGGAGCCACCGGTCCTGAAGCCACCAGTGACACATGGACGGCCACCAATCTTGGGAGCATTTCTGCCATCCCTGACAACACCACCACTGCTGGGACCACCAAACCTGAGACCACCATCCCTGAGACCACCATCCCTGAGACCACCAAACCTGGGACCACCAAACTTGAGACCACCAAAACAGAGACCACCAAACTTGAGACCACCCACACCTGGGACCACCAAACCTGGAGCCACCGGTCCTGAAGCCACCAGTTACACATGGACGGCCACCAATCTTGGGAGCATTTCTGCCATCCCTGACACACCACCACTGCTGGGACCACCAAACCCGAGACCACCAAAACTGGGACCACCAAAACTGGGACCACCAGAGACCCATGGACCACCAGTCCTGAGACCAGCAGTGACCCATGGACGGCCACCAGTCCTGAGACCACCTCAACCCCCCCTGACACCATCACCATGGCCATCCCTGAGACCACCGGTGACTCACAGACCACCACCAGTCTGGAGACCATTTCTATGGCCCCTGAGACCACCACAAACATCCCTGAGACCACCGGTGGCCCATGGACAGCCACCAGTCTTGAGATGGTTTCTAACATCCTTGACACCACCACCACCATCCGTGAGACCACCAGTCCTGAGGCCACCAGTGGCCAATGGACTTCCACCAATCCTGAGACCATTTCTACCTTCCCTGAGACCATCTCAACCATCCCTGAGACCACCACAAAGTTCCCAGAGACCACCAGTGACCCATGGACCACCACCAGTGACCCATGGCCCACCACCAGTGACCCATGGACCACCACCAGTGACCCATGGACCACCACCAGTGACTCATGGACCACCACCAGTGGCCCATGGACTTCCACCAGTTTTGAGACCATTTCTACCACCCCTGAGACCACCACCACCATCCCTGAGACCACCAGTCTGGAGACCACCATTGACCCATGGACCACCACCAGTTTTGAGACCCTTTCTACCACACCTGACACTACCATGACCATCCCTGAGGTTACCAGTGACCAGTGGACCACCAGCACGCTTGAAAGCCTTTCTGAGACCACCACCACCATTCCTGAGACCACCAGACCTGATGCCACCAGTGACTCATGGACCGCCACCAGTCCGGAGACCATTTCTACCACCTTGGAGACTACCACGACCATCCCTGAGACCACCAGTGACCCATGGATGGCTACCAGTCTGGAGAACATTTCTACCAACCCTGAGACCACCATGACCAGTCTTGAGACCACCATGACTGGGACAACCAGTCCTGAGGCCACCAGTGCAGAGACCACCAGTGACCCATGGACTGCCACCAGCCTTGAGACCATTTCTACCAACCCTGAGACCACCAGTCTGGAGACCACCAGTGACCAATGGACCACCACCAGTTTTGAGACCCTTTCTACCACACCTGACACTACCATGACCATCCCTGAGACCACCAGTGACCCATGGATGGCTACCAGTCTGGAGAACATTTCTACCAACCCTGAGACCACCATGACCAGTCTTGAGACCACCATGACTGGGACAACCAGTCCTGAGGCCACCAGTGCAGAGACCACCAGTGACCCATGGACTGCCACCAGCCTTGAGACCATTTCTACCAACCCTGAGACCACCACCATGACCATCCCTGAGACCACCAGTGACCCATGGACCACCAGTGACCCACGGACCAGCACCAGTCCAGAGACCATTTCTACCAACCCTGAGACCACCAGTCTGGAGACCACCAGTGACCCATGGACCACCACCAGTTTTGAGACCCTTTCTACCACACCTGACACTACCATGACCATCCCTGAGGTCACCAGTGACCAGTGGACCACCAGCACTCTTGAAACCTTTCTAAGACCCCTGAGACCACCACCACCATTCCTGAGACCATTAGACCTGAGACCGCCATCAGTGACCCATGGACTTCCACCAGTCCGGAGACCATTTCTACCACCTTGGAGACTACCACGACCATCCCTGAGACCACCAGTGACCCATGGACGGCTACCAGTCTGGAGAACATTTCTACCAACCCTGAGACCACCATGACCAGTCTTGAGACCACCATGACTGGGACAACCAGTCCTGAGGCCACCAGTGCAGAGACCACCAGTGACCCATGGACTGCCACCAGCCTTGAGACCATTTCTACCAACCCTGAGACCACCACCATGACCATCCCTGAGACCACCAGTGACCCATGGACCACCACCAGTCTGGAGACCATTTCTACCATCACTAAGACCACCAGTCTGGAGACCACCAGTGACCAATGGACCACCACCAGTTTTAAGAACCCTTTCTACCACACCTGACACTACCACGACCATCCCTGAGACCACCAGTGACCCATGGACTGCCACCAGCCTTGAGACCATTTCTACCAACCCTGAGACCACCACCATGACCATCCCTGAGACCACCAGTGACCCATGGACCACCAGTGACCCACGGACCAGCACCAGTCCAGAGACCATTTCTACCATCCCTGAGACCACCAGTCTGGAGACCACCAGTGACCCATGGACCACCACCAGTTTTGAGACCATTTCTACCACACCTGACACTACCATGACCATCCCTGAGGTTACCAGTGACCAGTGGACCACCAGCACGCTTGAAAGCCTTTCTGAGACCACCACCACCATTCCTGAGACCACCAGACCTGATGCCACCAGTGACTCATGGACTGCCACCAGTCCGGAGACCATTTCTACCACCTTGGAGACTACCACGACCATCCCTGAGACCACCAGTGACCCATGGACCACCACTGGCCTTGAGACCACTTCTGCCGCCCCTGACACCACCATGACCAGTCTTGAGACCAACCATGAATGGGACAACCAGTCCTGAGGCCACCAGTGCAGAGACCACCAGTGACCCATGGACCACCACCAGTCTGGAGACCATTTCTACCATCCCTGAGACCACCAGTCTGGAGACCACCAGTGACCAATGGACCACCACCAGTTTTGAGACCATTTCCACCACCCCAGACACCACCACCACCATCCCTGAGACAACCAGTGACCCATGGACCACCACCAGCGTTGAGATTATTTCTACCACCGTGGAGACCACAAGGACCATCCCGGGGATCACCAGTCTTGGGACCACCAGGGACCCATGGACCACCAGCAACCCATGGGCTGCCACCAGTCTGGAGACCATTTCTACCCCTCCTGACACCACCAACACCATCCCTGAGACCACCAGTGACCCATGGACCACCACTGGCCTTGAGACCACTTCTGCCGCCCCTGACACCACCATGACCAGTCCTGAGGCCACTGGTGACCCATGGACATCCACCACTCTTGACATGGTTTCAAAGACCCCTGACACCACCACCACCATCCGTGAGACCTCTGCAACCATCCTTGAGACCACCACTCCAGAGGCTACCAGTGACCAGTGGGCCACCAGTAGTCCAGAGACCATTTCCACCACCCCTGAGACCACCAGGACCATCCCTGAGACCTCCATGACCATCCCTGAGACCACCACAGCCATCACTGAGACCACCACAAAGATCCTGGACACCAAAAGTGACCCATGGACCACCACAAGTGACGCCTGGGCCACCACCAGTCTTGAGACCATTTCTGCCAATTTGGAGGCCACCAGTGACCCATGGGCCACCACCAGTCCTGAGACCATTTCTGCCAGTTTGGAGGCCACCACTGACCCATGGGCCACCACCAGTCCTGAGACCACTTCTACCACCCCTGACATCACCACCACCATCCCTGAGACCTCCACAACCATCCCTGAGACCACCAGTCTGGAGGCCACCAGTGACCCATGGGCCACCACCAGTGAGCCCTGGGCCACCACCAGTCTTGAGACCATTTCTGACACCCCTGAGACCACCAGGACCAGTCCTGAGATCACCAGTGGCCAATGGACTTCCACCAGTCTGGGGAACATTTCTACCATGCTTGAGACCACACCACCATCCTGAGATCTCCACAACAACCTGAGACCACCGGTCAGAGGCCACCACTGACCCTGGACCACCCTAGGTCCATGGGCCACCAGTAGTCCAGAGACCATTTCCACCACCCCTGGACACCAGCATCCGAGCTCATGACCATCCCTGAGACACCACAGCCATCACTGAGACCACACAAAGATCCTGGACTCCAAAGTGACCATGCACCACAAGTGACCCTGGGCCACCACCAGTCTTGAGACCATTTCTGCCAATTTGGAGGCCACCAGTGGCTGGCCACCACCAGTCTGAGACCATTTCTGCCAGTTGGAGGCCCACTGACCCATGGGCCACCACCAGTCCTGAGACCACTTCTACCACCCCTGACATCACCGACCACCACTCTGAGACCTCCACGCACCAGCCTGAGACACCACCAGTCTGGACGCCACCAGTGACCCATGGGCCACACCACCAGTCTTGAGACCATTTCCACCACCCCCGGAGACCACCATGACAACACTGAGACCACCAATGACCCAGGGACCATCAGCAGTCTTGAGACTGTTTTCCACACACCCCCTCGACACCACCACAACCATCCCTGAACCTCCATGACCATCCTTAACACCACCACGACCACCCCTGAACCACCATGACCATCTCTGAGACCACCAGTCTGGAAACCACCAGCAACCCATGGACCACCACCAGTCCTGAAAACATTTTCACCACCTCTGAGACCACCACAGCCATCCCTGAGACCACCACTGACCCATGGACAGCCACCAGTCTGGAGACCATTTCTGCCCCCCTGGACACCACCTCAACCACCCCTGAGACCACCAATCCTGAGACCACCAGTGACCAATGGACTTCCTCCAGTCTTGAGACCATTTCCACCACTCCTGACATCACTTCAACCATCCCTGAGACCACCGGTGACCCATGGGCCACCACCAGACTGGAGACCATTTCCACCACCCCTGAGACCACCTCAACCATTCTTGAGACCACCAGTTTTGAGACCACCAGTGATCCATGGGCCACCACCAGTCTCGAGACCATTTCCAGCCCTCCAGACACCACCAGAACCAACCCTGAGACCACCAGAACCAACCCTGAGACCACCAGTCCTGAGACCATCATCACCAGTCCTGAGACCATCATCACCAGTCCTGAGACCACCAGTGACCCATGGACCACCACCAGTCTTGAGACCATTTCTACCAACCCTGAGACCACCATGACCATCCCTGAGACCACCAGTGAACAATGGACTTCCACCAGTGACCCATGGACCACCAGTGACCCATGGACCACCAGTGACCCATGGACCACCACCAGTCTTGAGACCATTTCTGACACCCCTGAGACCACCAGGACCAGTCCTGAGATCACCAGTGGCCAATGGACTTCCACCAGTCTGGGGAACATTTCTACCATGCTGGAGACCACCACCACCATCCCTGAGATCTCCACAACCAACCCTGAGACCACCGGTCCAGAGGCCACCACTGACCCCTGGACCACCCCTAGTGTCCCATGGGCTACCAGTAGTCCAGAGACCATTTCCACCACCCCTGAGACCACCAGGACCATCTCTGAGACCTCCACGACCATCCCTGAGACCACCACAGCCATCCCTGAGACCACCACAAAGATCCTGGAGGCCACCAGTGACCCATGGACCACCACAAGTGACGCCTGGGCCACCACCAGTCTTGAGACCATTTCTGCCAATTTGGAGGCCACCACTGACCCATGGGCCACCACCAGTCCTGAGACCACTTCTACCACCCCTGACATCACCACTTCTACCACCCCTGACATCACCACCACCATCCCTGAAACCACCAGTCTGGAGGCCACCAGTGACCCATGGGCCACCACCAGTCTTGAGACCATTTCCACCATCCCGGAGACCACCATGACCAACCCTGAGACCACCAATGACCCAGGGACCATCAGCAGTCTTGAGACTGTTTCCACCACCCCTGACACCACCACAACCATCCCTGAGACCTCCATGACCATCCTTAACACCACCACGACCACCCCTGAGACCACCATGACCATCTCTGAGACCACCAGTCTGGAAACCACCAGCAACCCATGGACCACCACCAGTCCTGAAAACATTTTCACCACCTCTGAGACCACCACAGCCATCCCTGAGACCACCACTGACCCATGGACAGCCACCAGTCTGGAGACCATTTCTGCCCCCCTGGACACCACCTCAACCACCCCTGAGACCACCAATCCTGAGACCACCAGTGACCAATGGACTTCCTCCAGTCTTGAGACCATTTCCACCACTCCTGACATCACTTCAACCATCCCTGAGACCACCGGTGACCCATGGGCCACCAGCCTGAGACCATCTCCCAGAGGCCACCAGTCCTGAGACCACCTCGACCACCCTGAGACCACCATTCTGAGACCACCGTGACTCCATGGCCACCACCAGTCTGGAGACCATTTCCAGCCCTCCAGACACCACCAGAACCAACCCTGAGACCACCAGAACCAACCCTGAGACCACCAGTCCTGAGACCATCATCACCAGTCCTGAGACCATCATCACCAGTCCTGAGACCACCAGTGACCCATGGACCACCACCAGTCTTGAGACCATTTCTACCAACCCTGAGACCACCATGACCATCCCTGAGACCACCAGTGAACAATGGACTTCCACCAGTGACCCATGGACCACCAGTGACCCATGGATTTCCACCAGTGACCCATGGACCACCACCAGTCCTGAAAGCATTTTGACTACCTCAGAGACCACCATGACCATCACTGAGACCACCATTGACCCATGGACCACCACCAGTCTTGAGACCATTTCTACCACCCCTGAAACCATTAGGACCATCCCTGAGACCACCAGTGACCCGTGGTCCACCACCGGTCTTGAGACCATTTCTGCCACCACGACCATCCCTGAGATCACCAGTTTGGAGGCCACCAGTGACCAATGGACCACCACCAGTCCTGAAACCATTTTCACTACCTCTGAGACCACCACAACCATCACTGAGACCACCATTGACCCATGGACTGCCACCAGCCTTGAAACCATTTCCACCACCTCTGAGACCACCACGGCCATCCCTGAGACCACCAGAACCATCTCTGATACCACCAGTCCAGAGGCCACCAGTGACCAATGGACGGCCACCAGTGACCAATGGACCACCACAAGCCTTGAGACCATTTCTACCAACACAGACACCACCACCATGACCATCCCAGAGACCACCAGTCTGGAGGCCATCAGTGTCCCATGGACCACCACCACCAATGACCTTTGGGCCACCACCAGTCTTGAGACCATTTCCACCACCCCTGAGACCACCAGAACCAACCCTGAGAGCACCATTCAGGAGACCACCAGTGACCAATGGACAACCATCCCTGAGACCACCAGTGACCCATGGGCCACCAGCATCCTTGAGACCATTTCCACCACCTCTGAGACCACCACGGCCATCCCTGAGACCACCAGAACCATCTCTGATACCACCAGTCCAGAGGCCACCAGTGACCAATGGACGGCCACCAGTGACCAATGGACCACCACAAGCCTTGAGACCATTTCTACCAACACAGACACCACCCCCACGACCATCCCAGAGACCACCAGTCTGGAGGCCATCAGTGACCCATGGGCCACCAGCAGTCTTGAGACCATTTCTACCACCACGTCCATCCCTGAGACCACCATCAGTCCTGAGACCACCATCAGTCCTGAGACCACCACCTTCCCTGAGACCACCACCTTCCCTGAGACCACCACCACCTTCCCTGGAATCATGACCAGAACACCTGGCACAAGCACCAGCCCTGAGACATCAACGTTCCCTGAGACCACCATGACCCCTGAGACCACCATGACCTTCCTTGGGACTACCAGTCCTGAGACCACCGCCTTCCCTGAGACCACCAGCACCATCCCAGAGACCATCACGACCCCTGAGACCACCACGACCAACAGTCCTGAGACCACCAGTCCTGAGACCACCACCTTCCCTGAGACCACCACCACCATCCCAGAGACCATCACGACCCCTGGTATCACCACGACTACCCCTGAAACCCCCGGTCCTGAGACCACCCTCTTCCCTCAGACCACCATGACCTCTGAGACCACCATGACCTTCCTTGGGACCACCAGTCCTGAGATGGCCACCACCTTCCCTGAGACCACCACCACCTTCCCTGGAATCACCACCAGAACACCTGGGACAAACACCAGCCCTGAAACATCAACGTTCCCTGAGACCACCATGACCCCTGAGACCACCATGACCCCTGAGACCACCAGTTCTGGGACCGCCACCTTCCCTGAGACCACCACCACCATCCCAGAGACCATCACGACCCCTGGTACCACCACGACTACCCCTGAAACCCCCGGTCCTGAGACCACCACCTTCCCTGGAACCACAACCAGAACACCTGGGACAAACACCAGCCCTGAGACATCAACGTTCCCTGAGACCACCAGGACCCCTGAGACCACCATGACCTTCCTTGGGACCACCAGTCCTGAGATGGCCACCACCTTCCCTGAGACCACCACCACCTTCCCTGGAACCACAACCAGAACACCTGGGACAAACACCAGCCCTGAGACATCAACGTTCCCTGAGACCACCATGACCCCTGAGACCACCACGACCTTCCCTGGGACCACCAACTCTGAGATGGCCACCACCTTCCCTGAGGTCACCACCATCCCTGGGATCTCCACCAGTCCTGAGATGACCACCGGCTTTCCTTGGAGCCCTGGCACCACCACTCCTGAGACAACCACAACGCCTGGCACCACCACGACCATTCCTGAAACCACCTTCCCTAAGACCACCAGCAGCTCTGGGACCACCATCACCACCACCACTGGGACAATTGCACGGCCTGCAACCACCATCACCTTCCCTGAGACAACCACTTCTGTACATGGGACCACCAATATGATCCTTGGGACCACCACTGGTGCTGGGACTACCCCTACCTCACCTTGGACCACCACCACCCCTGGGACCAATGCCACCACACCTGAGACCAATGCCACCACACCTGAGACCAACGCCACCATTCCTGGGACCACCACCACCACTCCTCTGACCAACGCCACCACACCTGGGACCACCACCACCACCCCTGGGACCAACACCACCTCTGGGACCACCACCACATCTGGGATCACCACCACCCATATGACCACCACCTCCAACCATACAACCACCACCACCACCACACCTAGGACCACCGGTGGAACCACCACCACCAGCACCACCAGCACCACCAGCACCACCATGACCACATCTCCCCACTCCACCACCACTCCAGGTACTTCCCACCCCTCCTTTCCCCCCGGCCCCTTCCCGTGTCCCTTCTGGTTCCTTCTCCAGCCCTTCTCCTTCCAGGGATCTGCAGCAACGGTGGCACCTGGGACAACGGCCACTGCCTGTGTCCCCTCGGCTTCACCGGGGACAGGTGTGATGACATCAGCCACACCATCGAGACCAAGGCCGGTAGGAATTCCACCTTTTTTTGGGATGTATCCAATGCTGGGATAGGATCTGATGGGGTGAGGAACATCTCGAGGTGTTCTCCAGGTGTGACTGTATCTCAAAGAACCTCCTCCACAGCTCCTCCTGCTCCTCCAAAGCTGTCCCGCATGGATCCAACCCTTCAGGTGGATCTCCATGGTCATTTCCAAGCTGGTTTCTGCTTGGAAATGGGTCGAGAATCATCAGAGTCTCTCAGAACCCAAAAATTTGGGAGGAGGTGGTGGTTCCACCAGGTCCCGCCCACTGAGGGTGAGGTGGGGTCTACTTGAGATTCCCTACCTGGAAATTTTTGGGGACATGGGGGATGGCCCGGCTCCAAACCATCAGCAGGACCAGGATCCACCTGGGCGGACCAGGTGGGAATTTTGGGGAATGGGACACGGCCCAGTCCTTGCTGGGATCACCCAGTGGAGCTGCGGGACCACCGATGGCCTCCTGTGATGGGTGGAGGGCGTTTCTCCCGGTTCCTTCGCAACAACCCCCAAATTCAGGAGATTTAGGGGGAGATTTACGGGTCCCACCTGCCTGGGAAGGTGTCCCTGCCCCACCTCCTCCATGGGCTGGTGTTGGACATTCCCAGAGACCAACGGGACGGTGCAGGTGGAGCTGCACGTCACCAACCGGGACTTCACCGAGGACCTCAACAACAGCAGCTCGTCCGCCTACTTGGAGTTCGTCCAGCACTTCACCAGGCAGGTAAAGGGACACGAGATCCCACCTGAGGTGGGCATTTACCTGGTGGAGCAGCCAGATCCACCCCAAGTTCTCCAAGAACTTCTCCAAGATCTTGTGTGGGTCCACCAGGATGGATTTTTGGGGGGGGAACACCCAAAATGAGGGAGATCCAGGAGGGTGAGAGGGGAACGGACCCAACCATCCCACCTGGAGACATCTTCTCTTCCAGATGGACACGGTCTATGCCGGCATCGAGGGGTACAAGGGCATCAAGGTGAACAGTCTCAGGTGAGTGCCAGGGTCACCGGGACGGAGATTTTGGGGTCATTCCACGGGAAAAGAGCGTTCGGATCGGGACGGTGGCGTTTCTGTCCAGGCCTGGCAGCGTGGTGGTGGATCACATCATCATCGTGTCCCTGCTGGTGACCTCCCAGAGCCAGGAGAAACTCCAGAACATCACGGCCAAAGTGCAGGAGAAGGTCGAGGTGGCGGCGAGGCAATTCAACTGCACCAGCGGTACCGTGTCACCTTCCCACCACGGGGCTGGGGACAACCAGGGCCACCCATGGGGTGGGGGACACCTTTCCACTCACCCAAACCACCCCAGAGACCCCCAGAGAGGGGCCGTGGGGCTGTGTCCTCCACCAGTTTCACCTCTCTTGCAGGTGACCTGTGCTTCAACTCCTCCAAGGTGGTGGTCACCAGCACCACGCTGGAATTCGATGGAGATGGTGAGTGGATGGGGGAGGGGATCCAGGTGGGTCTGGGGTCTCCAGAGCCCCTCCAGGTGACCTCTGTCCCCTCTCCAGCCTACTGCCAGAGCCAAGCGCCCCAGGGCTACCGGGAATTCTTCTTTCCCAACCTGACGAGCTCCGGGTTGTCCTGCACGTCCAACTGCACGCCGGGCACCGCCAGCACCATCGACTGCAGCCGTGGAACGTGCCGCATCACCCGCGGAGGTCCTCAGTGCTTGTAAGGGCTGGAGGGAATTCATCCTCCTCCTCCAAAGCTGTCCCACCCTTCAGGTGGATCTCCATGGTCACTTCCAAGCTGTTTCCTGAGTGGAAATGGGTCAAGAACCATCAGGGTTGGAGCAGGGTCTTGGTCCAACATGGTGGAACTCCATGGTCATGTCCAAGCTGTTTTCTGCATGGAAATGGGTCAGGATTGGAGCAGATTCTTGGTCCACATGGATCCAAGCTTCTGGTGGAGCTTCAGAATCCTTTCCAAGCTCCTTTGTGCATGGAAATGGGTCAAGAACAATCAGGGTTGGAGCAGGGTCTTGGTCTGCATGGTGGATCTCCATGGTCACGTCCCAACTCTTTTCTGCATGGAAACGGGTCAAGAATCATTGGGGTTTTGGTCCACATGGATCCAAGCTTCTGGTGGAGCTTCAGAATCCTTTCCTTGTTCGTGCATGGAAATGGGTTAAGAACCATCAGGGATGGAGCAGGGTCTTGGTCCAACATGGATCCAACCCTTCTGGTGTAACTCCGGGCCCACCTCCGAGGTTTTCCCTGAAGAACAAGAGGTCAAAAATCATTGAGGTTGGTGTAGGGTCTTCTTCTGCAATGGATCCAAATCTTCTGATGGATCTCCGTGATCATCTCCAGGGTTAAACCCCCGAGGTGGAGCAGAGTCTCGCTTCAAGCCGGGCTTGAGGCTGCAGAAATGGGGTTGGGGTGGGAGGGGTATCTTCTGGGTGGAGGTCCCAGCTTTGGGTTGACCGCCTTGTCCCACCCCACCAGCTGCGACGAGACCCACCTGTACTGGTACCAAGATGACCGCTGCTCATCACGGGTCAGCAAACTGGCCATGGGCCTGGGCTTGGCCGTGGCCATCCTGGTCATGGTGGTCATCGTCCTCTCCATCTTCCTCTTCCGAGCTCGGAGATCTGGGTCCTTTGACAGGTGAGGAGGGACAGGTGTGGGGGGTCTCCATGAGGTGGGAGAGCTCCTTGGGTTGGTGGTTTCCAAGATGTTCCTCATATTCAATGAGCTCTTGAGGGCTTGGGGGGGATCTTGGTCCTTTGTGGGGGTGTGGAGGAGCTGGGGGGGGGTCCAGGCAGGGATGGACCTGCTGATGGTGACCCCCCACGCCCCCTGACCCATCCGCAGGGCTGAGCAGAAGATGATGGAGAATTGGTACCAGAACATCAGCGAGGAGTGGAGCCCCGAAGGAAGCTTCACCTTCCGGAACCAAGGTGGGCGTGGAGTGGGTGGGGGGTCTCTGGTGACCCCACAGGGATGGTGGAGTTGGTTTGTGCCCCCCCTCCCCACCTCAAGAACCACCAGTGAACTCTCCTGTCCCACAGGTGCCCAGCTCAAGGATGACCACCCAGTCAACCTTGAGGCTGTGGACACTTCGGTGCCGGTGAGTTCCCCCCACCCTCCTGCCGTGGTGGGACCAGGGCAGTGGGGACACCCCAGATGTTCCTGACACCCCGTTCTCCACTGGACCTTCTCCGGCACGTCCCAGCAGATCCAAATCCCACGGCCGGAGAAGTTTATCACGGAATTCTGAGACATGGTGGGGTGGTGGTTTCCACCACCAGAACCTCACCACCATCATCATCATCAACGTCATCGATGTCATTAATGTCATCAATGTCAACCTCATCATCATGACCATGATCAACATGAAAATCTTCATCATCATCACCATCATTATTATCACGACCAACATGATCGCCATCACCTTCATCACTATCATCGTCACCATCATCCCCATCACCAACCCCATGGAACGAGGTCCCTGCCCCAGCACTGCAGGACAGTTTGGACCTTCTCCTGGGAGGCACCTTGACCCTCTGCCCTCACCTTCATCCTCCTCCTGTGTCCCTCATCCTCCTCCTGTGAGCACTTTTAGGTCATGACCCCACTTCTAGGAGGTGGGGACCTCACCTCCAGCAGCACTTTTGGGTCCTGACCCCACCTGAAAGGTCATGTCCCCATCTCCAAGGTCATGTCCCCATCTCCAAGGTCATGTCCCCAACTCCCTTTGTCCCCAAATTCAAGGGTGAGGATCCCCCCCACCCACAAAAGGGGGCTGGACCCTCTCCCTCTCAATGAAGTCACTCAAACATCTCTGGTGTTACTGGTTTGTACTGGGACAATCCCAGTGATGGCTTGGGGAAGGGACAAACACCCCCGACCACCTTTCTGGAGCTGTTTTTGGGGGTGACACCCCCACACCCACCTGGGACCCCACCCCCCTTACTCCAACTGGGGACATTCCCACCTCATTCCAGCACCTGCCAGGTGTGTTTGGGGCCACACCTGGCCACACCTCCAGGGATTGGGGACTTTGTCCCCGTTCCTGGCTCCGGTTGCCAAGACAGAAAAATGTTGATTTTAGCCTGGGAAGGGTGGGGCGGGAATTGGCTGAGGGCCAAGGGCCAATGCCCGGGCGGGACGTGTCCTCCTGCCCCATCCAGGGTGTGGGAGAAGGTGGTGGGGGTGGTGGGGTCATGGGGTCATGGTGGTGATGGGACTGGAGTGGTCATGGGTTCGTTGGGGTCATGGTGGTCGTGGGGTCATGGGATCATGGTGGTGATGGGACTGGAGTGGTCATGGGTTCGTTGGGGTCATGGTGGTCGTGGTGGTCATGGGATCATGGTGGTGATGGGACTGGAGTGGACATGGGGCGTGTGGGGTCAAGTGGTGGGGGCACGGGGGTGGTGATGGGACTGGAGGGGTGATGGGACTGGAGGTCATACGGTGTGGTAGGGGTGGAGGGGGGTCGTGGGGTCCTGTGAGCGATGGATGAGCGATGGGACTGGAGTTGTGTTCCACATGGGTCCGGGCGGGTTAGTCATGGGTGGTCATGGGTGGGCGTCATGGGATTGGAGTGGGCATGGGGGTTGCGGGGGTGGTGGGTCATGGTGGTGAGGGTGGTGGTCATAGTGGTGACGAGGGCCGTGGTTGTGGTGGTCCATTGTCTGCCTTAGGACCCCCTCAATGTCCCCTATCCATGGGTGGTGCCACCCTGAGACCCCCTCAATGTCCCCCACAATTATGAGTGGTGCCACCTTGAGACCCCCTCAATGTCCCCAACAATTATGAGTGGTGCCACCTTGAAGCCCCGCCTACACAATTGTCCCAAATGGGTGGTGCCACCCTTGAACCCCCCTCAATTCCCCACAACCATGGGTGGTGCAACCTTGAGACCCCCTCAATGTCCCCCTAACCAACCATGAGTGGTGCCACCTGATACCCCCTCAATGTCCCCACAACCATGCGGGTGCCACCTTGAGACCCCCTCAATGTCCCCCAACCAACCAATGAGTGGTGCCCCACCTATGAAGAAACCCCCCCTCCCAGGTCCACAGACCAACCCATGGGTCGGCTGCCACCGTCGAGGACCCCCCTCAATGTCCCCCACAAAAATGAGTGGTGCCACCTTGAGACCCCCTCAATGATCCCCACCCAATTATCGAGTGGTGCCCACCCTTGAGAACCCCCTCAATGGCCCCCCCACCATTATGAGTGGGTGCCACACCTGAGACCCCCTCAATGTCCCCACCACAATTAGAGTGGTTGCCAGGCCCTGAGGACACCCTCAATGTCCCCGACCAACCATGGGTGGTGGCACACCCTTGCGTGAGACCCCCTCAATGTCCCCAACAATTATGAGTGGTGCCACCTTGAGACCCCCTCAATGTCCCCAACAACCATGAGTGGTGCCACCTTGAGACCCCCTCAATGTCCCCAACAACCATGGGTGGTGCAACCTTGAGACCCCCTCAATGTCCCTGACAACCATGGGTGGTGCCACCCTGAGACCCCCTCAATGTCCCCCAACAATTATGAGTGGTGCCACCTTGAGACCCCCTCAATGTCCCCCACTCACAACTGGCACCACCTTGGTTGGTGCCACCAGAGCTGCCCCACCCTCCTCCTCTGAGCCCTTTGTCCCCGTGGGAAGGAAGTGTGGAGGAACCTCCAGAGTGACATTTCGTTCCAGAACTGGGGACAAGGGGACGCTTTCTCCCACACACGTCACCGGCTGAGGTCGGGGTGTCCCAAGGGCGGCTCCGAATCGCTCGGTCAATAATTACCTCATTCCAAATATTTTCCTTTCCTTATTTAGATCTCTTTTCCCTTGCATTTGCACCTTGTCCCCAGCCCGGACCTGGCCCTGTCACGGAGCCACCTCGTGTCCCCAGGAGGAATTGGACAGGTGACAATAAACCTAAGGATGTGTTTAATTATAAATAATTCTGTGTGCAAACTTCTGCGTGGGGAGGAAGAGGAGGGTGGATCTCCCGATTCCCGTCACCCCCGTGTCCTCGTGTCCCCGTGTCCTGTCTCCGCTGGCTCTCAGGTGGCTTCACTCAGGGGACCACGGTGGGTCTCTGGATGCGTATCTGGGGAGGAAGCAGAGAGGAAGATGATGATGATGATGATGATGATGATGATGGGGTGGGAGGAAACAGGGGAGGACAACATCAGGGTCCCGGGGATGTGTCACCCACTGTTCTCGAGATGTCCACCATCTCCAGGTTGATGTTGCTGGTGTTGGGGGTCTCCATGTCTGTGGGGTGGAAGAAGAGGTGCCATGGACCTCCCTGGGTGATCCCCACCCCATTCCCACCCCCATCCCCACCTCCATGCCCGTTACCTTCCCAAGTGGCCGCCGCGTTGACCACGGCAAAGCCTTGGGGTCCGTCCCAGTTGCCGTCATCACTGCTGTAGAGCTCCAAGCGGGACCTCAGCTTCTCCCTGCGTGGTGGGACCCACCGGGATGAGACCCGGGACCCCCATGGGACCCCCCAGCCCACCCCACGGGGACACATTTACCTGTACTGCTCCTTCTGCCTCCGAGATCTCAGCAGGAGGACGGTGAAGATGGTGGTGGCCAGGGCCAAGATGGCCACCGGAACGCCCACGGCCACCCCCACCTTGCTGATGCGGGAGCTGCAGGCATTGTCCTGGTACCAGAAGGCCACCTGGTCTGAGCACCTGGTGGGAATGGGCATGGTGGGCATGGTGGGCATGGTGGTGGGGTCATCATGGTCATGGTGGTCTTAGTTCTCATGGGGTCATCATGGTCATGGTGGTCTTGGTGGTCATGTGGTCACCATGGTCATGGTGGTCATGGGGGTCATGATGGTCATGATGGTGGGATCCCCATGGTCATGGGGGTTTTGGTGGTTATGGGGTCACCATGGTCATATGGGTCATGGTGGTCATAGTGGTGGGGTCACCATGGTCATGGTGGTCATGGTGGTCATCATGGTCATGGTGGTGGGGTCACCATGGTCATGGGGGTCATGGTGGTGGAGTCACCATGGTCATGGGGGTTATGGTGGTCATGGGGTCACCATGGTCATGGTGGTCATGGTGGTCATGGTGGTGATGGGAGTTGGGGTGCTCATGGTTTTAGGGTTGTCATGGTGCTGGGGGTGGTCACGGGAATGGGGTGGTCATTTGTGAGGTCATCACAGCAGTCATGGGAGTTGGGGATGGTCATGAAGATCATGGGGTGGTCACAGCTGGGGGGGTCACAATGGTGGGCAGATCATGATGGTGACAGCCATGGCATTTGGGGGGCACCACCCATTTTTGGGGGGGGGCGGGTTCTTACTCGCACTGCGGCCCCGCCCGGCCCACAGCGCAGCGGCCATGGACGCAGGGCAGGGGGTCGGCGTGGCGGGCGTCGCAGCGGGTGATGCAGATGACGCCGGCGCTGGTCAGGTACAGCGTGTAGAAGCTTCTGAACTCCTCCTTGATGTAGGTGTCGCACAGATCTGAGGGTGGAGACGCGGGGCTCAGGTTTTGGGGTTCCTCGGAGGGGTGGGGTACCCCCAAACACGCCGCGGGCTTCACTTACTTTGTTCCAGCGGTTGCACGTCGGTGCCGCGGACGGAGGTGAAGTTGCTGTTGAAGCAGATACCTGGCATGGAGAGAGGAGATGCTGGTGGGCAACCCCAAGGCCAGCCACCCCCAGCGAGGACCCGGTGCTGGTGGGGCAACCCCCGGGGTCACTCACAGTCGTCCCCTGTGCAGTTCTCGCTGCAGTTGTAATTTTGGATGGCAGCCACGAGGTTCTCGGAGATGATGGTCACCACTTCTTGGGCCTTGGAGGTGGCAGGGATCTCCAGGATGACGTCATAGTCCACCACGATGCTGCCCGAGCTGTGAGGAGAAAGGGTAGCGCTTGGTTCTGGACCAAACTGGGACCAGTATGGGATATCCAGTGTGGAGGGACACCACGGTTACACGGGGCTGGACCGTCCTGGAGGAACTCCATGGACACAACGTGGCTTGGAGGGGTGCGGATGCTCCAAACTTGAAGGGAATCACCTCAAACTGACCCCCTTGGGTCCCTTCACCCCAAACCACCCCACCAAAGCTCTGGAGAGGGTCAGGACCCCACCTGGCTACCAGTGAAGACTCACCTGAGGTTTTTGATCTCCACACGTTTGAACCCTTCAATATCTTTGTAAAGCTCCCACATCTGGAAGACAAAGAGAAGCCAGGGGAGATCCAGCTCCCCGTCGTGGTCCACGTAACCCCCTCAAGGGGCTGTCCCCAGGGTCATCCCTGGCATGGCTGAGCCCTGACCTGCTTCTGGAATGTTTCGTTAAACTTCTGGTAAGCTTCTGAGGATGTATTTTTGAGATTTTCATTAAAATCCCTCTCGATTTTGGTCGTCATCACCACCGTAGCGTTCATCGTCACTTGGCCAAGCAGAGGAGACCCATAAGGAAGAGACCCGGGTGTCCCCATCCCACCCCTGGTCACCTTGGTCTGGGGACCACCTTGGTCCCTCCACGGTGACCCCAAACCCAGGTCAGTCTCACCAAGGTGACCCCGTTTCTCAGTTGGTGCCTCTGTGGTGACCCAACCTCATCCCAGGGTCAGTCCCTCCATGGTGGCCCCATTCCCAGGTCATACCCTCACTCCAACCCCCAGCTGACCCCTCAGAGGTGACCTCAGCCCAGGTCCTGGTCTGGTGGCCACCCCATGGAACCTTGGGAGCGTTCCCTACCATTTTTGATCTCCACGATGTCCTTGGCGGTCTCACACCTGTCCCCTTGGAAATCAGGGGGGCACTGGCAGAGGCCGTTGGCCCAGGTGCCCCCGTTTTGGCAGATGAGCTCCTCGCAGTGGTCACCTTGGAAGCCCTCGGGACACACGCACTTGCCATCCTCCCAGGTGCCACCATTCAGGCACTGACCTGGGAGAGGGAGCCGAGGACACAGGAGATGTGACACGGCCTGGAGAAACCCCAGGAGCCACCTGGAGAGTGCTGGGAGCAGGATGGGGAGAAGGGACGTGGCTATGGGGGGCCACCAAGGAGGAAGACTCACCTGGGCTCGTGGCTGTGGTTGTGGTGGTGGTTGTAGTGGTGGTGGGGGTGGTGGTGGTTGTGGTTGTGGTGGTCGTGGTTGTGGTGGTTGTGGTGGTGGGGGTGGTGGTTGGTGTGGTTTTGAGGTGTGGAGGGGGTTGAGGTGTGAGGGGGTTTGACGCTGGTTTAGGTGTTGAGGTGGTGGAGGGGGGTGAGTGGTTGAGGTGGTGTGGAGGGGTGAGTGTTGAGTGGTGGTTGAGGTGGTGTAGGGTTTATGTGGTTGAATTGTTTAGTTGAGTGTGGCGGGGGTGAGTTGATGTGGTTGATGTGGTGGGAGGGTTTTGAAGGTTGTGCAGGGTTGAGGTTGGGTGGAGGGGATGAGGTGGTTGAGTTTGAGTTGGTTGGAGGGGTTGAGGTGGTTGAAGGGGTTGAGGTGGTGGAGGTGGTTGAAGGGGTTAAGGTGGTTGAGGTGGTTGAGGTGGTCGAGGGGGTTGAGGTGGTGAAGGGGGTTGAGGTGGTAGAGGTGGAGGAGGGGGTAGAGGGAATTGAGGGGATTGAAGTGGTGGAGGTGGGGGAAGTGGTTGAGGTGGTGGTGGAAGAGGTGGTTGTTTCAGGGGTGGTGGGTGACGTAGTTGTTGCAATGGTTGGTGAGGTCTTTATTTCCATGCTGGGTGATGTGGTTGAGTTGATGGTTGGAGATGTGGTTGTTTCTATGGTTGGTGATGTGGTTGTTTTGATTGTCGGTGATGTGGTTGATTCAATGGTTGTTGAAGTGGTTGTTTCAATGCTGGGTGATGTGGTTGCTCCCATGTTGGGTGATGTGGTTCTTTCGATGGCAGGTGCTGAGGTTGTTTCAATGGTTGGAGATGTGCTTGTTTCCAAGCTGGGTGCTGAGGTTGTGTCAATGGTTGGTGATGTAGTTGTATTGATTGTGGGTGATGTGGTTGTTTCAATGGTTTGTGATATGGTCGTTTCCATGATGGGTGATGGGGTTGTTTCCATGGTTGGAGATGTGGTTGTTTCTATGGTTAGTGATGTGGTTGTGTCAATGGTTGGTGATGAGATTGTTTCCAGGCTGGGTAATGTGGTTGTGTCAATGGTTGGTGAAGTAGTTGGTTCCATCGTTGGGGATGTGGTTGTTTCGATGGTTGTTGATGCGGTTCTTTCCGTGGTTGGTGATGTGGTTGATTCCATGGTTGGTGATGTTGTTGTTTCCATGGCTGGTGAAGTGGTTGTATCGATGCTGGGTGATGTAGTTGTTTCAATGGTTGGTGATGTGGTGTTTTCCATTGTTGTGGGTGTGGTTGTTTCCATGGTTGAGGTTCTGGTTGTTTCAGTGGTTCTTGATGTGGTTGTTTCCATAGTTGGGGATGTGGTTGTTTCCGTGGTTTGGGAGGTGGTTGTTTGGATGGTTGGGGATGTGGTTGTTTCCATGTTGGGGGTTGGGGTTGTTTGGATGGTTGGTGATGTGATTGTTTCTATGGTGGATGAAGTGGTTGTTTCCATGGTTGGAGATGTGGTTGTGTCGATCGTTGGGGATGTGGCTGTTTCGATGGTAGAGGTTTTCGTTGTTTCAATGGTTGGGGATGTTGTTGGTTTGATGCTGGGTGATGTGGTTGTGTCGATTGCGGGTGATGTGGTTGTTTGGATGGTTGAGCTTGTGGGTGTTTCAGTGGTTGGCGATGTGGTTCTGTCAATGGTTGGTGATGTGGTTTTTTCGATTGTGGGTGATGTGGTTGTTTCCATGGTTGGAGATGAGGTTGTGTCAATGGCTGGTGAAGTGGTTGGTTCCATTATTGGGGATGTGGTTGTTTCGGTGGTTGAGGTTCTGGTTGTTTCAATGGTTGGAGAAGTGGTTGTTTCGATGGTTGTTGATGTGGTTGTTTCGATGGAGGGTGATGTGGTTGTTTCCATGGTTGATGATGTGGTTGTGTCAATGGTTGGTGATGAGGTTGGTTCCATCATTGGTGATGTGGTTGTTTCCATGGTGGGTGATGTGGTTGTTTGGATGGCTGAGGATGTGGTTGTTTCCATCCTGGGTGAAGTGGTTGTTTCGATGGCTGGTGATGTGGTTGTGTCGATGGTAGATGATGTGGTTGTTTCCATGGATGGAGATGTGGCTGTGTCAATCATTGGTGATGTGGTTGTTTCAATGGTAGAGGTTCTGGTTGTTTCAATGGTGGGAGATGTGGCCGCGTCGATGGCTGGTGAAGTGGTTTTTTCCATGCTGGGTGATGTGGTTGTCTCCATGGTAGGTGATGTGGTTGTTTCAATGGCAGGTGATGTTGTTGTTTCGATGGAGGGTGATGTGGTTGTTTCCATGGTTGATGATGTGGTTGTGTAAATGGTTGGTGATGTGGTTGTGTCGATTGTTGATGATATGGTTGTTTCGATGGTTGAGCTTGTCAGTGTTTCAGTATTTGGTGATGTGGTGGTTTCGATTGTTGTTGATGTGGTTGTGTATATAGTTGGGGATGTGGTTGTTTCCATGCTGGGTGATGTGATTGTTTGGATGGTTGAGGATGTGGTTGTTTCCATCCTGGGTGAAGTGGTTGTTTCAATGGTGGATGAAGTGGTTGTTTCCATGGCTGGAGATGTGGCTGTGTCGATTGTTGGTGCTGTGGTTGTTTCAATGGTTGCGGATGTTGTTGTTTCCATGCTGCGTGATGTGGTTGTTTCGATGGTTGAGCTTGTGGGTGTTTCAGTGGTTGGTGCTGTGGTTGTTTCGATGGTTGCGGATGTGGTTGTTTCCATGGTTTGGGAGGTGGTTGTGTGGATGGTTGGTGATGTGGCCGATTCCATGCCAGGTGATGTGGTTGCTTCGATCATTGGTGATGTGGTTGTTTCCAAGGTTGATGATGTGGTTGTTTCCATGGCAGGGGATTTGGTTGTTTCCATGCTGGGTGATGTGGTTGTTTCAATGTCAGGTGCTGTGGTTGTATCAATGGTTGGAGATGTGGTTGTTTCCAAGGTTGGTGATGTGGTTGTGTAGATGGCTGGTGATGTGGTTGTTTCCATGGTGGATAAATTGGTTGTTTCCATGGTTGGAGATGTGGTTGTGTTGATTGTTGGTGTTGTGGTTGTGTCAATGGTTGGGCTTTTGGGTGTTTCAGTGGTTGGAGATGTGATTGTTTCGATGGCTGGTGAAGTGGTTGTTACCATGGCAGGTGCTGTGGTTGTGTCGATCGTTGGTGATGTGGTTGTTTCAATGACGGGTGCTGTGGTTGTTTCAATGATGTGTGATGTGTTTTTTTCCATGGTTGAGGATGAAGTTGTTTCAATGGTTGGAGATGTGGTTGTTTCAATGCTGGGTGTTGTGGTTGTCACCATGGTGGGTGATGTGGTTGTTTTATTTGTGGGTGAGGTGGTTGTTTCAATGGTTTGCAATATGGTTGTTTCCATGATGGATGCTGTGGTTGTTTCAATGGTTGGGGACGTGGTTGTTTCCATACTGGGTGATGAGGTTGTTTCGATGGCAGGTGCTGTAGTTGTGTCGATGGTTGGTGAAGTAGTTGGTTCAGTCTTTGGGGATGTGGTTGTTTCGATGGTTGTTGATGTGGTTGTTACAACGGCCGGTGAAGTGGTTGTTTCCATGGTTTGAGAGGTGGTTGTGTGGATGGTTGGAGATGTGGTTGTTGCCATGCTGGGTGAAGTAGTTGTTTCGATGGTTGTTTCAATGATGTGTGATGTGGTTTCTTCCATGGTTGAGGACGTGGTTGTTTCAATGGTTGGTGATGTCGTAGTGTAGATGGCTGGTGATGTGGTTGTTTCCATGGTGGATGATGTGGTTGTGTCAATGGTTGGTGAAGTGGTTGGTGCCATCGTTGGGGATGTGGTTGTGTAGATGACTGGTGAAGTGGTTGTTTCCATGATTTGGGACGTGGCTGTGTGGATGGTTGTAGATGTGGTTGTTTCCATGGTGGGTGATGTGGTTGTATCGATGGCAGGTGCTGTGGTTGTATCGGTGGTTGATGATGTAGTTGTTTCCATGGTAGGTGATGTGGTCGTGTCCGTGGTTGGAGTTGTGGTTGCTTCGATGTTTGTTGTTGTGGTTGTTTCGATGACTGGGGATGTGGTTGTATCAGTGGTTGGAGATGTGGTTGTTTCCATGGTTGGAGATGTGGTTTTGTCGATCGTTGCGGATGTGGAAGTTTCCATGGTGGATGATGTGGTTGGTTCCATCGTTGCTGATGTGGTTTTTTCGATGGTTGAGGTTCTGGTTGTTTCAATGGTTGGGGATGTGGTTGATTCCATGCTTGGTGATGTGGTTGTTTCAATTGTGAGTGATGTCATTGTTTCAATGGTTGGTGATGTGGTGGTGTAGATTGCGGGTGATGTGGTTGTTTCGATGGTTGAGCTTGTGGGTGTTTCAGTGGTTGGTGATGTAGTTATTTCGATTGTGGGTGATGTCTTTGTTTCGATGGTTGTTGATGTTGTTGTTTCCATGGTAGATGATGTCATTGTTTCAATGGTTGGTGATGTGGTTGTTTCCATCGTGGGAGATGTGGTTGTTTCGATGGTTGGTGATGGTTGTTCGATGGTGGGTGATGTGGTTGTTTCCATGGTTGGTGATGTGGTTGTTTCCATGGTGGGTGATGTGGTTGTTTCCATGGTGGAGATGTGGTTGTTTCGATGGTTGGTGATGTGGTTGTTTCATGGTGGAGATGTGGTTGAGTGAGTCTGGTGAGTGGTTGTTTCCATGCTGGTGATGTGGTTGTTTCCATGGTGGGTGATGTGGTGTTTCCATCGTTGGGGATGTGGTTGTTTCGATGGTTGTTGATGCGGTTCTTTCCGTGGTTGGTGATGTGGTTGTTTCAATTGTGGGTGATGTGGTTGTTTCGATGGCTGAGGTTGTGGGGGTTTCAATGGTTGGAGATGTGGTTGTTCCGAAGGTTGTTGATGTTGATGTTTCGATAGTTGGGTAGGTGGTTGTTTCAATGGTTGGCGATGTGGTGTTTCATGGTCGGTGATGTGGTTGTTTCCATGCTGGGTGCTGTGGTTGTGTCAATGTTGGTGATGTGGTTGTTTCGATGGTGGGTGATGTGGCTGTGTCGATGGTTGTGCTGGGGTTGGTTCCATGTTGGTGATGTGGTGTTGTCGATGGTTGATGTGTGTTCATGGTTGGTGTGTTTCAATGGTTGGTGATGTGGTTGTTTCAATTGTGGGTGATGTGGTTGTTTCAATGGCGGGTGATGATGTTGTTTCAATGGTTGGCGATGTGGTTGTTTCCATTCCAGGTGATGTGGTTGTTTCCATTCCAGGTGATGTGGTTGTTTCCATTCCAGGTGACGTGGTTGTGACAATGGTTGGTGTTGTGGGATTTTCTATGGTTGAGGATGTGATTGTTTCGGTGTTTGGTGCTGTGGTTGCTTCAATGGCTGGTGTTGTGGTTGTTTCAATGTTTGAGGATGTGGTGGTTTCCATGCTGAGTGATGTGGTTGTTTCCATGGTTGGGGATGTGGTTGTTTCCATTCCGGGTGATGTGGTTATTTCTATTCCGGGTGATGTGGTTGTTTCGATGGTGGGTGATGTGGCTGTGTCGATGGTTGGGGATGTGGTTGTGTCGATGGTTGGGGATGTGCTTGTTTCCATGCTGGGTGTTGTGGTTGTTTCCACGGCTGAGGTTGTGGATTCTTCAGTAGTTGGAGATGTGGTTGTTTCGATGTTTGTTGATGTGGTTGATTCGATGGCAGGTGATGTGGTTGTTTCAAAGGTTGGGGATGTGGTTGTTTCCATGGTCGGTGAAGGGGTTGTTTCCATGGTGGATGATGTGGTTGTTTCAATGGTTGAGGCTGGGGTTGTTTCAATGGTTGGAGATGTGTTTGTGACAATGGTTGGGGATGTGGTTGTTTCGATGGCGGGTGATGATGTTGTTTCAAAGATTGGGGATGTGGTTGTTTCCAATGTTGGGCGTGTGGTTGTTTCCATTCCGGGTGATGTGGTTGTTTCAATATTAGGGGATGTGGTTGTTTCCATGGTTGAAGATGTGGTTGTTTCGATGGTTGGTGATGTGGTTGTTTCTGTGGCAGGGGATGTTGTTGTTACCATGGTGGATGATGTTGTTGTTTCAATGGCGGGTGCTGTGGTTGTGTCGATGGCTGGTGATGTGGTTGTTTCACATGTGGGTGATGTGGTTGTTTCAATATTAGGGGATGTGGTTGTTTCCATGGTTGAAGATGTGGTTGTTTCGATGGTTGGTGATGTGGTTGTTTCTGTGGCTGGGGATGTTGTTGTTACCATGGTGGATGATGTTGTTGTTTCAATGGCGGGTGCTGTGGTTGTGTCGATGGCTGGTGATGTGGTTGTTTCGACAGTGGGTGATGTGGTTGTGTCAATGGATGGGGATGTGGTTGTTTCGATGGTTGGAGATGTGGTTGTTTCCATGCTGGGTGTTGTGGTTGTTTCCATGGTTGAGGTTGCGGGTGCTTCATGGTGGATGTGGTTGTTCAATGTTGGTGATGTGGTTGTTTCGATGGCGGGTGATGTGTTGTTTCAATGATTGAAGATGTGGTTGTTTCAGTGGTTGGGGATGTGATTGTTTCCATTCCAGGTGATGTGGTTTTTTCGATGGCGGGTGATGTTGTTGTTTCAATGGATGCTGTTGTAGTTTTTTCCATGGTTGGTGATGTGGTTGTTTCAATGGTTGAGGTTCTGGTTGATTCCATGCTGGGTGATGTGGTTTTTTCGATGGTTGGAGATGTGGTTGTTTTGATGGTCTGTGATGTTGTTTCAGAGGTTGGTGATGTGATTGTTTCCATGCTTGGTGATGCGGTTGTTTCAATGCTGGGTGATGTGGCTGTTTCCATGGCTGGGGATGTGGTTGTTTCAATGTTTGGTGAGTGGTGTTTTCCATCGGGGGATGTGGTCGTTTTGATGGTTGGAGATGTGGTGGTGTCAGTGGTTTGTGATGTTGTTGTTTCCATGCTTGGTGATGTTGTTGTTTCGATTGTTGGCGATGTGGTTGTTTCCATGGTAGGGGATGTGGTTGTTTCAGTGGTTGGGGATGTGATTGTTTCCATTCCAGGTGATGTGGTTTTTTCGATGGCAGGGTGATGTTGTTGTTTCAATGGTTGCTGTTGTGGTTTTTTCCATGGTTGGTGATGTGGTTGTTTCAATGGCGGGTGATGATGTTGTTTCAAAGATTGGGGATGTGGTTGTTTCCATGGTCGGTGCTGTGGTTGTTTCCATTCCAGGTGATGTGGTTGTGTTCCATGTGGGTGATGTGTTGTGCAATGTTGGTGTGTGGGTTTCATGGTTGAGGATGTGATTGTTTTGGTGTTTGGTGCTGTGGTTGTGTCGATGGCTGGTGTTGTGGTTGTTTCAATGTTTGAGGATGTGGTTGTTTCCATGGTTGGGGATGTGGTTGTTTCCATTCTGGGTGCTGTGGTTGTGTCGATGGCTGGTGATGTGGTTGTTTCGACAGTGGGTGATGTGGTTGTGTCAATGGATGGGGATGTGGTTGTTTCGATGGTTGGAGATGTGGTTGTTTCCATGCTGGGTGTTGTGGTTGTTTCCATGGTTGAGGTTGCGGGTGCTTCAATAGTGTGAGATGTGGTTGTTTCAATGTTTGTTGATGTGGTTGATTCGATGGCGGGTGATGATGTTGTTTCAATGATTGAAGATGTGGTTGCTTCGATGGTTGGGGATGTGGTTGTTTCCATTCCAGGTGATGTGGTTGTTTCAACGGTGGGTGATGTGGTTGTGTCAATGGATGGGGATGTGGTTGTTTCCATGGTTGGTGATGTGGTTGTTTCAATGGTTGAGGTTCTGGTTGATTCCATGCTGGGTGATGTGGTTTTTTCGATGGTTGGAGATGTGGTTGTTTTGATGGTCGGTGATGATGTTGTTTCAGAGGTTGGTGATGTGATTGTTTCCATGCTTGGTGATGCGGTTGTTTCAATGCTGGGTGATGTGGCTGTTTCCATGGCTGGGGATGTGGTTGTTTCAATGTTTGGTGAAGTGGTTAGTTCCATCATTGGGGATGTGGTTGTTTTGATGGTTGGAGATGTGGTGGTGTCAGTGGTTTGTGATGTTGTTGTTTCCATGCTTGGTGATGTTGTTGTTTCGATTGTTGGCGATGTGGTTGTTTCCATGGTAGGGGATGTGGTTGTTTCAGTGGTTGGGGATGTGATTGTTTCCATGGTGGTGATGTGGTTTTTTCGTGGTGGAGTGTGGTTGTTTCAATCTGGTGTTGTGTTTGTTCCATGGTAGGGTGATGTGGTTGTTTTCGATGTGTGGTGATGTGGTTGTTTCGATGGTTGGTGCTGTGGTTATTTCCATGGTTGGTGATGTGGTTGTTTCCATGCTGGGTGTTGGAGTTGTGCTGATGGTTGTTGATGTGGTTCTTTCTGTGGTTGGTGATGTGGTTGTGTCGATTGTGGGTGATGTGGTTGTTTCCATGGTGGGTGATGTGGACGTTTCAATGGTTGAGCTTGTGGGTGTTCCAATGTTTGGAGATGTGATTGTTTCAAAGGTTGGTGATGTGGATGTTTCGATGGTCAGGCAGGTGGTTGTTTCGACGGTTGGGGATGTGGTTGTTTCCATGATGGCTGATGTGGTTGTGTCGATGTTTCGTGATGTGGTAGTTTCAATGGTTGGTTCTGGGGTTGTTTCCATCGTTTGTGCTGTGGTTGGATACACCGTTGGGGATGTGGTTGTGCCAATGGCTGGTGATGTTGCTGTTTCCATGGTGGATGATGTGGATGTGTCAATGGTTTGTGAAGTGGTTGGTTCCATCGTTGGGGATGTGGTTGTTTCCATGGTGGTGATGGTGTTTCCATGGTTGGTGATGTGGTTGTTCCATGTTGGGGATGTGGTTGTTTCCAGCTGGGTGGATGTTGTTTCAATGGATGGTGAGTGTGGTTGGTTCGATGGTGGGTGATGTGGTTGTTTCAATGGTTGAGTTGTGGGTGTGTCAATGCTTGGCGATGTGGTTGTGTCGATCGTTAGGGTTGTGGTTGTTTCCATTGCTGATCGTGCGGTGGTTTCCATGGTTGGTGACATGGTGTTTTCCATGCTGGGTGATGTTGTTTTGTCGATGGTTAGGGTTGTGGTTGTTTCAAAGGATGGTGCTGTGGTTGTTTCCATGGCTGGGGATGTGGTTGTTTCCATGGTTGGTGATGTGGTTGTTTCCATGGTTGGGGATGTGGTTGTTTCCATGCTGGGTGTTGCAGTTGTTTCCATGGCTGATGTTGTGGGTGCTTCAATAGTGTGAGATGTGGTTGTTTCGATGTTTATTGATGTGGTTGATTCCATGGTGGATGAGGATGTTGTTTCAATGATTGAAGATGTGGTTGCTTCGATGGTTGGGGATGTGGTTGTTTCCATTCCAGGTGATGTGGTTGTTTCAACGGTGGGTGATGTGGTTGTGTCAATGGATGGGGATGTGGTTGTTTCTATTCTGGGTGATGTGGTTGTTTCGATGGTTGAGGTTCTGGTTGTTTCAAAGCTGGGAGATGTGGCTGTGTCGATGGTTGGTGATGTGGTTGATTCCATTCTGGGTGATGTGGTTGTGTCAACGGTTGGCGATGTGGTTGTTTTGATGGCGGGTGATGATGTTGTTTCAAAGGTTGGTGATGTGGTTGTTTCCACAGTGGTGGTGATGCTGTGGTTGTTTCGATGGTTGGGGAAGTGGTTGGTTCCATCGTTGGGGATGTGATTGTTTCAATGGTTGGAGATGTGGCAGTGCCGATGTTCGGTGATGCTGTTGTTTCCATGCTTGGTGATGTGGTTGTTTCAATGGTTGGTGAAGTGGTTGCTTCCATGGCTGGGGATGTGGTTGTTTCAGTGACTGGTGAAGTGGTTGTGTCCATGGTCGGTGATATGGTGGTTTCCATGGTTTGTCCTGTGGTTGCTTGGAAGGTTGGTGATGTTGTTGTTTCTGTGCTGGGTGATGTGGTTGTTTCGATGTTTGTTGATGTGGTTGTTTTGATGGCGGGTGATGATGTTGTTTCAATGATTGGTGATGTGGTTGCTTCGATCGTTGGTGATGTGGTTATTTCCATTCCAGGTGATGTGGTTGTGTCAATGGTTGGTGATGTGATTGTTTCGATGGTGGAGGATATGGTGGATTCCATACTGGGTAATGTGGTTTTGTCAATGGTTAGGGTTGTGGTTGTTTCAAAGATTGGTGATGTGGTTGTTTCCATGGTTGGGGATGTGGTTGTTTCGATGGTTGGTGTTGTAGGATTTTCCATGCTTGAGGATGATGTTGTTTCGCTGTTTGGTGCTGTGGTTGCTTCGATGCTTGAGGTTGTGGTTGTTTGTATGGTGAGTGATGTGGTTGTTTCAATGCCGGGTGATGTGGTTGTTTCCATTCCAGGTGATGTGGTTGTGTCGCTGGTTGGTGATGTGGTTGTTTCCATGCTGGGTGTTGCAGATGATTCCATGGCTGAGGTTGTGAGTGCTTCAGTAGTGTGAGATGTGGTTGTTTCGATGTTTGTTGATGTGGTAGTTTCGATGGCGGGTGATGTTGTTTCAGTGGTTGTTGTTGTGGTTATTTCCACGGTTGGTGATGTGGTGGTTTCCATTGTTGGGGATGTGGTTGTTTCCATGCTTGATGTTGTGGTTGTTTTGCTGGTTGGTGATGTGGTTATTTGAATGTTTGAGGATGTGGTGGTTTTCATGCTGAGTGATGTGGTGGTCTCGATAGTTGGAGATGTCGTTGCTTCCATGGTTGGAGATGTGGATGTTTCCATGCCTGGTGATGTTGTTGTTTCAATGGTTGAAGTTCTGGTTGTTTCAATGGTGGGAGATGTGGCCGCGTCGATGGCTGGTGATGTGGTTGATTCCATGCTGGGTGATGTGGATGTTTCGATGGTTGGAGATGTGGTTGTTTCAATGGCGGGTGATGATGTGTGTTTC
This sequence comes from Serinus canaria, assembly GCF_022539315.1. Lineage (NCBI taxonomy): Eukaryota > Metazoa > Chordata > Aves > Passeriformes > Fringillidae > Serinus > Serinus canaria. The sequence goes on from NC_066338.1 coordinate 14,324,724, forward strand.
ACAGGTTGGTGATGTGTTGTTTCCACAGTTTGATGATGCGGCTGTTTCAATGCTGGGTGATGTGGCTGTTTCCATGGTTGGTGATGTGGGTGTTTCAGTGGCTGGAGATGTGGTTGTTTCCGTGGTTGGGGATGTGGTTGTTTCCATGGTCGGTGATGTGGTTGTTTCCATGCTTGAGGTTGTGGTTATTTCGCTGGTTGGGATGTGGTTGTGTCGATGATGGGGGATGTGGTTGTTTCGATGGTTGAGTTTCTGGTTGTTTCAATGGTTGGAGATGTGGCTGTGTCGATGGCTGGTGATGTGGTTGATTCCATACTGGCTGATGTGGATGTTTCAATGGTTGGGGATGTGGTTGTTTCAATGGCGGGTGATGATGTTGTTTCCACGGTTGTTGATGTGGTTGTTTCCATGGTTGTTGATATGGTTGCTTCCACGCTGGGTGATGTGGTGGTTTCCACTGTTGGGGATGTGGTTGTGTCACTGTTTGGAGATGTGGTTGTTTCCATGGTTGGTGATGTGGTTGTTTCCATGCTTGAGGTTGTGGTTATTTCGGTGGTTGGGAATGTGGTTGTGTCAATGACGGGGGATGTGTTTGTTTCAATGGTTGAGTTTCTGGTTGTTTCAATGGTTGGAGATGTGGCTGTGTCGATGGCTGGTGATGTGGTTGATTCCATACTGGCTGATGTGGATGTTTCAATGGTTGGGGATGTCGTTTCGATGGCAGGTGATGATGTTGTTTCCATGGTTGGTGATGTGATTGTTTCACTGCTGGGTGATGTGGTTGTTTCCATGCTTGGTGATGTGGTTGTGTCGATGACGGGTGATGTGGTTGTTTCGACTGTGGGTGATGCGGTTGCTTCGGAGGCTGTGGTTGTGTTTGTTTCGATGGTTGTGGGTGTGGTTGTTTCTATGCTGGGTGATGTGGTTGTGTTGATGGTCGGGGATGTGGTTGTGTTGATGGTCGGGGATGTGTTTGTTTCGATGGTTGTGGGTGTGGTTGTTTCATCGTTTGGAGATGTGGCTGTAGCATTGGTGGTGTTTGCCGTGTTTTCAGCACCACCTGCAGCCATTGTTGTTTCATTGCCGGTCAATGTGGGTTCCTCTTTACCATCCAAGCTGGTTGTTGTGGTGTTGGTGTTCACGGTGGGGCTGGTGACGGTGCTGGTGTCCACTCTTTTCTTCCCTGCCGGAGCAATGGCGGCCATGTCACCCCCAGGTAGACATGGCCACACCCTTGAAGATGGCTGTCCCACCATCTCCTGGATGTGAAGGACCTGTCCTGGCCGACCTCACCAAATCCCATGGACCACCAACTCCTGCAGAGCCCCAAGGACACACGGACCACCCCCCACCCCAGAGACACCTGGACCCCCTCAAGGACCCCCACCCACAACACACCAACCCTTCCCAAAGCCCCGGCCTTGATTCCCCAAAAATGCCCCAAGGATTCTCGAGACCCCCTGCTGGATTCCCAAAATGCCGTAACCCCCAAAGATGCATAGACCCCCCCCTCAAACACCCCTGGACCCCCAAAGACCCTCACCCACCTCCAACCGTTGTCCCCCCAAAAACCCAACCTTGGTTCTTCAAAGATGCCCCAAGGATTCCCAGATGGGTCCCAAGACCCCCCCCCCCCCAGTGGGATCCCAAAACCCCGTGACCCCAAAGATCCATTGACCTCCCCTAAAGACCCCTGGATCCACCCCAAAGACCCCCCAAGACCCTCACCCACCTCGTGCCAACATCCCCCCAAAAACCCAACCCTGGTTCTCCAAAGTCACTCCCAAGACCCCAGCTGGGTCCTGAACCCTCCAGGTGGGTCCCAAAGACCCCTGGACCCCTCCAAAGACCCCTGGACCCCCCCCCAAAGACCCATCAACCCCCCTTGAGGCTCCTGGATCCCCCCAAAGACCCCTGGACCCCCCAAAAGACCCCCAAGCTCCCCCAAAAACTCCTGGACCCCCCCCAAAGACCCCTGAATCCCCCAAAGACTCCTGGACCTCCAAAGACCCCAGACTCAAAGAGGGCCAAGTGCCACCAAGGGGTGGGGAGGGGTCCCAGTGCCACCAGGGAAGGGGAGGGGTCCCAGTGCCACCAAGGGGTGGGGAGGGGTCCCAGTGCCACCAGGGAAGGGGAGGGGTCCCAGTGCCACCAAGGGGTGGGGAGGGGTCCCAGTGCCACCAGGGAAGGGGAGAGGCCCCAGTGCCACCACAGGGTGGGGACATGTCCCAGTGCCACCAAGGGCTGGGCAGGGGTCCCAGTGCCACCACATATGGGGGATGTGTCCCTGTGCCACCACAGGGTAGGGAGGGGTCCCAGTGCCACCACAGGGTGGGGACATGTCCCAGTGCCACCAAGGAGTGGGCAGGGGTCCCAGTGCCACCAAGGGGTGGGGAGGAGTCCCTGTGCCACCAGGGGAGAGGTCCCAGTGCCACCATGGGGAGGGGTCCCAGTGCCACCAAGGGGTGGGGAGGGGTCCCAGTGCCACCAGGGGAGGGGACATGTCCCAGTGCCACCAGGGTGTGGGGGAAGTGTCCCAATGCCACCACAGGGTGGGGACGTGTCCCAGTGCCACCACAGGGTGGGGACGTGTCCCAGTGCCACCAGGGGAGGGGAGGGGTCCCGGTGCCACCATGTCCCACCTGAGAAGAGGAGCAGGACGCAGATGCAGAGCGCGGCCGGGTGGCCCCAGAGCCACCCCATGTCCCCGCAGGGTCCGGAGTTGGGGACAGAGAGGGACGTGAGGATCTGTCCCCAAGGGCGGGCGCGGCAGGACTGGGGACACGGAGGGCGCCCCGAGGGGACCTTTGGTCGCAATAAATGGAGGGGGAAGAAACGAAAGTGACAACGCCGCAGGTGCCAGGAAGGTGACAGGCAGGTGCCACCACCCTGTTCCCAGCAGGTGGCACAGCAAAGGGACAGCCGGGTGGCCTTGAGGGGCTGGTGGCACTCCTGGGAGGTTCCTCGGGACACCTCGGGGTGTCACCGCCGTGGGGAAGGTCCAGGGGTGGCCGAGGGCGGGCTCTGATCCCGTGGGGACGTGAGGGGTGGGGGGTGGGACAGGGGACAGGGGACAGGGGATGGGGACAGGGGACATGGGACATGGGACAGGGGACAGGGGACAGGGGACATAGGACATGGGAAAGGGACAAGGAACATGGGATGGGACATGGGATGGGGACAGGGGATGGGGACATGGGACAGGGGACATGGGACAGGGGACAGTGGACATGGGACATGGGAAAGGGACAAGGAACAGGGGATGGGACATGGAATGGGGACAGGGGATGGGGACAGGGGACAGGGGACAAGGGACATGGGAAGGGGACATGGGACATGGGATGGGGACATGGGATAGGGGATGGGGACAGGGGACAGGGCATGAGGGACAGGGGACATGGGACAGGGCACATGGGATGGGGGACATGGGACAAGGGATGGGGGACAGGGGACAGGGGATGGGGACATGGGACAAGGACATGGGACATGGGATGGAGACACAGGATGGGGACACGGGAGTGGGACATGGGATGGGGACATGGGATGGGGACATGGGATAGGGGATGGGGACAGGGGACAGGGGACGGGGATGGGATGGGACATGGGACAGGAGATAGGGACATGGGATAGGGGATGGGGACAGGGGACAGGGGATGGGGACACGGGACACGGGAGTGGGACATGGGATGGGGGACATGGGACAGGGGACAAGGGACACGGGATAGGGACATGAGACAGGGGATGGGGACATGGGACAAGGACATGGGACATGGGATGGAGACACAGGATGGGGACACAGGAGTGGGACATGGGATGGGGACATGGGATGGGGACATGGGATAGGGGATGGGGACAGGGGACAGGGGATGGAAACAGGGGACAGGGGACAGGGGACGGGGATGGGGACATGGGACAGGAGATAGGGACATGGGATAGGGGATGGGGACAGGGGACAGGGGATGGGGACATGGGATGGGGACATGGGACATGGGATGGAGACACAGGATGGGGACACGGGATGGGGACATGGGATGGGGACATGGGACACGGAATGGGGACACAGGACATGGGATGGGGACATGGGATGGGGACATGGGATGGGGACATGGGACAAGGAACAGGGGACATGGGACAGGGACATGGGACATGGGATGGGGACACCGCAGGAGATTTGGGACATGGAGGGGACACGGGACACCCCTGTGGGGGTGGGGACAGATTTGGGGTCTGCTGGAGGTTTTGGGGTGAATCCCTTCGGTTTTGGGGTGCAGGGAGGATTTGGGGTGAATCCACGGGGATTTTGGGTGACTCCATGGAGATTTTGGGGTGAATCTCTCCTGATCTGGGTCTGGGGAAGTTTTTGGGGTGAATCCCTTCATTTTTGGGGGTGCAGTGAGGATTTGGGGTGAATCCAT
>NC_066338.1:14329638-14348273 GCF_022539315.1 Serinus canaria
TTGGGGTGGTGGCACCAGTGATGGTGGCACCGGTGATGGTGGCACTGGGGTGACACTGGGGTGGCACAGGTGGCACTGGTGATGGTGACACTGGGGTGGTGGCACTGGGGTGGCACCGTTGGTGGCTCTGGGCGGGGCACCCTGAGGTGACACTTTGGGGTCCCTGCGGTGACAATCGGGGGGGGGGGGTGGCAGGGCCCAGACTGGGCCATACTGGTCCATACTGGTCTGTACTGGACCAGACTGGTCTGTTCTGGTCCGTACTGGTCCATACTGGTTCGTACTGGTCTGTACTGGGCCATACTGGGCCATACTGGGCCATACTAGGCCTTACTGGTCTGTACTGGTCCATACTGGTCCATACTGGTCTGTACTGGTTCATACTGGTCTGTACTGGGCCATACTGGGCCATACTGGGCCTTACTGGTCTGTACTGGGCCATACTGGTCCATACTGGTCCGTACTGGTCTGTACTGGTCTGTACTGGTTCATACTGGTCTGTAATGATCTGTACTGGTTTGTACTGGTCTGTACTGGGCCTTACTGGGCCATACTGGTCTGTACTGGTCTATACTGGTCTGTACTGGGCCTTACTGGGCCATACTGGTCTGTACTGGTTTGTACTGGGCCATACTGGGCCAGACTGGTCCATATTGGTCTGTACTGGTCCTTACTGTTCCATACTGGTCTGTACTGGTCCTTACTGGGCCAGACTGGGCCATACTGGTCTGTACTGGTTCAGCCTGGTACATACTGGTCCGTACTGGTCCGTACTGGGCCAGACTGGTCCATACTGGTCTGTACTGGTCCATACTGGTTTATACTGGTCCATACTGGTCTGTACTGGGCCATACTGGTCCATACTGGTCCGTACTGGTCCATACTGGTCTGTACTGGTTCAGCCTGGTACATACTGGTCCGTACTGGGCCAGACTGGTCCATACTGGTCTGTACTGGGCCATACTGGTCTGTACTGGTCCGTACTGGTCCTTACTGGACCAGACTGGTCTGTACTGGGCCTTACTGGGCCAGACTGGTCCATACTGGTCCTTACTGGACTAGACTGGTTTGTACTGGGCCTTACTGGTCTGTACTGGTCCTTACTGGGCCAGACTGGTTTGTACTGGTCCTTACTGGGCCAGACTGGTCTGTATTGGTTCAAGCTGGTCCATACTGGTCTATACTGGTTTGTACTGGTCCTTACTGGGCCAGACTGGGCCATACTGGTCTGTACTGGGCCATACTGGTCTGTACTGGTCTGTACTGGTCCTTACTGGGCCAGACTGGGCCATACTGGTCTGTACTGGGCCATACTGGTCTGTACTGGGCCAGACTGGTCCATACTGGGCCATACTGGTCTGTATTGGGCCAGACTGGTTTATACTGGTCCATACTGGTCCTTACTGATCATACCAGTCCAGACTGGTCCCATACTGGTTTATACTGGATTAAACTGGTCCAGACTGGTCCCATACTGGTCCATACTGGTCCAGGCTGGTCCTTACTTGTTCAAACTGGTCTCTACTGGTTCATACTGGTTTATACTGATCCCCACTGGTCCTTACTGGTCCCATACTGCTCCATACTGGTCCATACTGGGCCAGACTGGTCTGTACTGGTCCATACTGATCATACCAGTCCAGACTGGTCCCATACTGGTTTATACTGGTCCTTACTGGTTCAAACTGGTCCTTACTGGTCTCATACTGGCCCTTACTGGTCCATACTGGGCCACACTGGTCTGTACTGGTCCGTACTGGTCCTTACTGGTTTATACTGGTCCATACTGGTCTGTACTGGTCTTTACTGATCATACCAGTCCAGACTGGTCCCATACTGGTTTATACTGGTCCTTACTGGTCGTTACTGGTCTTACTGGTTCAAACTGGTCTATACTGGTCCAGACTGGTCCCATACTGGTCCATACTGGATTATACTGGTCTATTCTGCTCTAGACCTGTTCATACTGGTCCTAACTGGTCCCATACTGGTCTATACTGGTCCTGTTCTTGTCCATACTGGTTTATACTGGTTGATACGGGTCCATACTGGTTCATACTGGTCCATACTGGTTTACACTTGCCCAGACTGGTCCATACTGATCCATACTGGTTTAGACTAATCCATACTGGTCTGTACTGGTCCATACTGGTCCCATACTGGTCCATACTGGTCTGTACTTGTCCATACTGGTTTATTCGGGTCCATACTGGTCTGTTCTGGTCCATACTGGTTTGTACTGGTTTGTACTGGTCCATACTGGTTTAAACTGGTCCTATACTGGACCATACTGGTCCCATACTGGTCCATACTGGTTTAAACTGGTCCATGGTCCCATACTGGTCCATACTAGTTCCAACTGGTTTATACTGGTCCATACTGGTCCTTACTGGTCCATACTGGTCCATACTGGGCCATACCAGTCCTTACTGGTCTATCCTGGTCCATACTGGTTTATTCGGATCCATACTGGTTTAAACTGGTCCTATACTGGTTCATACTGGTCCCATACTGGTCCCATACTGGTCTGTACTGGTCCAGACTGGTTTAAACTGGTCCTATACTGGTCCAGACTGGTTTATACTGGTCCATACTGGTCCCAAACTGGTCCACGATTACTGGTCCCAAAACTGGTCCATATCACATAGGGCCATACCAGTCCCTACTGGTCCATACTGGGCCAGACTGGTCCATACTGCTTTTTACTGGTCCATACTGGTTTAAACTGGTCCATACTGCTCCCATACTTGTCCGTACTGGTTTATGCTGGTCCCATACTGGATTATACTGGTCCCTTACTGGTCCATACTGGTCCTGTACTGGTCCATACTGATTTAAACTGGTCCTATACTGGTCCGACAGGTTTATACTGGTCCATACTGGTCCCAAACTGGTCCATACTGGTTTATACTGGTCCATATTGGTCCATACTGGTTTATACTGGTCCCCACTGGTCCATACTGGTTTAAACTGGTCCATGGTATCATACTGGTCCATACTGGTTTTTACTGGTCCATACTAGTTCCAACTGGTCTATACTGGTCCATACTGGTTTATTCGGATCCATACTGGTCTGTTCTGGTCCGTACTGGTCCATACTGGTTTAAACTGGTCCTAAACTGGTCCAGACTGGTTTATACTGGTCCATACTGGTCCAAACTGGTCCATGGTCCCATACTGGTCTGTACTGGTCCATACCGGTCTGTACAGGTCCATACTGGTCCATACTGGTTTAAACTGGTCCTATACTGTTCCAGACTGGTTTATACTGGTTTGTACTGGTTTATACTGATCCCCACTAGTCCATACTGGCTTATACTGGTCTGTACTGGTCCATACTGGTTTATGCTGGTCCATACTGGTCCTAAACTGGTCCAGACTGGTCCCAAACTGGTCCATACTGGTTTATACTCTATTATACTGATTCAAACTGGTCCCATACTAGTCCCATACTGGTCCATACTGGTCCCATACTAGTCACATACTGGTCCATACTGGTCCCATACTAGTCCCATACTGGTCCATACTGGGCCCATACTAGTCCCATACTGGTCCATACTGGTCCCATACTGGTTTATACTGGTGGCCCCGAGCGCGCCCCCCCCCGCCCGCTCCCGCCACAAGCCCCGCCCCCAAACCCCGCCTTCTGCCCTCTCCCTTCACCCATTGGTCCACCCCTAGTGACGCCACTAAACCCCGCCCCCTCTACCGGCAGCCGCCGTCCCTGCCGTTGAAATCCCCGCCCACAACCCCAAACCTTCCCCTCCCATTGGCCGCCTCACCCATCGCTCCTCCCTCCCCGCTTTCCTATTGGCTCCCTCATTTCCCGCCCCGCCTCTCCCTCCCTCCCATTGGCTCCACCCCTGAGGGGAAGCCGTGAGGGCGTCCAAGATGGCGGCGGGGTGAGGCGGCGGCGATGGCGGCGATGTCCGGGCCGGAGGAGCGCGATACCGGCGGCGGCCCCGCCGCTCCTTCCGCTCCTTCCTCAGCCGTTCCCGGTCCAGCAGCCGCGGCCGCTTTGGGAGGAGGCGGCGAAAGCGGCGGCGCGGAAGAAGCGGCGGCGCTGCTGTTGGAGGCGGGCGCCGATGCCGACGCGCCGCCCAAGAAGCGGCTGAGGGCGGCCGGGAGCGGCGGCGGCGGCGCGGAGGGGGCGGCGGGCAGCGTGAAGCTGGAGGAGCGTCTCTACTCCGTGCTCTGCTGTACCGTGTGCCTCGACCTGCCCAAGGCTTCCGTCTATCAGGTCAGGCGACACTTTGGGGACATTGGGGACAAGGTTGGGGGGGGGGGGGGATATGGGGACAGGGGGTGGTGGCGGAGGGGGGAGCGGGAGGGGTTGTGAGGGGATCGGGGATAGCGATGTGGCCTTGGGGACAACCCTCAGGGGACAGGGACACCCTCTGGGACAGGGACACACTCAGGGGACAGGGACACCCCCTGGGACAGGGACACCCTGTTGGGGACACCCTCAGGGGACAGGCACACCCCCTTGGGGACACTGCCGTGGGGACAGGGACACCCCCTTTGGGGACAGGGACACCCCTTTGGGGACAGGGCCACCCCTTGGGGACACCCTCAGGGGATGGGGACATCCTCAGGGGACAGGGCCACCCCTTTGGGGACACCCTTTAGGGACAGGGACACCCCCTTGGGGACTTGGGGACATGGCTTTGGGGACAGGGACACCCTCAGGGGACAGGGACACCCCCTTGGGGACACCCTCAGGGGACAGGGACACCCCTTGGGGACAGGGACATCCCCTTAGGGACAGGGGGTGGTGGCTCGTGACCAGGGCTGAGGGGCACGCTGGGGAGGGGACTCGTGAGGGGATTGGGGACAGCGACACGGCCTTGGGGACACCCTCAGGGGACAGGGACACCCCGTGGGGAACACCGCCGTGGGGACAGGACACCCTCTTGGGACAGGGACACCCCCTTGGGGTGGGGACACCCCTTGGGGACAGGGACACCCACGGGAACCCCCAGGGGACTGGGACACCCCAGGGGACATGGGACACCCCAGGGGACAGGGGACACCCTCAGGGGACAGGGACACACCCCTGGGACGGGGCCACACCCTTGGGCCACCCCCAGGGGATAGGGACATCCCTTAGGGACAGGGACACTGCCTTGAGGACAGGGGACATCCTTGGGGGACACTCTGGGGACCGGGCCACCCCTTTGGGAACACCCCCAGAGGACAGGGACACCCTCAGGGGACAGGGACACCCCTTGGGGACATGGGGACATGGCTTTGGGGACAGGGACACCCCTTGGGGACAGTGCCACCCTTTGGGGACACCCTCAGGGGACACAGCCACCACCTTGGGGACAGGGACACCCTCAGGGAACAGTGACACCCCTTTGGGGACAGTGCCACCCCTTGGGGACACCCTCAGGAGACAGGGACACCCCTTTGGGGACACCCTCAGGGGACAGGGACACACCCTTGGGACAGGGCCACCACCTTGGGGACACCTCTTGGGGACACGGGGACACCCCCCTGGTGGCCCTGTCACCTCCTCGGGGGACACCTGGACACCCCCTTGGGGACATGGGGACAACCCCTGGTGGCCCTGTCACCCCCCTCTGGTGGCCCTGTCACCCTCTGGTGGCCCTGTCACCCCCTGGTGGCCCTGTCACACCCCTGGTGGCCCTGTCACCCCCTCTGGTGGCCAGTCAACCCCTCTGGGGCACCTGTCCCCTCCTGGTGGCCGTCACCCCTTGGTGGCCCTGTCACACCCTGGTGGCCCTGTCACCCTCTGGGGCCCTGTACACCCCTTGGGGCCCTGTCACCCCCCTCTGGTGGCCCTGTCACCCTCTGGTGGCCCTGTCACCCCCCTCTGGTGGCCCTGTCACCCTCTGGTGGCCCTGTCACCCTCTGGTGGCCCTGTCACACCCTGGTGGCCCTGTCACCCCCTCTGGTGGCCCTGTCACCCCCTCTGGTGGCCCTGTCACACCCCTGGTGGCCCTGTCACCCCCCTGTCCCTTCAGGGCTCATAGAGGGCCACCAAAGTCCCCTCCTGGGCCACCAAAACCATCCCAGAGTGGCCCTGTCCCCTCCTGGGCCACCAAAGAGTCCCAGTGGCCACCAGACCCCCCTCATGGGCCACCAACGGCTCCTTTGTCACCCCCTGGGCCACCAAACCCCTCTAAGGGGCCACCAAACCTTCCTGGTGGCCACCAAAGTGTCCCAGTGGCCACCAAAGCCCCACCCAGGGGCCACCAAGGCCTGGGGCCACCAAGGGCTCCTTTGTCCCCTCCTGGCCACCAAAGTGTCCCAGAGGCCACCAGAGACCCCTCATGGGCCACCAAAGCCCCACCCAGGGGCCACCAAACCTTCCTGGTGGCCACCAAAGTGTCCCAGTGGCCACCAAAGCCCCACCCAGGGGCCACCAAGGCCTGGGGCCACCAAGGGCTCCTTTGTCACCCTCTGGGCCACCAAAGTGTCCCAGAGGCCACCAGAGTCCCCTCATGGGCCACCAAAGCCCCACCCAGGGGCCACCAAACCTTCCTGGTGGCCACCAAAGTGTCCCCAAGGTGTCCCTGTCCCCTCCTGGGCCACCAAACCTTTCTGGTGGCCACCAAAGTGTCCCCAAGGTGTCCCTGTCCCCTCCTGGGCCACCAAAGTCCCCCTGGGGGCCACCAAAGTGTCCCAGGGGCCACCAAACCTCCCCCTAGGGGGTCCCTGTCCCCTCCTGGGCCACCAAACCTTCCTGGGGGCCACCAAAGTGTCCCCAAGGTGTCCCTGTCCCCTCCTGGGCCACCAAACCCTCCCCAGGGGCCACCAAGCCCCCCTCAGGGGCCACCAAGGCCTGGGGCCACCAAATGCCCCCCAAGGGCTCCTCTGTCACCTCCTGGGCCACCAAACCCCTCTAAGGGGCCACCAAAGTTTCCTGGGGCCACCAAACACTGCTGGTGGCCACCAAACCTTCCTGGTGGCCACCAAAGTGTCCCAGTGGCCACCAAAGCCCCACCCAGGGGCCACCAAGGCCTGGGGCCACCAAGGGCTCCTTTGTCACCCTCTGGGCCACCAAACCCCTCGAAGTGGCCACCAACCCCCCCCCCCCCCCCGGGTGTCCCTGTCCCTCCTGGGCCACCAAACCCCTCTGGTGGCCACCCAAAGTCCCCTCATAGGCCACAAAACCCTGGCGGGGGCCACCAAAAATGTCCCAGGGGCCACCAAGCCCTGGGGCCACCAAATGCTCTCCCTGGGCCACAAAGTCCCCTTAGGGCCACCAAAACCTCCCCTGGGTGTCTCTGTCCCCTCCTAGGCCACCAAACTGTCCCAGGGGCCACCAACCCCTCCCAGTGGCCACCAAACCCCCTCAGGGGCCACCAAGGGCTTCTTTGTCCCCTCCTGGGCCACAAAGTGTCCCAGAGGCCACCAGAGTCCCCTCAGGGCCACTAAAGCCCCACCCAGGGGCCACCCAACCTTCCTGGTGGCCACCAAAGTGCCTCAGGGGGGCTCTGTCCCCTCGGGCCACCAAAGTCCCCCTGGGGGCCACCAAAGTGTCCCAGGGGCCACCAAACCTCCCCCTAGGGGGTCCCTGTCCCCTCATGGGCCACCAAACCTTCTTGTGGTGGCCACCAAAGTGTCCCGGGGCCACCAAACCCCCCCCAGGGGCCTCTCTGTCACCTCAGGGCCACCAAAGCTGCCCCAGGGCCACCAAAGTCCCATCCTGGGCCACCCAAGCTGCTCCAGGGGCCACCAAACTCCCCCAGTGGCCACCAAAGTGTCCCAGGGGCCACCAAGTGCTGGGGCCACCAAATTCCCCTAAAGGGCCACCAGGGGCTCCTTTGTCACCCCCTGGGCCACCAAAGTCCCCTCAGGGCCACCAAACCCCCCAGAGTGGCCCTGTCCCCTCCTGGGCCACCAAACACTGCTGGGGGCCACCAAACCTTCCTGGTGGCCACCAAAGTCCCATCCTGGGCAACCAAAGCTGCCCCAGGGCCACCAAAGTGTCCCAGGGGCCACCAATCCATGGGGCCACCAATTGCGCCCCCTGGGCCACCAAGGGCTCCTTTGTCACCCCTGGGCCACCAAAGCCGTCAAAGTGGCCACCAAAGTGTCCCCGTGGCCACCAAACCCCCCCCCAGGGCCACCAAACCCTGCTGGGGGCTACCAAACCTTCCTGGTGGCCACCAAAGTCCCCTCAGGGCCACCAAAACAATCCCAGAGTGGCCCTGTCCCCTCCTGGGCCACCAAATCTGCCCCAGGGCCACCAAAGTGTCCCAGAGGCCACCAAAGTCCCCTCCTGGGCCACCAAGCCTTGGGGCCACCAAATGCTCCCCAAGGGCCACCAAGGGCTCCTTTGTCACCCCCTGGGCGACCAGAGTCCTCAATGTGGCCACCAAACTGTCCCAGGGGCCACCAAAGTCCCCTCAGGGTGGCTCTGTCCCCTCCTGGGCCACCAAACCCCTCTAAGGGGCCACCAAAGTGTCCCAGGGGCCACCAAACCTCCCCCCCCAGGGGGTCCCTGTCCCCTCCTGGGCCACCAAACCTTCCTGGTGGCCACCAAAGTGTCTCAGTGGCCACCAAACCCCCCTCAGGGCCACCAAACCCCTCCCAGAGTGTCCCTGTCCCCTCCTGGGCCACCAAACCCCTCTAAGGGGCCACCAAAGTGTCCTGGGGCCACCAAACACTGCTGGTGGCCACCAAACCTTCCTGGTGGCCACCAAAGTGTCCCAGTGGCCACCAAAGCCCCACCCAGGGGCCACCAAGGCCTGGGGCCACCAAGGGCTCCTTTGTCCCCTCCTGGGCCACCAAAGTGTCCCAGAGGCCACCAGAGTCCCCTCATGGGCCACCAAAGCCCCACCCAGGGGCCACCAAACCTTCCTGGTGGCCACCAAAGTGTCCCCAAGGTGTCCCTGTCCCCTCCTGGGCCACCGAGGTGTCCCCAAGGTGTCCCCAAGGTGTCCCTGTCACCCCCTGGGGCCACCAAAGTCCCTCTGGGGGCCACCACGGCAGGCAGGGAGGGGTTAATTAATTAATTAATTAATTGAATAATTCTGGGGTTAATTAATGCCAGGATGGGAACCGATTAATTGGGGATTGATTGATTGATTATTGATTAATGGATTGATTGATTGATTGATTAATTCGGGAGTTGATTAATGGATTGATTAATTGATTGACTAATTGATTAATTAAGTCTGGGGTTAATTAAATCTGGGGTTAAATAATGCCAGGATGGGAACCAATAAATTGAGGATTGATAGATTAATTGATTAATTGATTGATAGATTGATTGATTACATCTGGGATAAATTAAATCTGGGGTTAATTAATGCCAGGATGGGAACCAATTAATTGGGTATGATAGATTAATTAATGATTGATTAATTAACTCAGGGATTGATTACTTGATTGATTGATTAGTTCAGAGATTAATTGATTAATGGATTGATTAATTGATTGATTGATTAATTGATTAATTAAGTCTGGGATTAATTAAATCTAGGATTAATTAATGCCAGGAATGGATCCAATAAATTGGGGATTGATTGATTGATTGATTGATTAATGGATTGATTGATTGATTCAGGGATTGGTTAATTGACTGATTGATTAATTGATTGACCAATTAATTGATTAATCAAGTCTAGGGTTAATTAAATCTGGCGTTAATTAATGCCAGGATGGGATCCAATTAATTGGGTATTGATTGATTAATTGATTGAATAATTAATTCAGGGATTGATTAATTGATTGAATAATTGATTGATTAATTCAGGGAGTGATTAAGTCTGGGAGTAATTAAATCTGGGGTTAATTAATGCCAGGATGGGATCCAGTTAATTGGGGATTGATTGATTGATTGATTAATTGATTATTCAATGATTAATAATGGATGAATTGATCGATAGATTGATTAATTGATTAACTCAGGGTTGATTGATTGATTAATTAATTCTGGGATTAATTAAGTCTGGGGTTAATTAGTGCCAGGATGGGAGTCAGTGAATTGCATATTGATTGATTATTAATTGATTATTAGTTGATTAATTAATTGTTTATTTGATTGGTTATTTAATAATAATTCCAGGATTGATTGAGGAATTAATTCTGGGATTAATTAAAGCTGAAATTAATTAAATCAGGGGCTAATTAATGCCAGGGTGGGAGCCAATTAATGAATTCATTGATCGATTAATACAGGGATTGATTAATTAGTTCTGGGATTAATTAATTGATTAGGTCTGGGATTTAATAATTAATTGTAGGATTAATTAATTCTGAGATTAATTAATTTTGGGATTAATTAACTGTGGGATTAATTAAATCTGGGATTAACTAAATTGGGGATTAATTAAATCCGGGATTAATTAATGCCAGGGATGAATTAAATCCGAAATTAATTAAATCCATGAATAATTAAATTTGGGATTAATTAAAAAATTTGTAGTTAATTAAATTTGGGATAAATTAAATCTGAAATTAATTAAATAATGGATTATTTAAATCTGAGACTAATTTACTCTGGGATTAATTAAAGGTGGGAATAACTAAATTGGGGATTAATTCAGGGATTAAATAATGCCAGGGATAATTAAATTTGAGATTAATTAATTCAGGGATTAATTAATTCAGGGATTAATTAAATTGGGGAATTATTAAATCTGGGATTAATTAAGCCTGGGATTAATTAATGACACGGACTAATCAAATTCAGGATTAATTAAATCTGCTAATTATTAAATCTGAAATTAATTAAATTGGGGATTAATTAAATTGGGGATTTATTTAATCTGGGATTAATTAAATCGGGGATTAATTAACTCTGGGAATAATTAAATCTGGGATTAATTAAATCAGGGATCAATGGGGATCAATGGGGATCAATGGGGGATTGGGGATCAATGGGGATCAATGGGGATCAATGGGGATCAATGGGGATTGGGGATCAATGGGGATCAATGGGGGATTGGGGATCAATGGGGATCAACGGGGATCAATGGGGATCAATGGGGATCAATGGGGATCAGTGGGGACTGGGGATCAATGGGGATCAATGGGGGATTGGGGATCAATGGGGATCAATGGGGATCAATGGGGATCAATGGGGATTGGGGATCAATGGGGATCAGTGGGGATTGGGGATCAATGGGGATCAATGGGGATCAGTGGGGATTGGGGATCAATGGGGATCAATGGGGATCAATGGGGATCAATGGGGATTGGGGATCAATGGGGATCAATGGGGGATTGGGGATCAATGGGGATCAATGGGGATCAGTGGGGATTGGGGATCAATGGGGATCAATGGGGATCAACGGGGATCAATGGGGATCAATGGGGATTGGGGATCAATGGGGATCAATGGAGGATTGGGGATCAATGGGGATCAATGGGGATCAGTGGGGGATTGGGGATCAATGGGGATCAATGGGGATCAATGGGGATCAATGGGGATTGGGGATCAATGGGGATCAGTGGGGATCAATGGGGATCAATGGGGATCAATGGGGATGGGGATCAATGGGGATCAATGGGGATCAATGGGGATTGGGGATCAATGGGGATCAATGGGGGATTGGGGATCAATGGGGATCAACGGGGATCAATGGGGATCAATGGGGATTGGGGATCAATGGGGATCAGTGGGGGATTGGGGATCAATGGGGATCAATGGGGATCAATGGGGATCAGTGGGGATTGGGGATCAATGGGGATCAGTGGGGATTGGGGATCAATGGGGATCAATGGGGATCAATGGGGATCAATGGGGATCAATGGGGGATTGGGGATCAATGGGGATCAATGGGGATCAATGGGGATCAATGGGGATTGGGGATCAATGGGGATCAATGGGGATTGGGGATCAATGGGGATCAATGGGGATCAATGGGGATCAATGGGGATTGGGGATCATGGGGATCAATGGGGGATTGGGGATCAATGGAGATGGGGATCAATGGGGATTGGGGATCAATGGGGATCAATGGGGATCAATGGGGATCAATGGGGGATTGGGGATCAATGGGGATCAATGGGGATCAATGGGGATCAATGGGGATCAGTGGGGACTGGGATCAATGGGGATCAATGGGGGATTGGGGATCAATGGGGATCAATGGGGATTGGGGATCAATGGGGATCAATGGGGATCAATGGGGATCAATGGGGGATTGGGGATCAATGGGGATCAATGGGGATCAATGGGGATCAATGGGGATCAATGGGGGATTGGGGATCAATGGGGATCAACGGGGATCAGTGGGGATTGGGGATCATGGGGATCAATGGGGATCAATGGGGGATTGGGGATCAATGGGGATCAATGGGGATCAATGGGGATCAGGGGGATTGGGGATCAATGGGGATCAATGGGGATCAATGGGGATTGGGGATCAATGGGGATCAATGGGGATCAATGGGGATCAGTGGGGATTGGGGATCAATGGGGATTGGGATCAATGGGGATCAATGGGGATCAATGAGGATTGGGGATCAATGGGGATCAATGGGGATCAATATAAATTGGGAATATTAGGGATTAGTAATTTGGAAAAAATTGATTAATAAGGGAGGAAATATTGGGAATAATAGGGAATAATAATAGGGGGAAATATTGATAAATAAAGGGGAAATATTGGGAATATTGGGGATTAATAATGGGGAAAATATTGATAAATAAGGGGGGAAATATTGGGAATATTAGGGATCAATAATGGGGAAAACATTGATAAATAAAGGAGGAATATTAAGAATATTAGGGATTAATAATAGGGAATTATTGATAAATTAAGGTGGAATATTAGGGATTAATTATATTGATAAATAAGGGAGGAAAATGAAAAAAAAGGGGAAAATTCGAATAAATTAAGATTATTAATGATTAATATTGATAATTAACAATGGGAATATTAATGCTAATTCCCCCTGGTAATTTAACTCTTAAAATGCCAGATTGGAACTCTCCCATGGGGGATTTTTTAGGACGTCTCCGTGACCACGCCCACACCGTGCCTCAGTTTCCCTTTTAAAAATCCCCCGCCCAAAAAATACCCAAAAATTCCCCAAAAAATCCTCGGAAAAAATCCCCAAAAAATCCGCCTAAAATCCCCAAAAATCCCCCCAAAAATTCCCAAAATATTCCCAAAAAATCCCCAAAATATTCCCAAAAAACCCCCAAAAATCCCAAAAAATTCCCCTCAAAAATTCCCCAAAAAATCATCACCTCAAAATTCCCCAAAAATCACCCAAAAATCCCAAAAAATTCCCCCCAAAAATTCCCCAAAAAACACCTAAAATTCCCAAAAAATCCCCCAAAAACCCCCGAAAATCACCAAAAATTCCCAAAAGTCCCCAAAAGTTCCTAAAATTCCAAAAAAATTCCCCTAAAAGCCCACAAAATTTAAAAAAATCCAAAAAAAGTTTCCAAAAATCCACTAAAAAACCCCCCAAAAATCCCCAAAAATCCCCCCAAAAATTCCCCAAAAATCCCAAAATCCCCAAAAAAAATACCCACAAAAAAACCCCGCAAAATCCCCAAAAATCCCCACAAAAAATTCTCAAAAAATCCCCAAAATGCCCCAAAAAGTCCCCAAAAACCCAAAAATTCCCCAAAAAATCCCCAAAAAGTCTCAAAAATATCCCCCAAAATGTCCAAAAATTCCCAAAAATTCCCCCAAAAAATCCGCCAAATCCCAAAAAAATCTCCCAAAAATCCCCCAAAATTCCCAAAAATTCCCCAAAAATTCCCCAAAGAAATCCCCAAAATCCAAAAATATCTCCCAAAAATTCCCCAAAAATGTCCAAAAATTCCCCAAATATCCCCCAAAATTCTCCCAAAATTCCCAAAAATTCCCAAAAAAAAATCTCCCAAAAATCCCCAAATAATCCCCCTAAAAAATCCCTAAAAATCTCCCAAAAATCCCCCAAAATACCCTGAAAATTCCCAAAAAAATCCCCAAAACACCCCCAAAAATCCCCAAAAATTGCCAAAAATAAAAAAAAATCCCCCCAAAAAATCGCCAAAAATGCCCCCAAAAAAGCCCCAAAAATCCTCAAAAAAAAACCCGAAAAAAGCTCCCCAAAAGCCACCCAAAAAAGAGCCCCCAAAAAGCCCCGTAAAAAGCCCCAAAAAACCCCCCAAAAAGCCCCCAAAAGTCCCCCAAAAGCCCCCGCAAAAGCGCCAAAAAAAAAATGCCCCAAAAATCCCCCCAAAGTCCCCAAAAAGCCCCAAAAAAAACCCCAAAAAGCCCCCCCAAAAATCCCCGAAAAATCCCCGAACAAATCCCCAAAAATCCCAAAAAAGCCAAATAAAGCGCCAAAAAGTCCCCAAGAAAGCCCCCAAAAAGTGCCCCAAAAAGTCCCCCCAAAATGTCCAAAACATCCCCCAAAAAAATCCAGCAAAAATCCCCCCAAATTCCCTAGAAATTCCCCAAAAAATCCGCCAAAAATCCCCCCAAAATTCCCAAAAAATCTCAAAAAAGTCCCTCAAAAAGTCCCCCCAAAAATCCCCGCAAATTCCCAAAAATTCCCCAAAACCCCGCCCAAAAATCCCCAAAAAATCCAAATAAATCCCCTAAAAATCCCAAAAAAAGTCTAAATAAATTCCCAGAAAAATCCCCAAAAATCCCCCAAAAATCCCCAAAAAATCCCCCAAAATACCCAAATTTTTTTCCAATTCTTTCCGGAACTTTCCCCCGCAGTGCACCAACGGTCACTGATGTGCGCCGGCTGCTTCATCCATCTCCTGGCCGACTCCAGGCTGAAGGAGGAGCAGGCCACCTGTCCCAACTGTCGCTGCGAGATCTCCAAGAGCCTCTGCTGCCGCAACCTGGCCGTGGAGAAGGCGGTCAGCGAGCTGCCGGCCGAGTGCGGCTTCTGCGCCCGCCAGTTCCCCCGCTCCCTGCTCGAGCGCCACCAGAAGGAGGAGTGCCAGGACAGGTCTGGAATATGGGAATTTTTGGGGATTTTAGGAGGTTTTATGGAGTCTCCAGGTGGTCTTTGGGGGATTCAGGAAGTTTTCCGGTGGTTCTGCGGTGATTTTGGTGGTTTTGGGTGGTGGGACACCTAAAAGTTCTTGAGATGTTTCCCCAGAAGTATTTTGGAAAATTTCTGAGGTTCTATGGAGTCTCCAGATGGTCTTTGGTGGATTCAGGAAGTTTTTTTGTGGTTTTAGGGTGTTTTATGGTGATTTTTGGTGGTGGGACACCTCAAAGTTCTTGAGATGTTTCCCCAGAAGGGGTGTCAGTGGTTTTATGAGGTTTTATGGAGTCTCCAGGTGGTCTTTGGTGGATTCGGGAGATTTTGGGGTGGTTTTAGGGTGTTTTATGGTGGTTTTGGAGTGGTGGGACAGCTCAAAGTTCGTGAGATGTTTGGAGAAGGCGGTCAGCGAGCTGCCGGCCAAGTGCGGCTTCTGCGCCCGCCAGTTCCCCCGCTCCCTGCTCGAGCGCCACCAGAAGGAGGAGTGCCAGGACAGGTCTGGGATTTGGGAATTTTTGGGGATTTTAGGAGGTTTTATGGAGTCTCCAGGTGGTCTTTGGGGGATTCAGGAAGTTTTCCGGTGGTTCTGAGGTGATTTAGAGTGGTTCAGGGTGGTGGGACACCTCAAAGTTCTTGAGATGTTTCCCCAGAAGTATTTTGGAAAATTTATGAGGTTTTATGGAGTCTCCAGGAGGTTTTTGGTGCATTCAGGAAGTTTTCTGGTGGTTCTGAGGTTTTTTATGGTGATTTTGGGTGGTGGGACACCTCAAAGTTCTTAAGATCTTTCATGGAGCACCAACAGAAGAATGTTGAGGTCTTTATGACGTTCTATGGAGTCTCCAGGTGGTTTTTGGTGGGTTCAGGAGGTTTTCTGGTGGTTCCGAGGTGTTTTATGGTGGTTTTGGGGTGGTAGGAAACCTCAAAGTTCTCGAGATCTATCACCTAAAAGATATTGGGGATTTTATGAGGCATTTATGGAGTCTCCAGGAGGTTTTTGATGGATTCAGAAGATTTTTCGGTGATTCTGAGGTGTTTTATGGTGGTTTTGGGGTGGTAGGAAACCTCAAAGTTCTCGAGATCTTTCATGGAGCACCACCAGAAGAATGTTGGGGACTTTATGACGTTTTATGGAGTCTCCAGGTGGCTTTTTATGGTTTCCAAGTGGTTTTGGGTGGTTCTGAGGTGGTTTTTGGTTGTTTTAGGGTGGTGGGACATCTCAAAGTTCTTGAGATGTTTACCAGAAGGAAGTTGTGGATTTTATGACGTGTTATGGAGTCTCCAGGTGGCTTTTTGTGGTTTCCAAGTGGTTTTAGGTGGTTCTGGGGTAGTTTTTGGTATTTTTAGGGTGGTGGGACATCTCAAAGTTCTCGAGATCTTTCATGGAGCACCACCAAAACCATG
This sequence comes from Serinus canaria, assembly GCF_022539315.1. Classification (NCBI taxonomy): domain Eukaryota; kingdom Metazoa; phylum Chordata; class Aves; order Passeriformes; family Fringillidae; genus Serinus; species Serinus canaria. Next base: position 14,345,974 of record NC_066338.1, read on the forward strand.
TCATGAATTTTTTGGCAATTTTTGGGATATTTTTGGGATTTTTTTGACTTTTGGGTCCATTTCATCCCAGAAGTCCCAAGATTGTCCTTAAATTGTCCCCAGATTGTCCTAAAATGATCCCAGACGTCCCAAAATGGCCCTAGAAGTCCCCAAAATTGTCCCCTTGTTGTCCTTCTCCTCCAGGGTGACGCAGTGCAAGTACAAGCGCATCGGGTGTCCCTGGCAGGGCCCCTTCCACGAGCTGTCGGTGCACGAGGCCGAGTGCTCCCACCCCACCAAGACGGGCAACGAGCTGATGGACATCCTGGACGAGATGGACCAAACGCGCAAGAAGGAGATGCAGCTCTACAACAGCATCTTCAGCCTGCTCAGCTTCGAGAAGATCGGCTACACCGGTAGGGAGCTCCACCACGAGTCCACCAGAATTCCAGGGGTTCCTGGGATCTTCTGAAGGTCTTATGGAGTTGTCCAAGGGTTCTCCATGGATTCCAGAAGGTTTTATGGAGTCCTCCAAAGGTTCTCCATGGTCTTCAGAAGATTTTATGGGGTTTCTAGAAGGTTCTCCATGGTTTTCAGAAGGTTTTATGGAGTTCTTCAAGGGTTCTCCATGGACTTCAGAAGGTTTTATGGGGTTCTTCAAGGGTTCTCCATGGTCTTCAGAAGGTTTTATGGGGTTCCTAGAAGGTTCTCCATGGTTTTCAGAAGGTCTTTTGGGGTTCTTCAAGGGTTGTCCATCGTTTTCTGAAGGTTTTATGGGGTTCTTCAAGGGTTCTCCATGGATTTCAGAAGGTTTTATGGGGTTCCCAGGGGTTTTCCATGGATTCCAGAAGGTTTTATGGAGTCCTCCTAAGATTCTCCGTGGTCTTCCGAAGGTTTTATTGGGTTTCTAGAAGGTTCTCCATGGTTTTCAGAAGGTTTTATGGGGTTTCTAGAACGTTCTCCATGGATTTCAGAAGGTCTTTTGGGGTTCTCCAAGGGTTCTCCATGGATTTCAGAAGGTTTTATTTGGTTCTCCAAAAATTGTCCAAGGTTTTCAGAAGGTTTTATGAGGTTTCTAGAAGGTTCTTTGAGGTTTTTTAAAGGTTTTTTTTTATGTTCTCCAAGGTTTCTCCATTAATTCCAGAAGGTTCTTTGAGGTTCTCCAAGGGTTCTCCATGGACTTTAGAAGGTTTTATGGAGTTTTTCAATGGTTGTCTATGGTTTTCAGAAGGTTATATGGGGTTTCTAGAAGGTTCTCCAAGGCTTTCAGAAGGGCTTTTGGGGTTCTCCAAGAGTTTTCCATGGATTTCAGAAGGTTCTTTGAGGTTCTCCAAGGGTTGTCCATAGATTTCAGAAGGTTTTATGGGGTTTCTAGAAGGTTCTCAATGGATTTCAGAAGGTTCTTTGAGGTTCTCCAGGAGTTGTCCATGAATTCCAGAAAGTCTTTTGGGGTTCTTCAGGGGTTGTCCATGGATTCCAGAAGGTTTTATGGAGTTCCTCATGTGTTTTCCATGGTTTCCAGAAGGTTCTTTGAGGTTCTACAAAGGTTCTCCATGGTTTTCAGAAGGTTTTTTGGGGTTTCCAGAAGGTTCTCCATGAATTCCAGAAGGTTTTACTGGGTTTCTAGAAGCTTCTCCATGGATTCCAGAATGTCTTTTGGGGTTCTTCAAGGGTTCTCCATGGATTTCAGAAGGTCTTTTGGGGCTCTCCAGGAGTTCCCTATGGTTTTTAGAAGGTTCTTTGGGGTTCTCCAAGGGTTTTCCATGGATTCCAGAAGTTTTTATGGAGTCTTCCAAGGGTTCTCCATGGATTTCAGAAGGTTTTTGGAGTTCTCAAGCGTTGTCTATGGATTTCAGAAGGTTTTTGGAGTTCTCCGAGGGTTCTCCATGGATTCCAGAAGGTGCTTCTGGATTTCTCCAAGGGTTGCCATGGTTTTCAGGAGGTTTTATGGAGTCCTCTACAAGGTTCTCCATGGATTTCAGAAGGTTCTTTGAGGTTCCTAAAAGGTTCTCCATGGTTTTCAGAAGGTTCTTTGGGGTTCTCCAAGAGGTGTCCATGGATTCCAGAAGGTTTAATGGAGTTGTCCAAGGGTTGTCCATGGTTTCAGAAGGTTTTATGGGCTTTCTAGAAGGTTCTCCATGGATTTCAGAAGGTCTTTTGGGGTTTTCCAAGGGTTCTCCATGGATTCCAGAAGGTTTAATGGAGTTGCCCAAGGGTTCTCCATGGTTTTCAGAAGGTTTTTGGGGTTTCTAGAAGGTTCTTTGTGGTTTCTTGAAGTTTTTTGGGATCTCCAAGGGTTTCACAGGATTTCAGAAGGTTCT
>NC_066338.1:14348773-14366499 GCF_022539315.1 Serinus canaria
CCCAATCTTCCCAAAAATTCCCAAATTTTCCCAATTCTGCATCAGAACCCTTCCAGACCCCCAGATCCCACCCCAGCTGAGTTTTCCCTGGATTGTCCCAGAGCCTCTCCCACCACGGCTCTTCCCGGGAATTCCAGCTCCCCCTCATCGATCCGGGGGGATTTTCCCGGCGTATCCCGAGTTTTTTTCCCTTCTCCAGCTCCTCAACCACAACGTGGTGAACGACCTGGTGCTGCTGGAGCCCATCCTGGACGCGCTGACGGCTCTGGAGAAGGATTCCTGCCTCCTGGTGCGGGTCCTGGCGCTCCGGGGGCTCGGGAACGTGGCCTCGGGATCCCCGGAAAAGGTGGGAGCGGCTCCGGGCATTTGGGATTTGGAGGGAGACTGGGAATGGATTCCCGCTTCCACAGGGAAGGAATTCCCTCCAAAACATCGGGATGAGGTTTTGTGGGATGGGGAGGAAGCTCCATGGATTGGGATGCACCGGGAGGCTCTGAATCCTAAAAATTCCAATTTTCCAGAGCCATTCCCAGGAATCCCGGCCAGTTTTCCAGAGACTTTTCCAGCAGGGGGATCCTCCCCAGCCCCATTTTCCAGGGATCCCCAGGAACATTCCCAGAGTGGCAGGAATTCCAGCTGGGATCGGCCCCTTTTCCCAGTTTCTCCCAGGAATCCTCAGCCTCAGTCCCTGCCCTGCTTCCCAAAGCCCCAAATCCCAGAATTCCACTAAATTCCAAGGGAATATTCCCAAAAATCCCAACCCGAGGCCTTTCCCTGGGTCCTGTCCCTGTTCCCTGGGAGCAGATCCTGACCTGGATCCCCCTGGATCCCTTCAATCCCAATTTTATCCATGATGAGCCCAAACAGCTCCTCGGAATTCCCCAATCCCAACCATGACGCCACCCATTCTGTTCGCCTGCAATTCCAGTGGAATATTCCCAAAAATCCCAACTCGAAGCTGTTCCCTTTTTCCCTGGGAGCAGATCCCAAGCTCCCCCTGGATCCCCTCCATCCCACTTTTCTCTGGGATGAGCCCCCCCAGCTCCCTCCCAGGGCTCCGTATCCCGGATTCCCCGGCTGCCATCCCGGTTTTTCCCTCTGCCATCCCGGTTTTCCCGGCAGATCCGGAGGCACGGCTCGCAGCTGCTGGCTTCCATGGTCAACGGCATGGACGACAAGGACGATCCCAACAATCTGCTGGCGCTGGAGGCCATGTCCAGCCTCTCCAAAATCCTGGATCACCTGGAGGAGCGGGACGTGCAATCCATGCTGCTCCACGTCGCCATCCGCATCCGGCCCTTCTTCGACAGCGTGAGGAGCCGGCCCGCAATTCCCGGAGCTGGGAATGGGGTTGGGTCCATCCCGTGGGGATTTCCGGTCCCAGATTTCTCCCTCGGGCTGGGATTTCTCCTGGATTCTCACCTGTGCTCCTGTGCTGGGCTGAGGATTGGTCCATCGGGATTGTCCCGTTGGGATTTTCCCACTGGGATTGTCCCACTGGGATTGTCCTGTTGGGATTTTCCCATTTGGATTGGTCCATCGGGATTGTCCCGTTGGGATTTTCCCACTGGGATTGTCCCATTTGGATTGTCCCATTGGGATTGTCCTTTTGGAATTGTCCCACTGGGATTGTCCCATTGGGATTGTCCCACTGGGATTTTCCCACTGGAATTATCCCATTGGGATTTTCCCACTGGAATTGTCCCATTGGAATTGTCCTTGTGGGATTTTCCCATTGGGATTGTCCTGTTAGGATTGGTCCATCAGGATTGTCCCACTGGGATTGTCCCATTGGGATTTTCACATTGGGATTTTCCCACTGGAATTATCCCATTGGATTATCCCATTGGGATTTTCCCATTGGGATTGGTCCATTGGGATTTTCCCACTGGGATTGTCCCATTGGGATTGTCCATTGGGATTTTCCCACTGGAATTTTCCCATTGAGATTTTTCCATTGGGATTATCCTATTAGGATTTTCTCACTGGGATTTTCCCATTGGGATTGTCCCACTGGAATTGTCCCGTTGGAATTGTCCTGTTGGAATTGTCCCGTTGGGATTGTCCTGTTAGGATTGGTCCATTGGGATTTTCCCTTTGGAATTATCCCATTGGGATTGTCCCATTGGAATTATCCCATTGAGATTTTCCCATTGGGATTGGTCCATTGGGATTTTCCCACTGGAATTTTCCCACTGGGATTGTCCCATTGGGATTTTCCTACTGGGATTGTCCCACTGGAATTGTCTCATTGGGATTTTCCCATTGGAATTGGTCCATTGGACAGGGATTTTGGGATCCCGGGATGGGAATGGTAGGATTACCAGGACTGGGATTTTGGGATCACAGGATGGGGATTTGGGGATCAGAGGGTGGGATTTGGGGATCCCAGGATTGTAATTTTGGGAAAAGCAGGATGGGATTTGGGGATCACAGGATGGGAATTCTGGGATCAGAGTAGGGGGTCTCAGGATTCTGGGATGGGAATGGTGGGATCCCAGGATGGGATTTGGGGATCCCAGGATTGGGATTTTGGGATCAGAGGGTGGGATTTGGGGATCCCAGGATTGGGAGTTGTTGGAACAGCAGGTTGGGGATTTTGGGATCACAGGATGGGAATTCTGGGATCAGAGTATGGGATTTCAGGATCACAGGATGGGAATGGTGGGATCCCAGGATGGGATTTTGGGGATCCCAAAATTGGGAATGGTGGGAAGAGCAGGATGGGATTTGGGGATCCCAGGATGGGATTTTGGGGATCCCAGGATGGGGATTTGGGGATCAGAGGGTGGGATTTGGGGATCCCAGGATGGGGATTTTGGAAACAGCAGGATGGGGATTTTGGGATCATAGGATGGGAATTCTGGGATCACAGGATGGGAATTCTGGGATCAGAGTAGGGGATCTCAGGATCACAGGATGGGAATGGTGGGATGCCAGCATGGGATTTGGGGATCCCAGGATGAGGATTTGGGGATCAGAGGGTGGGATTTGGGGATCCCAGAATGGGGATTTTGGGAACAGCAGGATTGGAATTTTGGGAACAGCAGGATGGGAATTTTGGGATCAGAGTAGGGGATCTCGGGATCACCGGATGGGAACGGTGGGATCCCAGGATATTGGGAATGTTGGCAACAGAAGGATGGGGATTTGGGGATCACAAGATGGGAATTCTGGGATCAGAGTAGGGGATCTCAGGATCCAGGGATGGGATTTGGGGATCGCAGGGTGGGATCTCTGGGATTCCCCCCGCGATTCCCGATTTCCCCGCGTTCCCAGGAGCACGCGGAGCTCCGTCACTCCTCCATCCTCCTCTTCGGGAACCTGTCGCGCTTCGGCCGCTCCGACTCCGAGGGGCTCTCGGAGCAGATCCTCAACGGGCTGGTGACGCTGCTGCTGCACCTGCAGGACCCGCAGCCCCGCGTGGTCAAGGTGGGATCCCCGGGAATTCCCGGCCCTTCCCGGGGATCCCCCGCGCCCCATTCCCGCCATTCCCGCTTTTCCAGGCCTGCAAGTTCGCCCTGAGGATGTGCGGGCCCAGCCTGGGCTGCGAGGGGCTGCGGGAAATGTTCGGGAATCACCTGCGGGAAGAGAGGGGGCTGCACTACGGGGAGTTCATCAACGACGCCTCCAAGTTCCTGGTGGGACATCCCGGGACATCCTGGGGACATTGCTGGGATATCGGGATATCGGGACATTGGGACATTGGGACATTGGGGTTTGGGGATGTGCAGGGGCTGCACTACGGGGAGTTCATCAACGACGCCTCCAAGTTCCTGGTGGGACATCCCGGGACATCCAAGGACATCCTGGGAACATTGGGACATTGGGATACTGGGACATTGGGATATTGGGACATTGGGATATTGAGATATTGGGACACTGGGATATTGGGATATTGGGATACTGGGACATTGGGATATTGGGACATTGGGACATTGGGACATTGGGATATTGGGATATTGGGATAGTGGGACATTGGGACATTGGGATATTGGGACATTGGGATATTGGGGTTTGGGGATGTGCAGGGGCTGCACTACGGAGAGTTCATCAACGCCGCCTCCAAGTTCCTGGTGGGACATCCCGGGACATCCCGGGGACATCGCGGGGACATTGCGGGGACATTGGGACATTGGGATATTGGGACATTGGGATATTGGGATATTCAGACATTGGGATATTGGGACATCGGGATATTGGGACATTGGGATACTGGGACATTGGGATATTGGGACATCGGGATATTGGGGTTTGGGGATGTGCAGGGGCTGCACTACGGGGAGTTCATCAACGACGCCTCCAAGTTCCTGGTGGGACATCCTGGGACATCCAAGGGACATCCTGGGGACATTGGGACATTGGGATGTTGGGATATCGGGATATTGGGATATTGGGACATTGGGACATTGGGATATTGGGATATTGGGATATTGGGACATTGGGACAATGGGACATTGGGATATTGGGACATTGGGACATTGGGATATTGGGATATTGCGATATTGGGGTTTGGGGATGTGCAGGGGCTGCACTATGGGGAGTTCATCAACGACGCCTCCAAGTTCCTGGTGGGACATCAGGGGACATCCTGGGGACATTGCTGGGATATCGGGATATCGGGACATTGGGACATTGGGACATTGGGACATTGGGATATTGGGATAGTGGGACATTGGGACATTGGGATATTGGGACATTGGGACATCGGGATATTGGGATATTGGGGTTTGGGGATGTGTGGGGGCTGCACTACGGGGAGTTCATCAACGACGCCTCCAAGTTCCTGGTGGGACATCCTGGGGACATGGTGGGGACATTGGGATATTGGGATATTGGGATATTGGGATATTGCGATATTGGGATACTGGGACATTGGGACATTGGGATATTGGGACATTGGGACAATGGGACATTGGGATACTGGGACATTGGGACAATGGGACATTGGGATATTGGGACATTGGGATATTGGGATATTGGGACACTGGGACATTGGGACATTGGGATATTGGGACATTGGGACATTGGGATATTGGGATATTGGGATACTGGGACATTGGGACATTGGGATATTGGGATATTGGGACATTGGGACATTGGGATATTGGGATATTGCGATATTGGGATACTGGGACATTGGGACATTGGGACATTGGGATATTGGGACATTGGGACATCGGGATATTGGGATATTGGGTTTGGGGATGTGTGGGGCTGCACTACGGGGAGTCATCAACGACGCCTCCAGTTCCTGGTGGGACATCCCGGGGACATGGTGGGGACATTGGGATATTGGGACATTGGGACATTGGGATGTTGGGATATCGGGATATTGGGACACTGGGACATTGGGACATTGGGATATTGGGACATTGGGACATTGGGATATTGGGATATTGGGATACTGGGACATTGGGACATTGGGAGATTATTGGGACATTGGCACATGGGGACACCGTGGGGACTCTGGGTTCTCCCATTTCCCTGCGTGTCCAGAGTGTCCCCATGTCCCATATTCCAGCATGACTCAGTCCCCTCAGTGTCCCCAGCATCCTCCACATCCCCAATGTCCCCTATCCCCCAATGTCCCCAATTTTCTCCATGTCCCCAATCCCTCTAAATGACCCCAGTGTCCTCCACTCCCCTGCTGTCCACGCTTTCTCCAATGTCCCCAATCCCCAATGTCCCCAATGTCCCCAGTTTCTCCTTAGTCCCCAATGTCCCCACTGTCCCCACTGTCCCTGATGTCCCCGATGTCCCCACAGTATCCCCACTGTCCCCACTGTCCCCGCTGTCCCCACTGTCCCCAATGTCCTCTCTGTCCCCAATGTCCTCATTGCCCCCATTGCCCCCAATGTCCCCAATGTCCCCTCTGTCCCCAATGTCCCCTCAGTATCCCCACTGTCCCCAATGCCCCCTCTGTCCCCAGTGTCCCCTCAGTCCCCAATGTCCCCTCAGTATCCCCATTGCCCCCACTGCCCCCAATACCCCCTCTGTCCCCTAAGTCCCCATTGCCCCCACTGTCCCCGATGTCCCCTCTGTCCCCAATGTCCTCATTGCCCCCATTGCCCCCAGTGTCCCCACTGTCCCCAATGTCCCCACAGTATCCCCACTGCCCCCAGTGTCCCCACTGTCCCCAATGTCCCCACTGTCCCCCCTGTCCCCACTGTCCCCAACGTCCCCTGTGTCCCCTCAGATGCGCAGCCACCCCTCCCTGCTGGGCCGCCTCATCTCCACCAACCTCTTCTACTTCAAGAGCCCCTGGCGGGAGCTGCGGGCGGCGGCGGCCATGTTCATCGGTGAGGGACGGGGACACGCGCTGGCCTTTGTCACCAAGGGGTGGCACTGCTCCTGCGGGTCCCCGAGGGGTTTTGGGCTGGTTCTGGGTGGTTTGGATGAGTTTTGGATGAGTTTTGGGGTAATTCTGAAGGTTTTGAGGTCCCTGGTGACTCCAGTCTTGTCTCCTGTTCCTGTCCCCTCCTGGGTCACCACAGTGGCGGCCTTTGTCACCAAGAGGTGACATCGCTCCTGCTTGTCACCAAGAGGGGTTTGGGCTGGTTCTGGGTGGTTTGGATGAGTTTTGGGGTAATTCTGAAGGTTTTGGGGTCTCTGGTGACCCAATCTTGTCCCCAGGTGGGCTCAGGTCCCTGCCCCACTTGGTATCACCACAGTGGTGGCCTTTGTCACCAGGGGGTGACATCGCTCCTGGAGGTCCCCAAGGCATTTCTGGGCTGGTTTTGGGTGGTTTTAGGACAATTTGGGGCATTTTTTTGGGGAATCTCAGCACATCTGTTGATCCCAGACTTGTCCCCAGCTGGTCCCTGATCCTGTCACCTCCTGTGGTCACAGTGGTGGCCTTTGTCACCAAGAGGTGACATCGCTCCTGTAGGTCCCCAAGGGGTTTTGGGTGCTGGTTCTGGGTGTTTTGGGGTGTTTTGGGGTGATTTGGGGTGATCTGGGGGGATTTGGGAGTCCCTGGTGACCTCACTCCTGTCCCCAGCCATCCGTGGTCTTGTCCCCCATTTTGGCCCCATGGTGGCCTTTGTCACCAAGAGGTGACATCGCTCCTGCAGGTCCCTGAGGGGGTTTTGGGTTGGTTCTGGGTGGTTTTGGATGAGTTTTGGGGTAATTCTGAAGGTTTTGGGGTCTCTGGTGACTCCAGTCTTGTCCCCTGGATCTGTCACCTCCTGGGGTCACCACAGTGGTGGCCTTTGTCACCAAGAGGTGACATCGCTCCTGGAGGATCCCAGGGGGGTTTGGGGGCTGGTTCTGGGTGGTTTGGGGGGATTTGGGGGGATTTGGGGGGATTTGGGGGTCCTTGGTGACCTCACTCCTGTCCCCAGCCATCATTGGTCTTGTCCCCCATTTTGTCCCCATGGTGGCCTTTGTCACCGGGGGTGGCACTGCTCCTGTGGGTCCCCAAGGGGTTTTGGGGCTGGTTTGGGGTGGTTTTAGGACATTTTGGGTTTATTTGGGGTGGTTTAGGACATTTTGGGGAGGTTTGGGTGGTTTAGGACATTTTGGGGAGGTTTAGGGTGATTTTAGGACATTTTGGGCTGGTTTGGGTGATTTTAGGACATTTTGGGCTGGTTTGGGCTGGTTTAGGACATTTTGGGCTGGTTTGGGGTGGTTTAGGACATTTTGGACTGATTTGGGGTGATTTTAGGACATTTTGGGCTGGTTTGGGGTGGTTTTGGAACATTTTGGGGCTGGTTTGGGGTGGTTTAGGACATTTTGGGGTGGTTTAGGACATTTTGGGGAGGTTTGGGTGGTTTAGGACATTTTGGGCTGGTTTGGGTGGTTTAGGACATTTTGGGCTGATTTGGGTGGTTTAGGACATTTTGGATTTATTTGGGGTGATTTTAGGACATTTTAGGTGGTTTTGGGGTGGTTTTAGGACATTTTGGGGTGGTTTTGGGGCAATCTTGGTGTCACTGATGACCCCAAACTTGTCCCTGCTCCTGTCACCTCCTTGGGTCACCACAGTGGTGGCCTTTGTCACCTGGAGGTGACGTCGCTCCCGGCCGTTTTTGATCAGTTTTTATCCAGTTTTGGGGTATTTTAATGGGGTTTTTTTGGGTCTAATTTTGGGGTTTTTGGGACTTTTCCAATCTTTGCTCCCCAAATTCCCCTCCAGGGTTCCTGGTGCTGCACATGGACGAGGAGCAGAGCCAGCAGGTGGACCTGGACCAGCTCATCTCCGGTCTGTGCCCATCCCCACATTCCCAACTTCTCTTTTTTCCCTAAAAAAAACCCAAAAATCCCCATTTTTTCCATCATCCAAACTTCAATTTTGGGGAAATTCCTGTGTTTTTAGGGCTGAATCCTTCATTTTTAGGGACCAAAATCCCATTTTTAGGGGAAAAAAAGCATTTTGTAGCATCTAAACTTAATTTTCTTTAAATTTCAGATTTTTAGGGCGAATTTCCCATTTTTAGGATCTAAACTTCAATTTTTTTAGGCCTGAGTTCTTTTGGTTTGGTGCAAAATTTTACTTTTTAGCTCTTAGGCTTGGATTTTTTGGAAGAATCCACATTTTTAGGGCCAAATTCATAATTTTAGGGAAAAAAAAAATTCCATTTTTGGGATCTTCAGTTTGTGGGAAAATCCCACATTTTTATGGTTGAATTCCTCATTTTTTTGGGGGGGAAAAAGTCCCATTTTTAGGGGAAAAAACCCCAAATTTTTAGGAAAAAAAATCCTGTTTTCAGGCTAAAATTCCTCATGTTTAGGGGAAAAAAACCCGATTTCTGGGGGAAAAAAATCCCAAATTTTTAGGAAAAAAATCCCATTTTCAGAGCAAAATTCCTCATTTTTAGGGAAAAAAAAATCCCATTTTCAGGGAAAAAAATTCCCAATTTTTAAGGGTAAAAAAATCCCATTTTCATGCCAAAATTCTTTATTTTTAAGACAAAAAAAACCATCCCATTTTCAGGCCAAAATTCCTCATTTTAAGGAAAAAAATCAGAGTTTTAGGGTGAAAAAAACCCCCATTTTAAGGGGAAAAAAACCCATTTTCAGGCCAAAATTCCTCATTTTTAGGGAAAAAATAATCCAATTTTTCAGGCCAAAATTCCTCATTTCTAGGGTGAAAAAAATCCCATTTTCAGGCCAAAATTCTTCATATTTTAAGGAAAAAAATCCAATTTTCAGGGGGAAAAAATTACATTTTTAAGGGGAAAAAAATCCCATTTTCAGGCCAAAATTCCTCATTTTTAGAGGGAAAAAATTTAGATTTTTCGGGTAAGAAAAGCTCAATTTTTATGGCAAAAAAGTCCCATTTTGGTGCCAAAATTGGGGATTTTTGTTGTGGTTTGGGGGCGGGATTTGGGCTCTGGAGCGGGGCCGGGGCTGAGCTCACTCCCCTGGAGCTCCGGGAGATTTTCCCTCCCTGCTCTGAGCTCATCCCCTGGAGCCGAGCCCGGAAAATTCCCCAGCGCTCCAAGGGAGCCACAGAAAATCCCTAAAAAAGGGAAAAAATCCCTCTGGAATCGGCCCTGGGAGGGGAAAAACAGGGGGGAGGAACTGGGAGGAATTGCAGGGAATTTTGGGGGGATCTGATCCCAAAAATCACCTGGGATGAGGGGAAAAATTGAGGGAAATTGGGGAAAAAATTGGGGCAAAATTTGGGGACATTGTGGGGAACATTGGGAAAAATTGGGAGAAATTTTGGGAAAATTGGGGGAAAATGTGGAAAAATTGGGGAAAAATTGGGAAAATTGAGGAAAAATTGGGTGGCAATTTGGGGAAAATTGGGGGAACCTTGGGGACCATTTTGGTAAATTGGGAAAATTTGGGACCCCTTGGGAGAACCTTGGGGACACCTTGGAACGCCCTTGGGGCAACAACTGTGGGAAACTTGGGACCAATTGGGACCCATGGGGAAAATTGGTGGACAATGGGACAAACTGGGGTGAAAAGGGACACAGTGGGGGCAGGGGGAAGGTGGGGGGGGGAAAAATTGGGGGGCTAAAGCGAAGAGGAGGTAATGGGGGAAAACTTGGGGGAAAATTGCAATTGGCCCTTGGGCCCATCAACTTGGGGCAAAGTCCTTGGGCGCAATTGGGACCACAAAACAGGGGACCCGTTGGTGGCCCATTGGGGCCAATTGGGCCACCACTATCACACGTTGGGGGCACTTGGGGACAAATTGCGGAACGTTGGGGAACACTTGGGGAAAATTTGGGGTACCGAGGAAATTGGGCACTTGGGCAGCAATTGGGGCCCCTGGGGACCCGACACCATTGTGGCACCATTGGGGCCCCGTTGGGGCCACCTTGGGGCACCTTGGGGCCCCTTGCAGGCCCCTTGTGGCCCCCCTTGGGGGCCCCTTGGGGCCCCCTTGGGGCCCCTTGGGGCCCACACTGCGGCCAACGTTGGGGCCCCGTTGGGGGCAACTTGGGGCAAAAATGCGGACCGTTTGGGGACGCATTGGGGAAAACTTGGGGGCACCCTCGGGGGACCCTTGGGGCACTTGGGGGCCAACTGGGGACCCTTGGGGCACCCATGGGGCTCTTGGGGACAATTGGGGAACAACTTGGGGGAAATTGGGGACCAAATGCGGAAACGTTTGGGGACAATTGGGGACAAATGCGGACAGTTTGTGGACACATTGGGAACCCTTGGGGGGAACTGGGGGACAATTGGGGCACCCTTGGGGGAAATTGGGGCGCATTGGGGACCATTGGGGAACCGTTGGGGACACCATTGGGGACCACTTGCGGCCCCATTGGGGCCACTTGGGGGCACCTTGGGGCCTTGGGGACCTTGGGGCACCCCATGCTGACGTTGGGGAAACAGTTGGGGGACACATTGGGGAAAAAATGCGGAAAGTTGGGGCCAAATTGTGGGACAATTGGGGCAACACCTAGTGGGCCCTTGGTGCCACATTGGGGGCCAATACGGGGCAACCTTTGGGGACACATTGGGCCAGCCATTGGGGAACCACCATTGGGGAAACCACTTGGGGCCAACTTGAGGCCACCTTGGGGAACCCTTGGGCACCTTGGGGGACACTTGGGGAACCATTGGGGACCCTTGGGGCACAAACTGGGGATCATTGGAGAAATTGGGGAAAAATTGGGGGAAAATTGGGGAAAAAATGCGGAAAAGTTGGGGAAAAATTGGGAGAAAATTGGGGGAAAATTGGGGGAAAATTGGGGAAAATAGTGGGAAATAGAGATAAATCCTGGCTCGGATCCCAGTGAAAATTTTAGGGTTTTTTTTGGATCATCCCAAACCTCTCCTTTGAATTTTTTGGGATCATCCCAAACTTTTACTTTTAATTTTTTTTTTTGGGGTCCCCCAAAGTTTTTCCTTTTAATTTTAGGTTTTTTTTTTTTTTTTTTTTTTGGGATCATCCCAAACATTTCATTCTAATTTTTTGGGATCACCCTCTGCCTTTAATTTTAGGTTTTTTGGGATCCTCTCGAGCTATCCACGTTTATTTTTTAGGCTCATCCCAAACCTTTAATTTAAATTTCATTCCAATTTTCTCCTCATTCCACCCCAAAAAAAACCCCATAAAATCCCAGGACAAAGAGGGAGAAAATCCCGATTTTTCCTCCCTTTTTATCCCACTTTTCTCCCCCTGGAGCCTTGAAAATCCCGATTTTTCCTCCCTTTTTTATCCCACTTTTCTCCCCCTGGAGCCTTTCCCTGCCAGCCCTCAAACCCTGGAGAAGGGTGGGAATCAAATCCTCATTTTTTTGGGAAAATAATCCACAAAAATCCCCCAGATCTGGGAATTCTGGGATGGGGCATTGGAGGCTCCTGGGTGTGGATCTGGGGGGGAAGCAGAGAAATTCCATGGGAATCCAGCGGGAATCCAGTGGGAATAGGGTGGGAAAAGGGTGGGAATGTGGTGGGAATAGGGTGGGAATTCCTGGAGTTTCCAATGCCATGTGCAGGGCTGGGGGATCCCCACCCGGATCCTGATCCCAGTCCTGCCCTTGATCCTGATCCCAATCCTGCCCCTGATCCTGATCCCAATCCTGCCCTTGATCCTGATCCCAATCCTGATCCTGATCCTGATCCCACTCCTGCCCCTGATCCTGATCCCAATCCTGCCCCTGATCCTGATCCCAATCCTGCCCCTGATCCTGATCCCAATCCCAATCCTGCCCTTGATCCTGATCCTGATCCTGATCCTGATCCGACCAATCCTGCCCTTGATCCTGATCCTGATCCTGATCCTGATCCCAATCCTGCCCTTGATCCGATCCGATCCTGATCCTGATCCCAATCCTGCCTTGATCCTGATCCTGATCCTGCCCTTGATCCTGATCCCGATCCTGATCCTGATCCTGATCCTGCCCTTGATCCTGATCCTGATCCTGCCCCTGATCCTGATCCTGATCCTGATCCTGATCCTGCCCTTGATCCTGATCCTGATCCTGATCCTGCCCTTGATCCTGATCCTGATCCTGCCCTTGATCCTGATCCTGATCCTGATCCTGCCCTTGATCCTGATCCTGATCCTGATCCCAATCCTGCCCTTGATCCTGATCCCAATCCTGATCCTGATCCCAATCCTGATCCTGATCCCAATCCTGATCCTGATCCTGCCCTTGATCCCAATCCTGATCCTGATCCCCATCCTGATCCCAGTCCTGATTCTTTCTGATCCCAGCTCCAATCCTCACCCCGATTCCGATCCCGACTCCAATCCCGATCCCGATCCTGATCCCAATGCTGCCCTTGATCCTCATCCTGATCCCAATGCTGATCCCAGTCCTGATCCTGATCCCCATCCTGACCCAAATTCTGATCCCAGTCCCAATCTCAACCCTGATTCCAATCTTGATCCTGACCCTGATCTTGATTCCAATCCCGATCCTGAGCCTGACCCCGATCCCAGTCCTGATCCCGATCCCAATCCTTATCCTTATCCTGACCCCAATCCCAATCCTTATCCTGATCCCAATCCTTATCCTGACCCCAATCCCGATCCTGACCCCAATCTCAATCCTGACCCTGATCCTAATCCCAATCCCAGTCCCATTCTCAATCCCAGTCCCAATTCAAATCCCGACCCCAATCCCAATCCTGACCCCAATCCCAATCCTTATCCCGATCCCAGTCCTGACCCCAATTCTGATCTCAATCCCGATCCTGATCCTGACCCCAAATCTGATCCCAGTCTCAATCCCAATCTCAGTCCCGATCCTGACCCTAATCCTAATCCCAGTCCTGATCCCTATCCTGATCCCGATTCTGACCCCAATCCTGACTGCAATCCCAGTACTGATCCCAATCCTGACCCCGATTCTGATCCCAATCCCAATCCTGACCCCAATCCCAGTCCTGATCCCAATCTCAATCCCGATCCTGATCCTGACCCCAAATCTGATCCCAGTCTCAATCCCAATCTCAATCCCGATCCTGACCCTAATCCTAATCCCAGTCCTGATCCCGACCCCAATCGCGATCCTGATCCTGACCCCAGTCTCGATCCCAATCCCAATCCGATCCTGACCCGATCCCGACCCTGGTCCTGACCCGATCCCGACCCTGATCCCGATCCCGACCCGGATCCTGACCCGATCCCGATCCTGACCCGATCCCGATCCCAATCCTGACCCGATCCTGACCCCGATCCCGACCCTGATCCCAATCCCGACCCGATCCTGACCCCGGTCCTGACCTGATCCCGATCCTGACCCGATCCCGACCCCGACCCTGATCCTGACCCGATCCCGACCCGATCCTGACCGGATCCCGGCTGTGCCGTTCCAGCGCTGCAGCCGCTGCTGAAGGATCCGGTTCCCGCCGTGCGCAGCAAAGTGGCCGAGACCCTGGGACGCCTCGTCCGCCTCCTCTGAATCCCGGAATTCCCAAAATCCTCGGGAATTCCCGGCTCCGAGACCCTGGGACGCCTCGTCCGCCTCCTCTGAATCCCGGAATTCCCAGAATTCCCGGGAATTCCCGGCTCCGAGACCCTGGGACACCTCATCCGCCTCCTCTGAATCCTGGAATTCCCAACATCCCCGGGAATTCCCGGCTCCGAGACCCTGGGACGCCTCGTCCGCCTCCTCTGAATCCCGGAATTCCCAAAATCCTCGGGAATTCCCGGCTCCGAGACCCTGGGACACCTCATCCGCCTCCTGTGAATCCCGGAATTCCCGGAATTCCCAGCTCTGCTCAGCAATACCCCGGGGGATCCCAATCCGTGGGAAAAGTCTTCCATCCCCTTCATCCTTGGGGACACAAAAAGTGGGAAAGCGGCCGGGATTTGGGATGGGATACGGACGGATCCCGATCCGATCCCGCCCCCCCCTGCGGCTGCTTCCCGATGGATCCGGGATCCATTCCCAGCCCTGCTCCGGTGGGTAACGGGATCCCTTCCCGAAATTCCCACCTGGAATTGCCCCTGTACAGAGACCTCTTTTTAAATAAAGCTTTGGGCTCCCGATCCCGCTCTGGAATTCTGGGATTCCTCAGGATCTGTGGGAGGGGTGGGAAGGGGGGATCCCAGCGGTGTCTCCATGGGGACGAGCGATCCAAGGGTTCTTCCCGGCCGCTCTTCCCGAGGGAAAAACTTGGAATTTCCTGGGTGGTCCTGCTCCGTTTCTGTCCCACTCCCGGCTTTTCCTTGGGGATCCCGGTCCAGATCCCATCCCAGATCCCATCCCAGAGATCCCATTCCAGTTCCTAATCCAGATCCCATCCCAGATCCCATCCCAGATCCCATCCCGAGATCCCATCCCAGTTCCTAATCCAGATCCCATTCCAGATCCCATCCCAGATCCCAGTCTAGATCCCATCCCAGTTCCTATTCCAGATCCCATTCCAGATCCCATCCCAGATCCCATTCCAGGTCCTGTTCCAAGTCCTATTCCAGATCCCATTCCAGGTCCCATCCCAGATCCCATTCCAGGTCCTGTTCCAAGTCCTATTCCAGATCCCATTCCAAATCCTTTTCCTGGTCCCATTCCAGGTCCTGTCCCAGACTCAATTCCAGATCCCATCCCAGGTCTTATCCCAGTTCCTTTTCCAGACCCAATTCCAGGTCCCATTCCAGTTCCGATCCCAGATCCCATTCCAGTTCCTATTCCAGATCCCATTCCAGACCCTGGTCTAGATCCTACTCCAAATCCTTTTCCAGACCCAATTCCAGCTCCCATTCCAGACCCTATTCCAGACCCAATTCCAGATCCCATCCCAGTTCCTATTCCAGACCCAATTCCAGATCCCATCCCAGTTCCTATTCCAGACCCAATTCCAGACCCAGTTCCAGGTTCCATTTCTGATCCTATCCCAGATCCTTTTCCTGGTCCCATTCCAGATCCCATTCCAGATCTTTTCCCAGATCCCATTCCAGGTCCTGCTCCATTCCCTGGCTTCTTTTCCTGGGATAAATCAGATCCAGGGAATCTCATCCTCTGTTCTGGTCACTTCCAGCTTTCCCATTGGGATCCTGTTCCAGGTCCAATTCCAGACCCCATTCCAGACCCAATTCCAGACCCTGTTCCAGATCCCATTCCAGACCCTGGTCTAGATCCTACTCCAAATCCCTTCCCAGACCAAATTCCAGATCCCATTCCAGATCCTACTCCAAATCCTTTTCCAGATCATTTCCCAGACCCAATTCCAGATCCCATTCCAGTTCCTATCCCAGATCCCATTCCAGACCCAATTCCAGATCCCATTCCAGTTCCTATTCCAGATCCCATTCCAGGTCCCGCTCCCTGCCAGGGCTCCTTTCCTGGGATATTCCCAGATCCAGGGAATCCGGAATTTTCCGTCCTTCTGCCATTCCCTGCCTGCCCCACCCCTTCCCTCTGCCTGGGCTGGCTCCAGAAATCCCTGGAATATCCCTGGAAAACCCTGGGAATCTCCCGGGAATGCCGGCTGGGAGCTCCCAGTGGGACTGGGGAGGATCCCACCCCTTCCTGGCCAGGTCAGGCTGGGAACTCAGGACACAAAGAGCTGGGATTGGATCCCAAAAAATCCTTCCATCAGCTCTGGGAATTCTGAGCCTGGTGGATCCCAGGCGGATCCCTTCATGTAGGGAATGTGGGGATGGGATTGGGATATTTGGGAATGTGGGGATGGGAATATTGAGGGATGTGGGAATGGGAACATTGGGGAATTCAGGACATGAAGAGCTGGAATTGATTCCCAAAAAAGCCTTTACTGAGCACTGGGAATTCCAAATGGGGCAGATCCAGGTGGATCCCATTGGATTCCCAAGGGATGGGGAATGTGAGGATGGGACTGGGGACACTGAGGGATGTGGGAATGGGAACATTGGGGAATGCAGGGCACGAAGAGCCTGGAATTGTATCCCAAAAAAGCCTTTACTGAGCCCTGGGAATGGGAATTCTGATCCTGGTGGATCCTGGGAATGCTGCGTGTAGGAATGTGGGGATGGGATTGGGATGAGGATATTTGGGAATGTGGGGATTGGGATGGGAATGGGGACACTGAGGGATGTGGGAATTGGAATATTGGGGAACTCAGGACACAAAGAGTCTGGAATTGTATCCCAAAAAAGCCTTTACTGAGCGCTGGGAATTCCGGAGGCAGCGGATCCCTGTGGATCCCATTGGATCCAGGTGGGCCCCACAGGATCCCAGGGGATGTTCAGGTGTGGGGAATGTGGGAATGGGAACACTGGGGAATTCAGCACACGGAGATCCCGGGACCGTATCCAAAAAAGTCTTTATTGAGCACAGTGAGTTCCAAAGGCGGCGGATCCCTGTGGATCCCACTGGATCCCTGTGGATCCCACTGGATCCCACCAGGCAGGTCAGGTGTAGAGGTGCAGGGTGCCGTCCGTGTTGAGCCAGGGATCCCCCTGGATCCTGCTGGATCCCACTGGATCCAGGAGGGAAGATCAGGCGCCGTTGGCACCGGAGGAGAAGAGCCAGGGCTGCTGGGGGTGGATCCCGCTGGATCCGGGTGATCTATGTGGATCCCTGTCGATCCCAGCAAATCCGAGTGGATCAGGTGTAGAGGCACAGGGTGCTGTTGGCACTGGAGGAGAAGAGCCAGGGATCCCCCTGGATCCAGGTGGATCCCGGTGGATCCCAGTGGATCGATCAGGTGTAGAGGCGCACGGTGCCATCGGTGGTGGAGGAGAAGAGCCAGGGCTGGTGGGGGTGGATCCCAGAGGATCCCGGTGGATCCCAGAGGATCAGGTGTAGAGGCGCACGGTGCCGTTGGTGCCGGAGGAGAAGAGCCAGGGCTGGTGGGGGTGGATCCCAGTGGATCCCGGTGGATCCCAGAGGATCAGGTGTAGAGGCGCACGGTGCCATCGGTGGTGGAGGAGAAGAGCCAGGGCTGGTGGGGGTGGATCCCAGTGGATCCAGGTGATTCCCAGTGGATTCTGGTGTGTGGATCCCAGAGGATCAGGTGTAGAGGCGTACGGTGCCGTTGGTGCCGGAGGAGAAGAGCCAGGGCTGGTGGGGGTGGATCCCAGTGGATCCCGGTGGATCCCAGAGGATCAGGTGTAGAGGCGCACGGTGCCGTCGGCGCCGGAGGAGGAGAAGAGCCAGGGCTGGTGGGGGTGGATCCCAGTGGATCCCGGTGGATCCCAGAGGATCAGGTGTAGAGGCGCACGGTGCCGGCGGCGGTGGAGAAGAGCCAGGGCTGGTGGGGGTGGATCCCAGAGGATCCCGGTGGATCCCAGAGGATCAGGTGTAGAGGCGCACGGTGCCATCGGTGGTGGAGGAGAAGAGCCAGGGCTGGTGGGGGTGGAAGGCGACGTCGAGCACGCC
>NC_066338.1:14366999-14437736 GCF_022539315.1 Serinus canaria
AATCCTATAAATTCCATCAATAAATCCCCAAATCCCATGAATCCCATAAATCCTAGCAGTCCTGTGGATCCCACAAACCCTGTGAATTCCGTAATTCCCATAAATCCCGTAAATTCTGCAATTCCCATCAATAAATCCTGAAAATCCCATCAATAAATCCATAAATCCCATAAATAAATCCCATAAAAAATCCATAAATCCCATCAATAAATCCCATCAATAAATCCATTAATCCCATTAAAAAATCCATTAATCCCATAAATAAAGCCCATAAATCCCATAAATAAATCCCATACATAAACCCATAAATCCCATCAATAAATTCCCATAAATAAATCCATTAATCCCATCAATAAATCCTGTAAATCCCATCAATAAATCCCATAAAAAGTCCATAAATCCCACAAATCAATTCATTAATCCCAAAAATCAATCCCATAAATCCCATCAATAAATCCATAAATCCCACAAATCCCATGAATAAATCCTATAAATAAATACCGTAAATCCCATAAATAAATCACATAATTAAATAAAGCCACTAATCCCATAAATGAACCCATTAATCCCATAAATCCCTAAGTCCCATTGATAAATCCCATAAATATATCCATAAATCCCATGAACAAATCCCATAAATAAATTCATAAATCCCATTGATAAATCCCATCAATAAATTCCCATAAATAAATTCATAAATCCCATAAATAAATGCAATAAATTCCCATAAATAAAACCCATTACTAAATCCCATAAATCCCATTAATAAATCCCATAAATAAATCCATAAATCCCATAAATAAATCCTATAAATAAACCCATAAGTCCCATTGATAAGTCCCATAAATCAATCCATGAATCCCATCAATAAATCCCATAAATAAATTCTTACACCCCATAAATAAATCCTATAAATTCCCATAATTAAATCCATTAATCCCATAAATAAATCCGTAAATCCCATAAATCACACTGATAAGTCCCTTAAATAAGTCCATAAATCCCATAAATAAATCCATTAATCCCATAAATAAACCCGTAAATCCCATTGATAGGTCCCATAAATAAATCCATAAATCCCATCAATGAATCCCATAAATCCCATGAACAAATCCCATAAATCCCATCAATAAATCCCATCACTGAATCCCATCAATCCCATCAATGAATCCCATCAATGAATCCCATCAATCCCATCAATGAATCCCATCAATCCCATCAATCAATCCCATCAATGAATCCCATCAATCCCATCAATGAATCCCATCAATGAATTCCATAAATCCCATCAATGAATCCCATCAATGAATCCCATCAATCCCATCAATGAATCCCATCAATCCCATCAATGAATTCCATAAATCCCATCAATGAATCCCACGAACAAATCCCATCAATCAAATCCCATCAATTAATCCCATCAATGAATCCCATCAATCCCATCAATGAATCCCATCAATGAATCCCATCAATCCCATCACTGAATCCCATAAATCCCATCAATGAATCCCATCACTGAATCCCATAAATCCCATCAATGAATCCCATCACTGAATCCCATAAATCCCATCAATGAATCCCATCAATGAATCCCATCAATCCCATCACTGAATCCCATAAATCCCATCAATGAATCCCATCAATCCCATCACTGAATCCCATAAATCCCATCAATGAATCCCATCACTGAATCCCATCAATCCCATCAATGAATCCCATCAATGAATCCCATCAATCCCATCACTGAATCCCATAAATCCCATCAATTAATCCCATCAATGAATCCCATCAATCCCATCAATGAATCCCATCAATGAATCCCATCAATCCCATCACTGAATCCCATAAATCCCATCAATGAATCCCACGAACAAATCCCATCAATGAATCCCATCAAATCCCACAAACAAATCCCATCAATCAATCAATCATCCACCAATCCCATCAATCAATGGATCCCGCGGATGCCCCAGATGGATTCCCGGGATCGGGATCGTGCCGTACTTGTAGACCATGCCGTGGCAGACGATGACGGAGCCGTCGTCGGAGGCGGAGGCGAAGAGCGGGTAGCGCCGGTGGAACGCCACCGAGCGCACGGCGCGGCCGTGGTGCCTGCAGGGACAGCACCGGGAATCACAGACGGGAAAAACACCCGGATAAACAACGGGATAAACACCGGGAATCAGAGCCGGGATAAACAACGGGATAAACACCGGGATAAACACCGGGAATCAGAGCCGGGATAAACACCGGGATAAACACCGGGATAAACACCGGGAATCAGAGCCGGGATAAACAATGGGATAAACACCGGGAGAAACACCGGGAATCACAGACAGGAAAAACACCCGGATAAACAACGGGATAAACACCGGGAATCACAGACGGGAAAAACACCGGGAATCAGAGCTGGGATAAACAACGGGATAAACACCGGGAGAAACACCGGGAATCACAGACGGGATAAACACCCAGAAAAACACCCGGATAAACAACAGGATAAACACCGGGAATCACAGACAGGAAAAACACCGGGAATCAGAGCCAGGATAAACCCCGGGATAAACACCAGGATAATCACTGGGATAAACACCGGGATAAACAATGGGATAAACAATGGGATAGACAATGGGATAAACACCGGGATAAACACCGGGAATCACAGACAGGAATCAGAGCCGGGATAAACACTGGGACAAACACCGGGAATCAGAGCTGGGAGAAACACCGGGAATCACAGCTGGGATAAACAGCAGGGAAAAACACCCAGAAAAACACCCAGAATCAGAGCTGGGATAACACTGGGATAAAATGGGAGAAACACTGGGACAACCACCGGGATAAACACTGGGAATCATAGCTGGGATAAACACCAGGATAAACACGGAAATTAACAATGGGATAAATAACAGGAAAAACACTGGGATAAACACTGGGATAAACACCGGGAAAAACACCGGGAAAAACACCGGGAAAAACACTGGGAAAAACACTGGGAAAAACACCGGGAATCAGAGCTGGGATAAACACTGGGAATCAGAGCCGGGATAAACACCCAGAAAAACACTGGGAATCAGAGCTGGGATAAACACCGGGATAAACACCGGGAAACACAGCCAGGATATACACTGGGAATGACAGACAGGAAAAACACCGGGAATCAGAGATAGGAAAAACCCGCGGAAAAAGACCGGGAATCACAGCCGGGAAAAACACCCGGAATCACAGACAGGAATCACAGCTGGGATAAACACCGGGAATCACAGTCTGGAGAAACGACGGGAATCAGAGCCAGGAAAAACACTGGGAATCAGAGCCGGAAAAACACCAGGAAAAACACCGGGATAAACACTGAGATAAACACCAGGAAAAACACCAGGAAAAACACCAGGATAAACACTGGGAAGCACAGAAGGGAAAAACACCGGGACAAACACCTGGAACCAGAGCCAGGATAAACACCCGGAAAAACACCAGGAATTACAGCTGGGAAAAACACAGGGAATCATAGCCAGGATAAACAATGGGAATCACAGACGGGATAAACACCGGGATAAAAACCGGGAAAAACACCGGGAATCGGAGCTGGGATAAACACTGGGAATCAGAGCTGGGATGAACACCAGGAATCACAGCCGGGATAAATGTGAATCAGCAATGGGAAAAACACAGGGAAAAATGGGAATCAGAGCCAGGACAAACACCAGGAAAACCGTGGGGAATCAGAGACAGGAAAAACACCAGGATAAACCCTGAGAATCAATACCGGGAACAACTCTGGGAAAAACACCAGGGAAAAATGGAAATCAGAGCTGGGAAAACACCAGGATAGACACTGGGAAAAATGGGAATTAGCACTGGGAAAAACACCGGGAATCAGAGCTGGGAAAAATGGGAATCAGAGCTGGGATAAACACTGGGAAAAACACTGGGAAAAATGGGAATCAGAGCTGGGATAAACACTGGGAAAAACACCGGGAAAAATGGGAATCAGAGCTGGGATAAACACTGGGAAAAACACCGGGAAAAATGGGAATCAGAGCTGGGATAAACACTGGGAAAAACACTGGAAAAACGGGAATCAGAGCTGGGATAAACACTGGGAAACACGGGGAAAAACGGGAACAGAGCGGGATAAACTGGAAAACACCAGGAAAAATGGGAATCAGAGCTGGGATAAACACTGGGAAAAACACCGGGAAAAATGGGAATCAGAGCTGGGATAAACACTGGGAAAAACACCGGGAAAAATGGGAATCAGAGCTGGGATAAACACTGGGAAAAACACCGGGAAAAATGGGAATCAGAGCTGGGATAAACACTGGGATAAACAGTGGGAAAAATAGGAATTAGCATCGGGAAAAACGGAAATCATCACAGGAAAAATGGGATAGACACTGGGAAAAGAGAGAACAGCCCAGGATAATGTGGGGTATGACCCCGGATAACGAGGGATAATCTGGGATAATCTGGGATAACAGCCCAAGAAAAACCGGGATAACAACCCAGGATCACCTGGGATAACAACCCGGGATAAATTGGAATAACAGCCCCAGAAAATCCGGGATAATGACCCAGGAGAACGAGGGAAAATGTAGGATAACAACCAGGATAACGGGGGATAACAACCCGGGAAAAACTGGGATAACAACTGGGAATAATGAGGGAAAATGTGGGATAACATCCCGGGATAATTTGGGAAAATAACCCGGGATAACAAGGGAAAATAACTCAGGATAACAACCTGAGATAATGTGGGATATCAATCCAGGAAAAACTGGGATAACAACTCAGGAGAATTTGAGATAACAACCTGGGAAATCTGGGATAACAACCCAGGATAATGTGGGATAACAACTGGAGATAACCTGGGATAACAACTGGAGATAACCTGGGATAACAACCCAGGATAGTTTGGGATAGGAACCCGGGATAATTTGGGATAACAACCTGGGATAATGTGGGATAAAGACCCGGGACAGTTTGGGATAACAACCTGGGATAATTTGGAATAACAACCCGGGATAATTTGGGATAAAAACCTGGGATAATTTGGGATAACAACCCAGGAAAAACTGGGATAACAACCCAGGAAAAACTGGGATAACAACCCAGGATAATTTGGGATAACAGCCTGGGATAATTTGAGATGACCCGGGATAATCTGGGACAACAACCCGGGATAACGATGGAACACGGGGCTCTGATCCCCACAAAACTGGGACAAGCTGGGATTTGCAGCTGCCACGGGGAGCTGGGAATGCTCCCGGGACCCCAGCGGATCCCGGCGGATCCCGGCGGATCCCGGCACTCACCGCAGCAGCCGGTAGGGCCGCGTGGACAGGTCCAGGTCAAACCAGGCCAGCTTGCTGTCGTAGCTCCCGCAGATCACGTTGTCCCCTAGGGAAAAAACCCGGAGTCAGCGGGATCCCGGCAGATCCCGGCGTTCCCGGGGGGATCCCGGGGTGATCCCGCACCTCCGGGGTGCACGGCCATGCTGGAGATCCACTGGCAGTTGCTCTGGAGTTTCTTGGTGAGCTCCTGGCGCAGCAGGTTGTAGATGCGCACGGAGCGCTGGGAGGCCACCAGGAAGTAGGGCCGGAGCGGGTGGAACTGCACGCACTGGATCATCCCGGGGCTCTTCCGGAAGGGATCCTGGCTCCAGCGCCGGCTGCTCTGGTGGATCAGCACCTGCCGGCTGCCCGGGTTCCGCACCACCGAGGCCCAGTAGTCGCCCTTGCCGTGCCACGTCACCTGCGTCACCGGCTGGGAATGCAATGGGATTGGGATTGGGATTGGGATTGGGATTGGGATCGGGGTGGGATCCCGAAATCCTGCCCCTCTGGATCACCACCGAGGCGCAGGAATCACCCTGGCCGTGCCACGTCACCAGCGTCACCGGCTGGGAATGGAATGGGATTGGGATTGGGATTGGGGTGGGATCCCGAAATCCCAACCCTCTGGATCACCACCGGGGCACAGGAATTGCCCTGGCCGTGCCACATCACCCGCGTCACCAGCTGGGAATGGAATGGGATTGGGATTGGGAATGGGAATGGGATGGGATCGGGGTGGGATCCCGAAATCCTGACCCTCTGGATCATCAATGGGGCACAGGAATTGCCCTGGCCGTGCCACGTCACCTGCGTCACCGGCTGGGAATGGAATGGGATTGGGATTGGGAATGGGATCTGGGATCCCAAAATCCCGACCCTCTGGATTACCACTGAGGCACAGGAATCGCCCTGGTCGTGCCACGTCACCTGCATCGCCAGCTGGGAATGCAATGGGATTGGGATTGGGATCGGGGTGGGATCCCAAAATCCCGACCCTCTGGATCATCACCAGGGCATAGGAATTGCCCTGGCTGTGCCAGGTCACCTGCGTCACCGGCTGGGAATGGAATGGGATTGGGATTGGGATCCGGGTGAGATCCCAAAATCCCGACCCTCTGGATCATCCCAGAGCTCCTCAAGCTAGGAATGGGACTGGGATCCTGGTGAGATCCCGAAATCCCAACCCTCTGGATCATCCCAGAGCTCCTCAAGCTAGGAATGGGATTGGGATCCTGGTGAGATCCCGAAATCCTGCCCCTCTGGATCATCACCAGGACATAGGAATCGCCCTGGCTGTGCCACGTCACCTGCATCACCGGCTGGGAATGCAATGGGATTGGGATTGGGATTGGGATCAGGTTGAGCTCCCGAAATCCCGACCCTCTGGATCATCACCGGGGCACAAGAATCACCCTTGCTGTGCCACGTCACCTGCGTCACCAGCTGGGAATGGGAATGGGATTGGGATTGGGGTGAGATCCTGAGATCCCGATCCTCTGGATCATCCCGGAGCTCCTCAAGCTAGGAATGGGATTGGGATCCTGGTGAGATCCCAAAATCCTGACCCTCTGGATCACCACCGAGGCACAGGAATCGCCCTGGTCGTGCCACGTCACCTGCATCACCGGCTGGGAATGCAATGGGATTGGGATTGGGATCGGAGTGGGATCCCGAAATCCCGACCCTCTGGATCACCACCGAGGCCCAGTAGTCGCCCTTGCCGTGCCACATCACCTGCATCACCGGCTGGGAATGGAATGGGATTGGGATTGGGAATGGGATCTGGGTGGGATCCCGAAATCCCGACCCTCTGGAACATCACCAGGGCACAGGAATCCCCCTGGCCGTGCCACGTCACCTGCATCACCAGCTGGGAATGCAATGGGATTGGGACTGGGATCCGGGTGAGATCCCGAGATCCCGACCCTATGGATCATCCCGGAGCTCCTCAAGCTAGGAATGGGATTGGGATCCTGGTGAGATCCCAAAATCCTGCCCTCTGGATCATCACCAGGCACAGGAATCGCCCTGGTCGTGCCACGTCACCGGTGTCACCGGCTGGGAATGCAATGGGATTGGGATTGGGATTGGGATCGGGGTGGGATCCCGAAATCCCGACCCTCTGGATCACCACCGGGGCACAGGAATCGCCCTGGCCGTGCCACGTCACCTGTGTCACCGGCTAGGAATGGGAATGGGAATTGGATTGGGATCCTGGTGAGAGCCCGAGATCCTGACCCTCTGGATCACTGAGGCTTAGGAATTGCCCTGGCCATGCCATGTCACCTGTGTCACCGGCTGGGAATGGGATCCGGGTGAGATCCCAAAATCGCGACCCTCTGGAATCATCCTGGAGCTCCTTGGGGTGGGAATGGGAACCAGAATGGGAATGGGGATGGATTTGGGTGAGATTCCCAAAATTCTGACCCTCTGGAATCATCCTGGAGCTCCCCACAGTGGGAACAGCGGGATCAGGGAAGGGGAGAGGGTGGGAGTTGGGTTGGTGGGTCCAGGGATGGGAATGGGATTGGGATCAGGATATAGGAATGGGATTGGGATGGGAATAGGAATGGGATCTGGGATTGGGAATGAGAATAGGATTGGGATCCGGGTGAGATCCTGACTTTCTGGATCATCCCGGAGCTCCTTGGGCTGGGAATGAGAACAGGAATGGGATCCGAGTGAGATCCTGAGTTTTGGGATCATCCCAGAGCTCCTCGGGGTAGGATTGGGATTGGGAATGGGGGAATTCCCGGGAGTGGCTGAGGGAGCTGGGGGGCTCATCCCGGAGAAAATCAGGATTGAAGGGATCCAGGGTGGGATCTGCTCCCAGGGAACAGAGACAGGACCCAGGGAATGGCCTCGGGTTGGGATTTTTGGGAATATTCCCTTGGAACTTAGAGGAATTCTGGGATTTGGGGCTTTGGGAAGCAGGGCAGGGACTGAGGCTGAGGATTCCTGGGAGAAGCTGGGAAAAGGGGCCGATCCCAGCTGGAATTCCTGCAACTCTGGGAAATGTTCCTGGGGATCCCTGGAAAATGGGGCTGGGGAGGATCCCCCTGCTGGGAAAGGCTCTGGAAAACTGCCCGGGATTCCTGGGAATGGGAAGGGATCCCTCAGGATGTGGAGCTGGGAAAAGAATCCTCTTGGAATTCTGTCCCTCGGGAGGTGGAGCAGGGAGCAAGGATCCATTTGGGATCCTTCCCTCGGGAAGTGGAGCAGGGAGCAAGGATCCTCTTGGAATTGCATCCCTCGAGATGCAGCTGTGGGAATGAGGCCCCTCCCTGGATCCTGGGCTGGGATTGATCCGCAAGCCCCAAATCCCAGGAATGCCGACCCCACATGAATCCCGGGAATGACAATCCCAGCTGGATCCCTGGAAATGCTGATTCCAGCCGGATCCCTGGGAATGTTGATCCCACATGAATCCCGGGAATGCCGATCCCACCCGGATCCTGGGAATGCCAATCCCACCCGAATCCCAGGAACACCAATCCCACCCAGATCCTGGGAATATTGATCCCAGCCAGATCCCGGGAACACCAATCCCACCCAGATCCCGGGAATGCCAATCCCACCCAGATCCTGGGAATGCCGATCCCACCCAGTTCCCGGGAATGTCGATCCCACCCAGATCCTGGGAATGCTGATCCCACCCAGTTCCCAGGAATGTCGATCCCACCCAGATCCCAGGAACACCGATCCCAGCTGGATCCTGGGAATGCCGATCCCACCCAGATCTTGGGAATGCCGATCCCACCCAGACCTCGGGAATGCCGATCCCACCCAGATCTTGGGAATGCTGATCCCACCCAGATCCCAAGAACACTGATCCTACCCAGATCCCGGGAACACCAATCCCACCCAGATCCCGGGAATGCTGATCCTACCCAGATCCCAAGAACACTGATCCCACCCAGACCCCGGGAACGCCGACCCCAGCCAGACCCCGGGAACGCCGACCCCACCCAGATCCCAGGAATGCTGATCCCATCCAGATCCCTGGAACACCGATGCCATCCAGATCCCTGGAACACCGATGCCACCCGGATCCCGGGAACGCCGATCCCACCCGGATCCCGGGAATGCTGATCCCACCCGGATCCCGGGAATGCTGATCCCACCTTGCTGTGCTGCACCAGCAGCCGGATCCCCTTCCCGCGCTCCTCGGGGCTGGCCGGGATCCACCGGACCGGCTGGACCCGCTCCTCCTCCGGAGCTTCCCAGGAATCCAGGAGCTGATCCGTGGCTGCCACCAGCAGCCGGTCCCCGAGGCCCGGATTCACCAGGAGCACCTGCTCATCCCTGGGAATGGGAAACCCAGGATCAGGGGGACTCTGGGATCGGGGGGAATCTGGGATCATGGAATTCCACCCAGGAGCAGCTGCTCATCCCTGGGAAAGGGAAATCTGGGATCAGGGGGAATCTGGGATCAGGGAACCCTCCCCAGGAGCAGCTGCTCATGCCTGGGAATGGGAAACCCGGGATCAGGGGGAATCCTCTGGGGTCATGGAATTCCCCCCAGGAGCAGCTGCTCATCCCTGGGAATGGGAAACCCGGGATCAGGGGGAATCTGGGATCAGGGGATCCTCTGGGATCAGGGGGAAATCCAGGATCAGGGAACCCTCCCCAGGAGCAGCTGCTCATGACTGGGAATGGGAAATCCGGGATCAGGGGGAATCTGGGATCAGGGAATCCTCCCCAGGAGCAGCTGCTCATCCCTGGGAATGGGAAACCAGGATCAGGGGGACTCTGGGATCGGGGGAAATTTGGGATCATGGAATTCCACCCAGGAGCAGCTGCTCATCCCTGGGAAAGGAAAATCCAGGATCAGGGGAAATCTGATTTCAGGGGGAAATTTGGGATCAAGGAATTCCCCCCAGGAGCAGCTGCTCATCCCTGGGGAATGGGAAACCCAGGATCATGAAATCCCCTGGGACCAAGGAAATCTGGGAATGATCCCTGGGAACAATCCCAGGGATTGCTCCCAGGGACTCACACAGCCACGGCCACCAGGCAGATGGAGGGGTTGGGGTTCCAGGGAAATCTGGGAATGATCCCAGGGAAATCTGGGATTGATCCCAGGGCACTCACACGGCCACGGCCACCAGGCAGATGGAGGGGTTGGGGTTCCAGGGAATGATCCCAGGGAATGATCCCAGGGAATGATCCCAGGGCACTCACACGGCCACGGCCACCAGGCAGATGGAGGGGTTGGGGTTCCAGGGAATGATCCCAGGGAATGATCCCAGGGAATGATGGATGTCAGGGCACTCACACGGCCACGGCCACCAGGCAGATGGAGGGGTTGGGGTTCCAGGCCACGCTCTTGACCACGGCGCCGAGGGTCAGCGTGCGCAGGCAGCGCGCCGTGCTCACCTCCCAGAACCGCACCGAGCCGTCGTCCGAGCCTGCGGGAAAACCACGGGATAACTGTGGGATAACTGCGGGATAACTGTTGGATAACCGCGGGGAAACTGCGGGATAACCACGGGATAACCGCGGGGTAACTGTGGGATAACCGCGGGATAACTGCGGGATAACCACGGGATAACTGCGGGATAACTGTGGGATAACCGCGGGATAACTGCGGGATAACCACAGGATAACTGTGGGATGACTGCGGGATAACTGCGGGATAACCACAGGATAACTGTGGGATGACTGCGGGATAACTGCGGGATAACCACAGGATAACTGTGGGATGACTGTGGGATAACTGCGGGGTAAGCACAGGATAACTGCAGCATAACGATGGGATAATTGCGGGATAACTGTGGGATAACTGTGGGATAACCACGGGATAACTGCGGGATAACTGCGGGATAACCGCGGGGTAACTGCGGGATAACTGCGGGAAAACTGTGGGATAACTGTGGGATAACTGCGGGAAAACTGCGAGATAACCACGGGATAATTGCGGGATAACCGTGGGGTAACTGTGGGATAACCACGGGATAACGATGGGATAACTGCGGGATAACCACGGGATAACTACGGGATAAATGCGGGATAACCGTGGGGTAACTGTGGGATAACCACGGGATAACGATGGGATAACTGCGGGATAACAACGGGATAATGGGGATGGGTATGGGATAACGGAGACAGGAAAATAGGAATGGGGATGGGATAATGGGAATGGGGAAGGGTAATGGGAAAATGGGATCATGGGAGTGGGGATGGGATAATGGGAATGGGATTCCCAGGAATGTGAATGGGATTGGGAATGAGAGTGGGACGGGACTGGGATAATGAGAATGGGAAGATGGGAATGGAAATGGGATAACAGGAATGGGATAATGGGATAACAGGAATGGGATTGGGAATGGGATCATGGCAATGGGATCATGGGAATGGGGTAATGGGAATGGGATCATGGCAATGGGATCATGGGAATGGGTTAATGGGAATGGGATTGGGATAATGGCAATGGGATCATGGGATAATAGGAATGGGTTAATGGGAATGGGATAATGGGAATGGGATTGGGACCCCAGAGCAGTTGGAAAAGCTCTGGAGTTTTCCAGAGGCCCCTCAGGATGGGGCCAATCCCGGGATCCTCCCCCGGAGCCGAGGTCAGGATTTTCCAGGGGGAAAAGCCCCGATCCCAGCCCTGGCCCTGGAGCAGCTCCGGATGGATCCAGGCTGTGGATCCGTGGGATTTATCCCGGGAATTCCCGATCCAGGGGCGGATCCGTACCTGACACCAACCACTGCCCACTGGGGGAGACGCTCAGGGTCCGCACCAGGCTGGAATGGCCGCGGTAAATCTGGGAAAAAAACGGGAATGAGGGAGAATCCCAAATCCCAGGAGCTCCCTGGGAGCCTCCGGGAGCTGCTCCGGGAAGGGAGGAGGAATTTGGGATTTTGGGAAGGGAGGAGGAATTTGGGATCTGGAGGGAGCACGGCCAAGGCCACCCCACCCCACATCCACAGGCACGGGAAATCCTGGGAATGGGAACTCCAGTCTGGAATTCCACGGGAATATTCCCAAAAATCCCAACCTGAGGCCATTCCCTGGGTCCTGTCCCTGTTCCCTGGGAGCAGATCCCACCCTGGATCCCTTCAATCCCGATTTTCTCTGGGATGAGCCCCAACAGCTCCCTCAGCCACTCCTGGAAGTTTTCCAGAGCCATTCCTGGGAATCCCAGGAAACAGAGGATCCTCCCCAGCCCCATTTTCCAGGAAATCCCAGGATCATGTCCCAGAGCCGCAGGAATTCCAGCTGGGATCGGCCCCTTTTCCCAGTTTCTCCCGGGAATCCTCGGCCTCAGTCCCTGCCCTGCTTCCCAAAGCTTCAAATCCCAGAATCCCACCAAATTCCAGGGGAATATTCCAAAAAACCCCAGCCCGAGGCCATTCCCTGGGTCCTGTCCTGTTCCCTGGGAGCAGATCCCACCCTGGATCCCCCTGGATCCCCTCAATCCCGATTTTCTCTGGGATGAGCCCCAACAGCTCCCTCAGCCACTCCCAGGAAGTTCAGAGCCATTCCCAAAAATCCCAGCCCCATTTTCCAGGGATCCCCAGGAACATTTCCCAGAGCCGCAGGAATTCCAGCTGGGATCTGCCCCTTTTCCCAGCTTCTCCCGGGAATCCTTGGCCTCGGTCCCTGCCCTGCTTCCCGAGGTCCCAAATCCCGGAATCCCACCAAATTCCAGGGGAAGATTCCCGACAATCCCTCACCAGGGCCTGGGTGGTGGGGAAGGGCTGCAGATCCCTGGGCCTGGGAAGTTTGGGAATGAGATCCTCGGGATCCACGTTGACCTGCGGGACGGACAGCGCACGGATCGATCCCGACCCTCCGCAGCTCCCCGGGAAACCAGCCCCGGCTCCGGCCGGGAATTCCCGGGCGGGGCGGGGAGGCCAGGCCGGCGTTCCCGGCGCGGCATTCCCGTTTTCTGGCTCACCCTCATCCTGCGCTGGCGGGGGCAGAGGTAGAGGTCGAGGCAGCGCTCGAAGCGCTCGTGGATGAAGCGCGGGTAGGCGGGAACGGCGCGCAGGCTCGGGAAGCGCCGCGGGAGGAACGGCAGGCGCCGCTCCGATGGGTCCTGCTGCTCCCAGGCCAGGCGCTGCCGGAATGCCGGGAGTTGGGAATGGCGGGGATGGGAATGGGAATGGGGGGGAAGGGGATGGGGATGGGGGTTGGGATGAGAAATGGGGAATGGGGATGGGGATGGGGATGGGGATGGGAATGGGGATGGGAATGGGGATGGGAATGGGGATGCGGATGGGGATGGGAATGGGGATGGGGGTGGGGATGGGAATGGGAATGGGGAATAGGGATGGGGATGGGGATGGGAATGGGGATGGGAATGGGAATAGGGACAGGAATGGGAATGGGGATGGGAATGGGGATGGGAATGGGGATGGGAAAGGGGATGGGGATGGGGATGGGGATGGGAATGGGGATAATGGGAAAGATGGGAATGGGAATGGGGATGGGAATGGGGATGGGGATGGGATAATAGGGATGGGATAATGGGGATGGGGAATGGGGATTGGAATGGGGAATGGGGATGGGAATGGGGAATGGGGATGGGGATGGGAATGGGGATGGGAATGGGGATTGGGATGGGAATGGGGATAGGGATGGGGATGGGAATGGGGGTGGGGATGGGAATGGGAATGCGGATGGGGGGAGTGGGGGAAGGGGGGGAATGGGGATAATGGGAAAGATGGGGATGGGAATGGGGATGGGAATGGGGATAGGATAATAGGGATGGGATAATGGGGATGGGGAATGGGGATTGGAATGGGGAATGGGGATGGGATGGGGAATGGGGATGGGGATGGGAATAGGGACAGGAATGGGAATGGGGATGGGAATGGGGATTGGGATGGGGATGGGGATGGGGATAGGGATGGGAATGGGGGATGGGGGTGGGAAAGGGAATGGGGATGGGGATGGGGATGGGAATAGGGACAGGAATGGGAATGGGGACGGGAATGGGAATGGGGATGGGGATGGGAATGGGGATGGGGATGGGAATGCGGATGGGGGGAGTGGGGGAAGGGGGGGAATGGGGATAATGGGAAAGATGGGGATGGGAATGGGGATGGGAATGGGGATAGGATAATAGGGATGGGATAATGGGGATGGGGATGGGGATTGGAATGGGGAATGGGGATGGGATGGGGAATGGGGATGGGGATGGGAATAGGGACAGGAATGGGAATGGGGATGGGAATGGGGATTGGGATGGGGATGGGGATGGGGATAGGGATGGGAATGGGGATGGGGGTGGGAAAGGGAATGGGGATGGGGATGGGAATAGGGACAGGAATGGGAATGGGGATGGGAATGGGAATGGGGATGGGGATGGGAATGGGGATGGGGATGGGGATGGGAATGCGGATGGGGGGAGTGGGGGAAGGGGGGGAATGGGGATAATGGGAAAGATGGGGATGGGAATGGGGATGGGAATGGGGATGGGATAATAGGGATGGGATAATGGGGATGGGGAATGGGGATTGGAATGGGGAATGGGGATGGGAATGGGGATGGGAATGGGGATGGGGATGGGAATGCGGATGGGGGGAGTGGGGGGAAGGGGGGGAATGGGGGATAATGGGAAAGATGGGGATGGGTATGGGGATGGGAATGGGGATGGGATAATAGGGATGGGATAATGGGGATGGGGAATGGGGATTGGAATGGGGAATGGGGATGGGAATGGGGATGGGAATGGGGATGGGGATGGGAATGCGGATGGGGGGAGTGGGGGAAGGGGGGGGGAATGGGGATAATGGGAAGATGGGGATGGGTATGGGGATGGGAATGGGGATGGGATAATAGGGATGGGATAATGGGGATGGGGAATGGGGATTGGAATGGGGAATGGGGATGGGATGGGGAATGGGGATGGGGATGGGAATGGGGAATGGAGATGGGAATGGGCATGGCAATGGGGATGGGAATGGGAATGGGATGGGAGTGGGATGGGAGTGGGATAATGGGATGGGAGGCCCGGGGCTCAGGAAGAGCCGTTCCCAAGGATCAGGATTGCTCCCACTTGCAGCTCCTTGGCCAGGATTCTCCATCCTCCTCATCCCATTGGGATCTTCCCATCCTCATCCCACTGGAGCTTTCCCACGCTCCTCATCCCACTGGGATATTCCCACCCTGATCCCACTGGGATATTCCCACCCTCCTCACCCTCTCCCTCCTCATCCCACTGGAGCTTTTCCCACTGGGATTTCCCTGCCCGTTTCTCCCCCATCCATCCCCTCCGTATCCAAATCCCACCCCAGGGCCATTCCCAGTTATCCAGGGACACCCCAACCCCTGGGGAGTGACCCCAAACCTCCCTCCATTCCATTCCTGGAATTCTCTGGCTGGGAACTCCCAGCTGATCCCATTCCGTGGGCAGCGACAATTCCCAAAACTCATCCCAGGGATCCAACACCCCCAGAAATTCCCTGATCCCCTCGACGGGGAGCAGATTCCGGGAATTCCCGTCATTCCCACCTCCTCGGGGCTGAGCAGGAATTCCGGGGGGGGGTTGTAGGACTCGGCGTGGCCGGGCAGCGGCAGCTTGGGCGCGGGGACGTGCATCTTGTGCCGGCCCAGCACGGAGCCGGGCTCCTCCCGCGCCCACAGGTCATAGAAGGCGGGAACGCTCTCCCGCGGCTTCCGCGGCTGGATCCAGCCCATCTTGATGGCGTGCACCAGCTTGGAGACCTGCCCAGCATTCCCGGGATTTGGGGAGGGGCCGGAGGAGTTTTCCATCCTCCTCATCCCCACCGGAGCTTTTCCAGCCTCCCCAGCTTTCCATGGATCCTCCAGATCCCATTGGATCTTTCCATCCTCCTCATCCCCACCTGGATCTTTTCCAGCCTCCCCAGCTTTCCATGGATCCTCCTGATCCCATTGGATCTTTCCATCCTCCTCATCCCAACTGGATCCTCCTCAGCTTTCCATGGATCCTCCAGAACCCACCTGGATCTTTCCATCCTCCTCATCCCAACTGGATCCTCCTCAGCTTTCCATGGATCCTCCTGATCCCATCTGGATCTTTCCAATCTCCTCATCCCACCTGGATCTTTCCAATCTCCTGATCCCATCTGGATCTTTCCAATCTCCTCATCCCACCTGGATCTTTCCAATCTCCAGATCCCATCTGGATCTTTCCAATCTCCTCATCCCACTGGATCCCCCTCAGCTTTCCATGGATCCTCCTGATCCCATCTGGATCTTTCCATCCTCCCGATCCCATCTGGATCTTTCCAATCTCCTGATCCCATCTGGATCTTTCCATCCTCCCCACCCCATCTGAATTTTTTTATCCTCCTCATCCCACCAGGATCTTTCCAATCTCCTGATCCCATCTGGATCTCTCCACCCTCACCATCCCACCTGGATCTTCCCAACCTCCTCATCCCACCAGAGCTCTTCCACCACCGTCCTCAGCTTTCCATGGATCCTCCAGATCCCACCTGGATCTTTCCAATCTCCTCATCCCACTGGAGCTTTTCCAGCCTCCTCAGCTTTCCATGGATCCTCCAGATCCCACCTGGATCTTTCCAACCTCCAGATCCCACTGGGATTTTCCATCCTCCTCATCCCACCTGGATCTTCCCACTCTCCACATCCCACTGGGATCTTCCCACCCTCCTCAAATTTTCTGCCCTCCCCTTCCCACCAGGACCTTCCAATCTTCTCATCCCACCCCCCACTGGGATCTTTCCAATCTCTCCTACTTTTCCACCCTCCCCATCCCGCTGGGATCTTCCCAACCTCCTCAGCTCCTCCGCCTTCATCCCACCTGGATTTTCCCACTTCCTTCCGTAGATTTCCCACCATCCTCATTCCTCTGGGACCTTCCCAGTCTCCTCATCCCACCTGGATCTTTCTGTCCTCCTCATCCTACCAGGATCTTTCCATCCTCCCCATTCCACCTGGATCTTTCCTCCCACCTCATCCCACCGAGCTCTTCACACCCTCCTCAATCCAATGGGATCTTCACACCCTTCTCCTTAACTTTTCCATCCTCCTCATCCCACCAGGATCTTCCCAACCTCCCCATCCCATCCAGATCTTTCTGGTCTCCCCACACCACCAGGACCTCTCCAACCTCTTCATCCCACCTGGATCTTTCCATTCTCCTTAATTTTTCCATCCTCCCCATCTCACCTGGATCTTCCCAACCTCCTGATCCCACCTGGATCTTCCCAATCTTCTCATCCTACCTGGATCTTTCCCTTCTCCTTAACTTTTCCATCCTCCCCATCCCACCAGGATTCTTCCAATCTCCTCATCCCACCTGGATCGTTCCATCCTCCTCATCCCACCTGGATCTTCCCAACCTCCTGATCCCACCGGGATCTTCCCAATCTCCTGATCCCACCTGGATCTCTCCAACCTCCTGATCCCACCTGGATCTCTTCAACCTTCCCATCCCACCTGGATCTCTCCAACCTTCCCATCCCACCTGGATCTTCCCAATCTCCTGATCCCACCTGGATCTTTCCAACCTTCTCATCCCACCCGGATCTCTCCATCCTTCTCATCCCACCTGGATCTTCCCACCCTCCCATCCCACCTGGATCTTTCCAACCTTCTCATCCCACCGGGATCCTCCCAACCTCCTAATCCCACTGGGATCTTCCCAATCTCCTCATCCCACCTGAATCTTCCCAATCTCCTGATCCCACTTGGAGCTGGTTTCCCAATCCCACCTGGATCTTCCCAATCTCTTGATCCCACCTGGATCTTTCCCACCCTCCCCATCTTTCCCACCCTCCCCATCTTTCCCACCCGGACCTGCTCCCGGAATTCCGGGCTCTCCCACCTTTTCCTTCTCCACCAGGGAGGGGATGAAGCTCCGTTTGTCGGCGGGCCGGTTGGTCACCGGGTGGATCCGCACCTCGTGGCTGAAGAAATCCACGGACGGCTGGAAAAACGGGAATGCTCAGCCCCCAGCCTGCATTCCCGGCGGGAATTCCAGCCCTGGGGCCTCCCCTCCCACATTCCCAGTGGGAATTCCAGCCCTGGGGCCTCCCCTCCCACATTCCCAATGGGAATTCCACCCCCAGGACCTCCCCTTTCAGCATTCCCAATGGGAATTCCACCCCCAGGACCTCCCCTTTCAGCATTCCCAGCAGGAATTCCATCATCTGGGCCTCCCTTTTCAGCATTCCCAATGGGAATTCCACCCTTGGGGCCTCCCATTTGAGCATTCCCAGTGGGAATTGCACCCTTGAGGCCTCCCCGAGGGCATTCCAGGCAGGAATTCCACTCCATTCCCAGTGGGAATTCCATCCCATTCCCTTTGGGAATTCCATCCCTGAGGCCTCCCCATGGACATTCCAGGTGGGAATTCCGCCCCATTCCCAGTGGGAATTCCATCCCTGGGGCCTCTCCTTTCAGCATCCCAGGAGGGAATTCCATCCCATTCCCTGCGGGAATTCCATCCCTGGGGCCTCCCCATGGACATTCCAGGTGGGAATTTAGCCCCATTCCCAGTGGGAATTCCATCCCTGGGGCCTCCCCACAGGCATTCCTGGCGGGAATTCCATCCCATTCCCAGTGGGAATTCCATCCCTGGGGCCTCCCCATGGACATTCCAGGTGGGAATTTAGCCCCATTCCCAGTGGGAATTCCATCCCTGGGGCCTCCCCATGGGTATTCTAGGCAGGAATTTAGCCCCATTCCCAGTGGGAATTCCATCCCTGGGGTCTCCCGTGGGCATTCCGGGCAGGAATTCTGTCCCATTCCCTTTGGGAATTCCATCACTGTGGCCTCCCCACGGACATTCCCGGCGGGAATTCCGCCCCAATCCCAGTGGAAATTCCTTCCCTGCGGCCTCCCCGTGGGCATTCCGGGCAGGAATTCCACCCATTCTCTGTGGGAATTCCATCCCTGGGGCCTCTCCTTTCATCATTCTGGGCGGGAATTCCGCCCCATTCCCAGTGGGAATTCCATCCCTGGGGCCTCCCCATGGACATTCCAGGTGGGAATTTAGCCCCATTCCCAGTGGGAATTCCCTCCCTGGGGCCTCCCCACGGGTATTCTAGGCAGGAATTCCGCCCCATTCCCAGTGGGAATTCCCTCCCTGGGGCCTCCCCACGGACATTCCGGGCGGGAATTCCGCCCCATTCCCAGTGGGAATTCCCTCCCTGGCCCCCGTCCCACATTCCCGGGTTGGGAACGCGTCCGACCGACCTCGTAGGGGTCGAAGGTGACGTCCCCGAAGTGCCCCCGCTGCAGGCGCCGCACCAGCTCCAGCTGCTCCTCCGACAGAGCCACCTCCGCCCCCGTCTGTCTGTCCTGCACCGTGCGCCTGCCGACAGACGGACACACCCGCGTGGCAGGGGGGACACCGCGATACGGGGGGGGGACACCGGGATACGGGGGGGACACCGGGATACGGGGGGGGACACTGGGATATGGGGGGGGGGGGACAGGTATATGGGGGGGAAACAGGGATATGGCGGGGGACACTGGGATATGGGACACAGAGATGGGGGACACCGGGATATGGGGGGGACACTGGGATGGGGGGGACACCGGGATGTGGGACACAGGGATATGGGGGGGACACTGGGATATGGGGGGGACACTGGGATATGGGGGGGGACACCGGGATAAGGGGGGACACTGGGATGGGGGGAACATGGGGATGGACACCAGGGTGGACACTGGGATGGGGGAGAGGGACAGGAGGAAATAGGGATGGACAGCAGGATGGACAACAGGGATGTGGGACTCCGGGATGGACACTGGGATGGACACTGGGATATGGGCATTGGAATCCCTGGATGGACACCGGGATGGACACTGGGATGGACACCGGGATGGACACCAGGATGGACACCGGGATATGGGCATTGGAATCCCTGGATGGACACCGGGATGGACACTGGGATGGACACCGGGATGGACACCGGGATGGACACTGGGATATGGGCATTGGAATCCCAGGATGGACACCAGGATGGACACCGGGATGGACACTGGGATATGGGCATTGCAATCCCAGGATGGACACCAGGATGGACACCGGGATATGGGCATTGGAATCCCAGGATGGACACCGGGATGGACACCGGGATATGGGCATTGGAATCCCAGGATGGACACCAGGATGGACACCGGGATATGGGCATTGGAATCCCAGGATGGACACCGGGATGGACACTGGGATGGACACCGGGATGGACACCGGGATGGACACTGGGATATGGGCATTGGAATCCCAGGATGGACACCAGGATGGACACCGGAATGGACACCGGGACATGGGCATTGGAATCCCAGGATGGACACCGGGATGGACACTGGGATGGACACTGGGATGGACACTGGGATATGGGCATTGGAATCCCAGGATGGACACCGGGATGCGGGACACAAAGATGGACACTGGGATGGACACAGGGATGGACACTGGGATGTGGGACACAGGGATGGACACAGGGATGGACACAGGGATGGACACAGGGATGTGGGACACTGGGATATGGACACAGGAATCCTGGGATGGACATGGGGATGGACAGTGGGATGGACAGCGGGATGGACACTGGGTTGGACACTGGGATGGGGGACATGGGGATGGACACTGGAATAGACAGCGGGATAGGCACTGAGATGGACACAGGGATATGGGACACGGGGATGGACACTGGGATAAGGACACTGGGATAAGGACACTGGGATGTGGGACATGGGGATAGACATGGGGATGGACACAGGGATGTGGAACGCAGGGATGGACGCGGGGATGGACGCGGGGGATGGACGCAGGGATGGATGCGGGGATGGACACAGGGATGGACACTGGGATGTGGGACACAGGGATGGACACTGGGATGGACACAGGGATGGACACAGGGATGTGGGACACTGGGATGGACACTGGGATGTGGGACACGGGGATGGACACTGGGATTCTGGGATATAGGACAGGATTCCTGGGAAATCGGACAGGAATTGTGTCAGGATGGACAGGGATTCCCAGGATGAGGACAGGGATGGACACGGGGATGGACACCGGGACAGGATTCCTGGGACATGGGACAGGA
The DNA here is from genome assembly GCF_022539315.1 of Serinus canaria. Lineage (NCBI taxonomy): Eukaryota > Metazoa > Chordata > Aves > Passeriformes > Fringillidae > Serinus > Serinus canaria. The sequence goes on from NC_066338.1 coordinate 14,388,365, forward strand.
ATTGTCAGGATGGACAGAGATTCCCAGGATGAGGACAGGGATGGACAGAGGGATTCCTGGGATGGGGAGGGATTCCCAGGACACAGGACAGGATTCCTGGGATGGATGGGGATTCCCAGGATCAGAACAGGAATGGACAGGGAGTCTCGGGATGCAGAGGGATTCCTGGGATGCAGAGGGAATTTCCCAGGATCCAGAGGAATTCCCGGGATGCAGAGGGATTCCTGGGATCCAGAGGGATTCCCAGGATCCAGAGGGAATTTCCCAGGATCCAGAGGGATTCCCGGGATGCAGCTGAGGATGGATGGGAGGCTCTGCGCCCGATCCCAAATCCACCCACCAGGAATCACCCTGGGAAACCTCAGGAAGGCTCCAGAATTCTGGGAATTTTGGGAATTCCAAGCCCAGGTGCGGAGCACATCCGGGGAATCTCGGAACGCTTTGGGATTTTCAGGCTCCTCCCCATCCCCTGGGACACCTCCCACTATCCCAAGGTTTTTTCCGGGAATTCCAGGAAAATTCCCCACCAGTATTCCGGGTTTTCCATCTTCTCCAGGAACAGGTCCAGCTCGTCCTTGCTCCGCAGGGGTTTGAAGATTTTCCTCCCGTCCAGGTCGTATCCGACGTGTGGGAAATCCTGGTACCATTCCATGGGAATGTTCCCCACCGTGTTCCGGATGTCCTGGCGGGAAAACACCAGGAAAAGGGTGAGGGGAGGGCAGGGAATTCCAGGGAATCCTTGGAGAAAGGGTGAGGAGATTCCAGGGAATCCCTGGAGGAAAAGGGTGAGGGAATTCCTGGGAATCCTTGGAGGAAAAGGGTGAGGGGATTCCAGGGAATCCCTGGAGGAAAAGGGTGAGGGGATTCCTGGGAATCCTTGGAGGAAAAGGGTGAGGGGATTCCAGGGAATCCCTGGAGGAAAAGGGTGAGGGGATTCCTGGGAATCCTTGGAGGAAAAGGGTGAGGGAATTCCTGGGAATCCTTGGAGAAAGGGTGAAGGAATTCCAGGGAATCCTTGGAGAAAGGGTGAGGGAATTCCTGGGAATCCTTGGAGAAAGGGTGAGGGAATTCCAAGGAATCATTGGAGAAAGGGGTGAAGGAATTCCAGGGAATCCTTGGAGGAAAAGGGTGAGGGAATTCCTGGGAATCCTTGGAGAAAGGGTGAGGGGATTCCAGGGAATCCTTGGAGAAATGGGTGAGGGAATTCCAGGGAATCCCTGGAGGAAAAGGGTGAAGGAATTCCAGGGAATCCTTGGAGGAAAAGGGTGAAGGAATTCCAGGGAATTCTTGGAGATGCTTCCCAAAGAAATTTTTCTTGGAATGGCCCTGGGCATTTCTGCCATTTCTGGCAGCAGGAAAAGGGATCCTTCCCTGAAAATATCCAAGGGAAAGGGACCAGAATCAGGGAAAGGGACAGAATTCCAAGGGATCCAGAGGTGAAAAAGGGACAGAATTCCAAGGGATCCAGAGGTGAAAAAGGGACAGAATTCCAAGGGATCCAGACGTGAAAAAGGGACAGAATTCCAAGGGATCCAAAGGTGGGAAGGGAGAGAATTCCAAGGGATCCAAGGGTGGGAAGATGCAAGATTCACTGTGCCCCCACTCCTTCCTGTGATCCCATGGATTTTGGCTGCAATTCCAGGGATTTTGGGACTCCCTGTGCCCCCCAGCCTCTGCCCAGGAGCATCTCCACATCCCTGACTGCAATTCCATGGATTTTTTACCTCAATTCCATGGATTTTGGGACCCCCAGTCACCTCCGTGTCCCTGGTTACGATTCCCTGGATTTTGCCTGCAATTCCCTGGATTTTAGCTGCAATTCCCTGGATTCTGGCTGCAATTCCATGGATTTTGTCTGTGATCTCATGGATTTTGGGACTCCCTGTGCCCCCCAGCCTCTGCCCAGGACCATCTCCACATCCCTGGCTGCATTCCCAGAGATTTTGGTCACAATTCCAGGGATTTTGGGACTCCCTGTGCCCCCCAGCCTCTGCTCAGGACCATCTCCACATCCCTGGCTGCATTCCCAGAGATTTTGGTCACAATTCCCTGGATTTTGGGACTCCCTGTGCCCCCCAGCCTCTGCTCAGGACCATCTCCACATCCCTGGCTGCATTCCCAGAGATTTTGGCCGCAATTCCCTGGATTTTGGCTGCGATCCCACAGACTCTGGCTGCAATCCCGTGGATTTTGGCCACGATCCCGTGGATTTGGGGACTCCCCGCCCCCCCCAGCTCAGCTGGGACCCCCCCCCCGGCCCCCGCGGGATCGCTCCCCACCCCGGGCCAGGCCGGGCCCAGCGGGATCCGGCCTTTTCCCGGGAATTCTGCCGGCTGGAAGGTGGCGGGGCAGGATCGTTCCCGGCGCTAAACGAAAGCAGATGGCTCCGGGAGCTTCCAGAGGGCCGGGAAGGGGATGACAGAGGTTGGATTTCGGAAGCTGCCGAGACAGGGATTAAGTGCGGGAGCGCACGGAAGGTGCCGCGCTCCGGCCGGGAATGAACCTCCCGCGCGGAGCTCCTGGGAGGCGCCGCTGGAAAAGCGGGGGGAGCTCGGGAAAAGGCGCCGATCCCGGGTTTTCTCCAGGTGGAAAGGCTGGATTTCCTCGGGGATGGGAGATTCCTGGAGTTTGGGGTGGGGGGGGAGTGGGAGAAGGCAGCCTGGAGCTGCCGGGGGAATTCCCGGCTGGGGATCCTGCGGGAATTCCATGGGGTGGATCCCGGGAATCCTGGCTGGGGATGGGCAGGGGGAGCAGGGAATTCCCGGGGGATCCCGGAGCCTTTTCCAGGGGATTCCTGGGAGAGCTGCAGAGGGCTTTGGGATGCAGCTGGAGGGAAAGCACCCAGGGAACGGCTTCCTATGGAAAATTGGGATTTGGGGATGGAATTCCCAGAGAGTCCGGGGCTGCCCCAAGGAACACCCCGGGAATGACAGGGAATGACACCTGACCCCTCTGGAATTTCCGTGCCCCGATTCCCTCCTGGCTCTCTCTCATCCCGGGCAGGGAATTCCAGCAGATCCCAGCGGCGGCTCCTCAAGGGTTAATTCCCAATTCCCTCCCGCCCCGGGGGGAGCAGCGGGAATGGGAAGGGGCCGGGAATTCATCCCAATTCCCAACCGGAATCCCGCGGGAATGGGAAGGTGGGGGGACAGCGACGGGGACGGGGACAGCGCCAGCGGTGCCATCCCGGCATGGAAAATCCTCCGGGAATCCTCGGGGATCTCGGGATGGGAACACCGGGACACCGGGAGCGAATTCCCTCGGCTCCAGGCGCTCCCGGAGCGGGGGGTGGGGGGTGGGGGTGGGGGGCGGAATTCCAGAGGGATCCCAGAGCCCCCCGTGGCAGCTCCGGGGATCTTTGGGTTGGGACAAGGGAATTTATCAGAAAAACCGGGAAAGGAGCGGCGAATTCCCGGGGAATGCGACGAGTCCCGAGTGGAGGGGGAAATTCCAGAGGGATCCCAGAGCCCCCCGTGGCAGCTCCGGGGATCTTTGGGGTTGGGACAAGGGAATTTATCAGAAAAACCGGGAAAGGAGCGGCGAATTCCCGGGGAATGCGACGAGTCCCGAGTGGAGGGGGAAATTCCAGAGGGATCCCAGAGCCCCCCGTGGCAGCTCCGGGGATCTTTGGGGTTGGGACAAGGGAATTTCTGGGGAAAACAGGTTGGGGGCCAAAGGAGAAGCGGGAGAGGAGCGGCGAGCAGCCCGGGAATGCGGCGAAGGGGTTAAAGCCGGCCTGGAGGGTGAGCTCAGGTAGGCCGGGCCTGGGGCTCCCCTTTCCAAAGGCTCCTTTTCCAAGGAAGCCGGGCCCGGAGGAGGGGCCGGGCCGCCCATTCCCGCCGCTATAAAATCCCGCAATTCCAGCCCGCGGCTCCCGGAGGATGCGCACGTGCGCCGGGAGCGGCGGCGAGCCCCAAAACCGGGAATAAACCGGGATAAACCCCCTCGAAACCGGGATAAAAACCCCCAAACCCGGGATAAACCCGGGATAAACCCGCGATCAAACCCCGCGGCCACCGGGACAAAACCCGGACCAGAGCTCAGAGAGCGCGCTAAAACCCCTAAAAAGCGCGACAGGAGCGGCATAAAAGCCCCCAAAACCCGGGAGAGAAGCGGGATAAAAACCTCCAGAGCGGATCGGCGAGAGCCATGAGCGGCCGGAGCTGAGCCTTCCCGCGGCATTCCCGCTTTGCCAGCGGCATTCCCGCTTTTCCAGCATGTCCTTCGCCATGCTGCGCTCGGCCCCGGGGCGCTTCCTGTACCCCGACATCAGCGCGCTGTCCGAGGACGAGGAGAACAGCGAGAGCTCGGGCTCGGAGGAGAAGCCCTTCCACATGGAGGCCGACGCGTTCGGCATCAAGAGCGGCAAGCGGCGCAGCGGCAAGAGCCGCGGGCGGCTCTCCCGGGAGCCGCGGCAGCGGCACACGGCCAACGCCCGCGAGCGCGACCGCACCAACTCGGTGAACACGGCGTTCACGGCGCTGCGCACGCTGATCCCCACCGAGCCGGCCGACAGGAAACTCTCCAAGATCGAGACGCTGCGCCTCGCCTCCAGCTACATCTCGCACCTGGGCAACGTGCTGCTGCTCGGCGACTCCGGCGGCGGAGGGCAGCCGTGCCACGGGGCAGCGCCCGCCGCCTTCTGCCCCGCCGGGGCCGCCTCCCCGCCCGGCCGCGAGGCCGAGAGCGCGCAGCCCCGGCAGATCTGCACCTTCTGCCTCAGCAACCAGAGGAAAATGGTGAGTGGGATACCGGGAATAACGGGAATTGCGGGAATAGCGGGAGCCGGGATAGCGGGAATGGGGTCCGGATGCCGGGAAATGCTGGAGAGCAGGATACCGGGATTGGGAATGGGGGCTCCCGGAATGCCCAGCCCCGGCGAGATCTGCACCTTTCTGCCTCAGCAACCAGAGGAAAATGGTGAGTGGGATACCGGGAATAACGGGAATTGCGGGAATAGCGGGAGCCGGGATAGCGGGAATGGGGTCCGGGATGCCGGGAATGCTGGAGAGCAGGATACCGGGATTTGGGAACGGGGGCTCCCGGAATGCCCAGCCCCGGCAGATCTGCACCTTCTGCCTCAGCAACCAGAGGAAAATGGTGAGTGGGATACCGGGAATAACGGGAATTGCGGGAATAGCGGGAGCCGGGATAGCGGGAATGGGGTCCGGGATGCCGGGAATGCTGGAGAGCAGGATACCGGGATTTGGGAATGGGGGCTCCCGGAATGCCCAGCCCCGGCAGATCTGCACCTTCTGCCTCAGCAACCAGAGGAAAATGGTGAGTGGGATACCGGGAATACCGAGGTCCGGGATAGCGGGAATGCTAGGGAGAGTGGGATACCGGGAATGGGGAGCAGGATTTGGGAATCGCGGGATGCCCAGCCCCGGCAGATCTGCACTTCTGCTTCAGCAACCAGAGGAAAATGGTGAGTGGGATACCGGGAATACCGGGAATTGCGGGGAATAGCGGGGTCCGGGATAGCGGGAATGGGGTCCGGGATGCCGGGAATGCTGGAGAGCAGGATACCGGGATTTGGGAACGGGGGCTCCCGGAATGCCCAGCCCCGGCAGATCTGCACCTTCTGCCTCAGCAACCAGAGGAAAATGGTGAGTGGGATACCGGGAATTGCGGGAATAACGGGGTCCGGGAATGCCGCGGGGATAGAGGGAATAGAGAGCCTGATGCCGGGATTTGGGAATGGGGGCTCCCGGGATGCCCAGCCCCGGCACCTTCTGCCTCAGCAACCAGAGGAAAATGGTGATTGGGATACCGGGAATACCGGGAATTGCGGGAATAGCGGGGTCCGGGATAGCGGGAATGCTGGGGAGCAGGATACTGGGAATGGGGAGTAGGATTTGGGAATCGCGGGATGCCCAGCCCCGGCAGATCTGCACCTTCTGCCTCAGCAACCAGAGGAAAATGGTGAGTGGGATACCGGGAATAACGGGAATTGCGGGAATAGCGGGAGCCGGGATAGCGGGAATGGGGTCCGGGATGCCGGGAATGCTGGAGAGCAGGATACCGGGATTTGGGAACGGGGGCTCCCGGAATGCCCAGCCCCGGCAGATCTGCACCTTCTGCCTCAGCAACCAGAGGAAAATGGTGAGTGGGATACCGGGAATTGCGGGAATAACGGGGTCCGGGAATGCCGCGGGGATAGAGGGAATAGAGAGCCTGATGCCGGGATTTGGGAATGGGGGCTCCCGGGATGCCCAGCCCCGGCACCTTCTGCCTCAGCAACCAGAGGAAAATGGTGATTGGGATACCGGGAATACCGAGGTCCGGGATAGCGGGAATGCTAGGGAGAGTGGGGATACCGGGAATGGGGAGCAGGATTTGGGAATCGCGGGATGCCCAGCCCGGAGATCTGCACTTTCTGCCTCAGCAACCAGAGGAAATGGTGAGCGGGGATAGGAATACCGGAATTGCGGGAGATAGCGGGGGTCCGGGATAGCGGGAATGCTGGGGAGCAGGATACTGGGAATGGGGAGTAGGATTTGGGAATCGCGGGATGCCCAGCCCCGGCAGATCTGCACCTTCTGCCTCAGCAACCAGAGGAAAATGGTGAGTGGGATACCGGGAATAACGGGAATTGCGGGAATAACGGGGTCCGGAATGCCGCGGGGGATAGAGGGAATAGAGAGCCCTGATGCCGGGATTTGGGAATGGGGGCTCCCGGGATGCCCAGCCCCGGCACCTTCTGCCTCAGCAACCAGAGGAAAATGGTGATTGGGATACCGGGAATACCGGGAATTGCGGGAATAGCGGGGTCCGGGATAGCGGGAATGCTGGGGAGCAGGATACTGGGAATGGGGAGTAGGATTTGGGAATCGCGGGATGCCCAGCCCCGGCAGATCTGCACCTTCTGCCTCAGCAACCAGAGGAAAATGGTGAGTGGGATACCGGGAATAACGGGAATAGCGGGGTCCGGGATAGCGGGAATACTGGGGAGAGTGGGATACCGGGAATAACGGGGAGCCAGATACCGGGATTTGGGAAGGGCGGGATGCCCAGCCCCGGGAGATCTGCCCCTTCTGCCTCAGCAAGCAGAGGAAGATCGTGAGTCCGGGAGGGTTTGGGATGCAGGGAATGCGGATCGGGATCCCGGGAATGGCATAGGGAATGAGGACTGGGAGTCGGGAATGTCATGGGGATGAAGGGAATGAATCCCGCAGGGAATGATGGCCCGAGATTCAGGCTGGGATGGAGGGAATGGCGTCACCGGGATTTGGGATTTGGGTTGGGAATGACGAGACCCCGCTCGGGGATTCCCAAAAAAACCCGGCGAGCTGGTTTATCCCAGAGTTTGCCCACTCTGGGATGCGGGGAATGGGAGCTCCCGGGATTTGGGATTCGGGCTGGAAAGGACGAGCCCCCGTGTGGGGCTTCCCAGAAAAGCGGCGATTCCCGGGATTATCCCAGGGTTTGCTCACTCCGAGGGGCAGCGGGAGGCAGGGAATTGTGTCCCGGGAATTCGGGAATGAATCCCGCGGGGAATTGCGTCCCGGGATTCGGGAATGCCGTGGGGATAAAGGGGATTGGGATTCAGGAATGAGGAGCTCCCGGCTTCCCAAAAAAACCCAGCAATTCCCGACCACGGAAGGTCCCAACTTCCCAAAAACCAGGCGATTCCAGGGTTTTTCCTGGCGATTCCCGGGTTTATCCTGGCAATTCCTGGGCTAATTCCAGCAATTCCTGGTTTATCCTGGTGATTCCCGGGTTTATCCCAGTGATTCCCAGATTTATCCTGGGTTTATTCCCAGGTTTATCCCTGTGATTCCCGGGTTCATCCCGGTATTATCCTGGGATGAGCGGGAATGCCGAGGAGCTCCCGCCTGGAGCTGCAGGGATGGCAGAGCCTGACGGAGGCAGCTCCAAAATCCATGGAAAATCCATGGAAAATGCAGGGGAAATCCATGGAAAATCTTCGGAAAATCCATGGAAAATGCAGGGGAAATCCATGGAAAATGCAGGGGAAATCCAGGGAAAATCCATGGAAAATCCATGGAAAATACAGGGAAAATCCATGGAAAATCCATGGAAAATCCATGGAAAATCCATGGAAAATCCTCTCTGGAGCCATGGGAAAAGGGACAGGAGAGGAGCCGGGAATGGGCACCGGCTCCCAGAATTCCCAGTAACTCCATAACGGGGTTCCCAGTGCTCCCAGTAACTCCATAAGGGGGTTCCCAGAATTCCCAGTAACTCCATAACGGGGTTCCCGGAATTCCCAGTAACTCCATAAGGGGGTTCCCAGAATTCCCAGTAACTCCATAAGGGGGTTCCCAGTATTCCCAGTAACTCCGTAAGGGGGTTCCCAGTATTCCCAGTAACTCCATAAGGGGGTTCCCAGAATTCCCAGTAACTCCATAAGGGGGTTCCCGGTATTCCCAGTAACTCCATAAGGGGTTCCCAGTCCCTGAGTGCCGGCACTCCCAGTTCCCAATCCCAGTGCTCCCAGTTCCCCTGGATTTTGGGATTCCCTCTCCTCTCCCAATTCCCTGGATTTTGGGATTCCCTCACTCTCCCGATTCCCTGGAGTTTGGGATTTCCCAAAATCCAGGGAATTTTCCAGGAAAATCCCCCTGGATTTTTCTGCCGCATCCCAAATCCCCAATTGCCGGAATCCCCACTCCAAGGGCAGAGGGGCAGGGTCGGGATCCAGGCTGATCCCGGAGAACCCGGAGAGGATGGAAAAATCCTCGGGAAGGATTTGGGAATCACCAAACTCCCAAGTTTTCCACCCAAACCATTCCCAAAGCCCTACAGCTCCGGGGTTTGGGAAAAGGGATTCTGGGAAAAGGGGAATTTGGGAAAAGGGATGTGGGGAAAAGGGGAATTTGGGAAAAGAGAATTTGGGAAAAGGGGAATTTGGGAAAAAGGAAATTTGGGAGAAAGGGGATTTGGGAAAAAGAGAATTTGGGAAAAGGGGGATTTGGGAAAAGGGGATCTGGGGAAAAGGGAATTTGGGAAAAAGGGGAATTTGGGAAAAGGGGATTTGGAAAAAGCCCAGATCCTGGGAATGGCCCTGCCCAGGCTGCTGGGAAAATCCGGGAATGGGATCCCAGCTGATCCCAGCTCATTCTGGGCCCTTCCCAAGGCTCAGGAATCTGGGAACGCTCCGGCCAGGAAGGGACCCTAAACCTGATCCCATTCCAGCATTCCCAGGGATTTTTCCAGGCCTGGAGCATTCCATGGGCAGGGACACCTTCCCCTGTCCCGGGATGCTCCCAGGACATTCCCAGGAATCAATTCCTACAAATCCCCACCTTTAATTTTCCATCCATCCCAAAAATTCCCATCCCGAGTTCTGGATCAATTCCTATAAATCCCCATCCTCAATTTTCCACCAATCCAAATAATTCCCATCACCAATTTTCCACCAATCCAAATAATTCCCATCACCAATTTTCCACCAATCCCAATAATTCCCATCCTCAATTTTCCATCAATCCCAATAATTCCGTCAATAATTTTGGATCAATCCCAACAAATCCCCATCCTTAATTTAAAAATTCCCATAAATTCCCAGCGTCAATTTGCCCCCCAATCCCAAGAATTCCCATCCCTGGTTTTCCATCAGTTCCTATAAAATCTCATAGCACCTGGAGCTGGGGCTGGAATTGGAAATGGAATTGGAAATGGGATTAGAACTGGAATCGGGGCTGGAAATGGAACTGGAATTAGAGCTGGAACTGGGGCTGGAATTGGAACTGGAATTAGAACTGGAATCGGGATTGGTTTGGGGGTTGGAATTGGGGCTGGAGTTAGAACTGGAATTAGAACTGGAATTGGGGCTGGAATTGTGGTTGGAATTAGAACTGGGATTGGGGCTGGAATTAGAGCTGGAATTGGAACTGGAATTTGGGCTGGAATTAGAGCTGGGATCAGGGCTGGGATTGGGATTGGATTTGGGGTTGGAATTGGACCTGGAATTGGAATCAGAGCTGGAATTAGAACTGGAATTAGGGCTGGAATCTGGATTGGATTTGGGGCTGGAATTAGAACTGGAATTTGGGGCTGGAATTAGAACTGGGATTCGGGGCTGGAATTAGAGCTGGAATTAGAACTGGAATTAGAACTGGAATCAAACTGGAATTGGGGCTGGAATTAGAACTGGGATTCAGGGCTGGAATTAGAACTGGGATTGGAACTGGAATTAGAGCTGGAACCAGGGCTGGAATTAGAACTGGAACTGGGGCTGGAACTGGGGCTGGAATTAGAGCTGGAATTAGAGCTGGAATTGGAACTGGAATTAAAACAGAGATCAGGGCCTGAATCGGGATTGGATTTGGGGCTGGAATCAGAACTGGGATTAGAACTGGGATCAGGGCTGGAATTTGAGGTGGAATTAGAGCTGGGATCAGGGCTGGAATAGGGATTGGATTTGGGGCTGGAATTAGAACTGGAATTGGAACTGGAATTGGGGTTGGAATTAGAACTGGAATCGGAACTGGAATTAGAGCTGGAATTAGGGTTGGAATCAGGATTGGATTTGGGCTGGAAGTAGAATTGGGATCACAGCTGGAATTAGAGCTGGAATCAGAACTGGAATTGGGGCTGGAATTAGAACTGGGATCAGGGCTGGAATTGGGATTGGATTCGAGGCTGGAATTGGGGCTGGAATTAGAACTGGGATCGGGGCTGGAATTAGAACTGGGATTAGGGCTGGGATCAGAACTGGAATTGGAGCTGGAATTGGAACTGGAATTTGGGCTGGAATTAGAGCTGGGATCAGGGCTGGGATTGGGATTGGATTTGGGGTTGGAATTGGACCTGGAATTGGAATCAGAGCTGGAATTAGAACTGGAATTAGGGCTGGAATTAGGGCTGGAATCTGGATTGTATTTAGGGCTGGAATTAGAACTGGAATTGCGGCTGGAATTAGGGCTGGGATCGGGATTGGATTTGGGCTGGAATTGGGGCTGGAATTAGGGCTGGGATAGGGATTGGATTTGGGCTGGAATTAGAATTGGGATCAGGGCTGGAATTAGAGCTGGAATTGGGGCTGGAATTAGACCCAGAGCCGCTGCTCCCGGTCCATACCGGATCCATGTCCCAAAAATCCCAAAAAATTCCCTCTGAAATCCTCCTGCCCAAAAATCCTCCTTCTGTCCCAAAGATTCCCAAAAATTCCCCCCCGAACTCCTCTTCCCATCCCAAAAATCCCAAACCCGCGGCTCCAAGGGGTCTGATCCCGGTGCCACCCCATTCCCAGGAAAAGGAGCAGGAAAATTGGGATGGCCTGGGATCCAGAGGGAATTTTGGGGGAATTTGGGATCTGGGAACATCCCAGGGATTTTGGGGCCGAGCCCAAATCCCGGGAAAACTCGGGAGAAGCTGATCCAGGTTGGTTTCCCAGGTAGAATCCGAGGGTTAAATGGGAAAATTTGGGAGAATTTGGGATAATCTGGGTGGAGATTGTGGCAGGAATTCCTTGGGATCCTGGGCCGGATCCCTGGGGAAGGAAGGGCTGAGCTATCCCGGGATTTTCCACCTTCAGGGGGGGCAGGATCTGCTCAGATCCCAAAAATTCCCCATCCAAGGCAGGAATTGTGGCTGGGGGAGTTCCAGGATTGGAAAATCGGGATTTGGGGAGAAAGATTCCAACAGTGCTGAGGGAATTCCGGGCTGGAATTCTGGGAGCCAGCGGAGAGCTGGGAGCCAGAGAGGTTTTCCCAGGAATGGGGAGAGACTGAGGTGGGAAAATGGGAAAGGTGGGAAGGATCCTCGGGATCTTTGGGATCCTCTGGATCCTTGGGATCTCGGCTCCTTCCATGGGGAAGGAGGGGATGGGAGAGGGGAGACGGGTCCAGAGGGGATTTGGGATCAAGGAATTCCCATCTGGAATCTCCTCAGAATCCAGGGGGGAATTGGGATCCAGGATATTGGGATCCAGAGGGGATTTGGGATCTAGGAAGGAATTGGGATCCAGAGGGAATTGGTATCCAAAAGGGATTTGGGATAAAGGAATTCCTGTCTGGAATCTCCTCAGGATCCAGAGGGAGTTGGGATCCAGGATATTGGGATCCAGAGGGGATTTGGGATCCAGAGGGAATTGGGATCCAGAGGGGATCTGGGATAAAGGAATTCCCATCTGGAATCTCCTCAGGATCCAGAGGGAGTTGGGATCCAGAGGATATTTGGGATCCAGGGGGGAATTGGGATAAAGGAATTGCCCTCTGGAATCTCAGGATCCAAGGGGGAATTGAGATCCAGGTTATTGGGATCCAGAGGGGATTTGGGATCCAGGGGGGAATCAGGGCCCGATCCCATTCCCAGCCCAGATCCGTCAGGAAGGGCCGATCCCGGTGCCATTCCCGGAGCATTCCAGACCCTCCCGGAACAGGGAAAGAACGGGAAATCCCGGGAAAGGGGCAATCCTGGGAAATGGGAAATCCCGGGAAAGGGGAAATCCTGGGAAATGGGAAATCCCGGGAAAGGGGAAATCCTGGGAATCCCAGGGAAAACCCCAGCACAGCTTCCCAAGGAAATCCACATACAGGGATTTGGGAGCAGGGATTTGGGATTTGGAATTTGGGAGCAGGGATTTGGGATTTGGGATTGGAGCAGGGATTTGGGATTTGGGAGCAGGGATTTGGGATGGGAGCAGGGATATTGGATTTGGGATTTGGGAGCAGGGATTTGGGATTTGGGATTGGAGCAGGGATTTGGGATTTGGGAGCAGGGATTTGGGATGGGAGCAGGGATATTGGATTTGGAATTTGGGAGCAGGGATTTGGGTCCCTCTGGAATTTCGGGACCAAAACCTCTCTGGAGCTCTGGGAAAACCCTCCCGGATCCAGAGGGGCCGGGGAGCTCCCCCAGATCCCAATCCCAGCAATCCCAGCCCTTGGAGCCGCAGATCCCAGTGCTCCCCACATCCCCACATCCAGGTTTTCCATGGGAAAATCCCAGATTTAGGTGCAGGGAGCAGGAATTCCATGAGATTCCCAAATCACCCCAGAGCCGGGAGCTTCCCCGAGCCGTTCCCGCTTTTCCCCAGGATGAGATCACTCAAATCCAGGTTTTCCATGGAAAAATCCCAGATTTAGACACAGGGAACAAGAATTCCAGGAGATTCCCAAACCACCCCGGAGCCAGGAGCTTCCCCGAGCCGTTCCCGCTCTCCCCCCTTCAGAGCTGCACCCACATCCAGGTTTTCCATGGAAAAATCCCGGATTTAGACAGGGGGCAGGAATTCCATGAGATTCCCAAATCACCCCGGAGCCTCCCTGAGCTATTCCTGCTTTTCCCCCAGGGTGGGGATCACCCCAATCCAGGTTTTCCATGGAAAAATCCCGGATTTAGACAGGGGGCAGGAATTCCATGAGATTCCCAAATCACCCCGGAGCCATTCCCGCTTTTCCCCCTTCAGAGCTGCATTCCAATCCAGGTTTTCCATGGAAAAATCCCGGATTTAGGCACAGGGAGCAGGAATTCCATGAGATTCCCGACCCCACCCGGGGGTTTCCCGGAGCCGTTCCCGCTTTTCCCCAGGATGAGATCACTCAAATCCAGGTTTTCCATGGAAAAATCCCGGATTTAGGCACAGGGAGCAGGAATTCCATGAGATTCCCGACCCCCCCCGGGGGTTTCCCGGAGCCGTTCCCGCTTTTCCCCCTTTCCCGAGCCCGGCCCGGGGCCGCGATCCCGAATTCCTGCCGGAGGGAGGGAGGGGCCGGCGGGATTTTCCCAATCCCCGTTTCCGCTCCAGACGGCCCCGAGCTCCCGGGGATTGAACATCTGGGAAATCGGAGCAGAATTCCCCCTTTTCCCTCCCCTTCCCACCCTCGGGAACAAAGGGAGAGCCGGGGCCGCACGTGCGGGGAGGGAGAACGGGGGAGGCCTGGGACGGGGATGGAAAACGGGAATTGCATCCCAGAAATCGGGGATGGAAAACGGGGATGGAAAACGGGGATGGAAAACGGGAATGGGACGGGGATGGGAAACGGGAATTGCATCCCAGAAAATGGGGATGGAAAACGGGAATGGGACGGGGATTGGAAATGGGAATTGCAATCCCAGAAAATGGGGATGGAAAAAGGGATGGGATGGGGATGGAAAATGGGAATTGCATCCCAGAAAACGGGGATGGAAAACGGGAATGGGACGGGGATGGGAAATGGGAATTGCATCCCAGAAAATGGGGATGGAAAAAGGGGATGGGATGGGGATGGGAAATGGGAATTGCATCCCAGAAATCGGGCATGGGAAACGGGAATTGCATCCCAGAAATTGGGGATGGAAAATGGGAACTGTATCCCAGAAATCAGGGATGGGAAATGGGGATGGGATGGGGATGGAAAATGGGAATTGCATCCCAGAAAATGGGGATGGAAAATGGGAATGGGACGGGGATGGAAAACGGGAATTGCATCCCAGAAAATGGGGATGGAAAATGGGAATTCCATCCCAGAAATCGGGGATGGAAAACGGGGATGGAAAACGGGAATTGCATCCCAGAAATCGGGGATGGAAAACGGGAATTGCATCCCAGAAAATGGGGATGGAAAATGGGAATTGGATCCCAGAAATCGGGGATGGAAAATGGGGATGGGACGGGGATGGGAAATGGGAATTGCATCCCAGAAAATGGGGATGGGAAATGGGAATTGCATCCCAGAAATCGGGGATGGAAAATGGGGATGGGACAAGGATGGGAAAAGGGAATTGCATCCCAGAAAATGGGGATGGAAAAAGGGGATGGGACGGGGATGGAAAACGGGAATTCCATCCCAGAAATCGGGGATGGAAAACGGGGATGGGACGGGGATGGGAAATGGGAATTGCATCCCAGAAATCGGGGATGGAAAACGGGAATTGGATCCCAGAAATCGGGGATGGAAAACGGGGATGGGACGGGGATGGGAAATGGGAATTGCATCCCAGAAAATGGGGATGGAAAAAGGGGATGGGATGGGGATGGAAAATGGGAATTGCATCCCAGAAAATGGGGATGGAAAATGGGAATTGCATCCCAGAAATCGGGGATGGAAAATGGGGATGGGACAAGGATGGGAAAAGGGAATTGCATCCCAGAAATCGGGGATGGAAAAAGGGGATGGGAAACGGGGAAAGATTTGGGATGGGGCAGGGATTGGGAATTGGATCCCAGAAAATGGGGAGGATGGGAAGGGGATGGAAAACGGGAATTGCATCCCAGAAATCGGGGATGGAGAACGGGGAGGATGGGATGGGGATGGAAAATGGGAATTGGATCCCAAAAAACTGGGACGGAAAATGGAGATGATGGGATGGGGCAGGGATTGGGAACTGGATCCCAAAAAACGGGGATGGGGAAAAGGGGAAAGGTTTGGGATGGGGATGGGAAATGGGAACTGGATCCCAGAAAACTGGGATGGAAAACAGGGAAAGATTTGGGATGGGGCAGGGATTGGGAATTGGATCCCAAAAAATGGGAATGGAAAATGGGAGAGGATGGGAAGGGGCAGGGAATGGGAATTGCATCCCAAAAAATGGGGATGGGGAAAAGGGGGAAAGGTTTGGGATGGAGAAGGGATTGGGAATCAGGAATAGGAGAATCCCGGAAAACAGAGGAGGGAAACAGGGGTGGGGATACTGGTTATACTGGGATGGGTGCTGGTTATACTGGGAGTGGTACTGGTTATACTGGGAGTGGTGCTGATTATACTGGGGTGGTACTGGGGTGGTACTGGTTATACTGGGGTGGTACTGGTTATACTGGGGTGGTACTGGGAGTGGTACTGGTTATACTGGGGTGGTACTGGTTATACTGGGAGTGGTACTGGGAGTGGTACTGGTTACACTGGGAGTGGTACTGGGAGTGGTACTGGTTATATTGGGAGTGGTACTGGGAGTGGTACTGGGAGTGGTACTGGTTACACTGGGATGGTACTGGGAGTGGTACTGGTTATACTGGGGTGGTACTGGTTATACTGGGAGTGGTACTGGTTATACTGGGAGTGGTGCTGGTTATACTGGGGTGGTACTGGTTATACTGGGAGTGGTACTGGGAGTGGTACTGGTTACACTGGGAGTGGTACTGGTTATACTGGGAGTGGTGCTGGTTATACTGGGAGTGGTACTGGTTATACTGGGATGGGTGCTGGTTATACTGGGAGTGGTACTGGTTATACTGGGGTGGTACTGGTTATACTGGGGTGGTACTGGTTATACTGGGGTGGTACTGGTTACACTGGGAGTGGTGCTGGGAGTGGTACTGGTTATACTGGGGTGGTACTGGTTATACTGGGGGTATACTGGTTATACTGGGAGTGGTGCTGGTTATACTGGGGTGGTACTAGGAGTGGTACTGGTTATACTGGGAGTGGTGCTGGGAGTGGTACTGGTTATACTGGGCTATACTGGTTCTACTGGTGTGGGTACTGGTTCTACTGGGCTATACTGGTTCTACTGGTGCTGTACTGGTTATACTGGGGTTATACTGGGGCTGTACTGGTTCTACTGGGATGGCTACTGGTTATACTGGAGTTATACTGGTTATACTGGGGGCTATACTGGGGCTATACTGGTTATACTGGGGGCTATACTGGGGGTGACTGGGGCACGGGAATCCCGGGATCGGGGCAGGGATCAGGAACAGCTCTGGGGGATCCCGGAGGATTCCCAGGAAGGGATCCCCGGAGAATTCCCAGGAACAGGATCCAGGAGAATTCCCTGGGAATGGGATCCCAGAGGATTCCCAGGAAGGGATCCCCGGAGAATTCCCAGGAACAGGATCCAGGAGCATTCCCTGGGAATGGGATCCTGGAAGAATTCCCAGGAAGGGATCTCAGAATTCCCAGGGAAGGGATCCCAAAGGAATGGGATCCAAGGGGATCCCAGCAGAATTCCCAGTTCCAGGTTTGATCCCATTCTCTCCTTTCCCTCCCGCAGAGCAAAGACCGGGACAGGAAGACGGGACAGCTCCGGAGCTAGGCCGGGAATTCCAGCCGGGAATCCCATCCCGGAATTCCAGCCGGGAATCCCAGCCGGAGCAGGGAAAGCCACACTGGCGGATTCCTGGATCCAGGGACGTTTTCCTGCCGGATCCTGCGGGAAGAGCGGCACCGAGATTCCAGCGGATCCCGCGGGACTCGGAGGATGTGCCGGAATTCCCGGATATCCAGGGACGGCGGAGCCGCTCCAGGAATCCTCGGGAATTCCTGCCTTGGGACTCCAGATCATGGAACTCTTGGATCTCTGGGATCCACTCTGGGAATTCTCGGGAATTCCTGCCCCAGGATGTCGGATCATGGAACTCTTGGATCTCTGGGATCCACTCCAGGAATCCTCAGAAATTCCTAGCCTGGGATTCTGGATCATGGAACACTTGGATCTCTGAGATCCACTCTGGGAATCCTTGGGAATTCCTGCCCCAAGATTCCAGATCATGGAACACTTGGATCTATTGGATCTGCTCCAAGAATCCTCGGGAATTCCTGCCCCGGGATTCTGGATCATGGAACGCTTGGATCTCTGGGATCCACTCTGGGAATTCTCAGGAATTCCTGCCCCAGGATTCCAGATCATGGAACACTTGGATCTCTGGGATCCACTCTGGGAATCCTGGGAATCCCTGGCCCAGGATTCTGGATCACAGAACAGTTGGATCCACTCCGGGAATCCTGGGAATTCCTGCTCCAGGATTCCAGATCACAGAACAGTTGGATCCACTCCGGGAATCCTGGGAATTCCTGCTCCAGGATTCCAGATCACAGAACAGTTGGATCTCTGGGATCTGCTCCGGAAATCCTCTGGAACTCCTGCCTCAGGTTTCCGGATCACAGAACACTTGGATCACTTAGATCCACTTGGGAATCCTTGGGAATTCCTGGGAATCCCTGCCTCAGGATCCCTGCCTCTGGAACACTTGGATCTCCCGTATCCGCTCCGGGAATCGCTGGGAATCCCTGCCCAGGGATTCCCGATCATGGAACACTTGGATCTCCCGGATCTGCTCTGGAAATCCCTGGGAATTGCTGGGAATCCCTGCCCTGGGATTCCTGCTTGTGGAACATTTGGATCTCCTGGAGCTGCCCAGGGATTCCAACTCATGGAACACTTGGATCTCCTGGATCCACTCCGGAATTCCTTGGGAATCCCTGCCCCAGGATTCCTGCTCACAGAACACTCGGATCCCCCGGATCTACTTGGGAATCCCTGGGAATCCCTGCCTTGGGATCCACGGAGGCTGATGGAACACTTGGCTCTCCTGGATCTGCTTCCCACTCGATCCTGGAACTGATCCCAGAACTGATCCCAGAACTGATCCCGGGACTGATCCCGGCAGCGATCCCTGAGCGCGGGGTGCAGGGGCTGCATTTTTTGGGAATGATCAATCACATGCTGGAATTTCATGTTGTTGATGTGGGAATTAATTAAATCTGGATTTTGTGTCATTAATCGGGAATCTGGGTCACAATCCTTGAGGGAATTCCTTCCTTTTCCCTTTCCCTTTCCTCTTCTCCCTTTCCCTTTTCCCATTTTCCCTTTCCCTGTCCCCATTTTCCCTTTCCCTTTTCCCATTTCCCCTTTCCCCATTTTTCCTTTTTTCCTTTTCTTCCTCCTTTCCCCCTTTCCCTTCCCCCTTTTCTTTTCTCCCTGTCTCTGTCCCTGTCCCCTTTTCCCATTTTCCCTTTTCCCATTTTCTCTTTTCCCATTTTCCCTTTCCCTTATTCGCTCCTTCCCCTTTCCCATTTTCCCTATTCCTTTTACCTTCTCCTTTTCCCTCTTCCTTCCCTTTCCCTTTCTCTCCTCTCCTTCCTCCTTTCCTTTCCTTTCCTTTCCTCTCCTCCTCCTATCCTTTCCTTTCCTTTCCTTTCCTTTCCATTTCCTTTCCTTTCCTTTCCTTTCCTTTCCTTTCCTTTCCTTCCTTTCCTTTCCTTCCTTCCTTTCCTTTCCTTTCCTTTCCTTTCCTTTCCTTTCCTTTCCTTCCTTTCCTTTTTCCTTTTCCTTCCTTTCCTTTCCTTTGCCTTTCTTTTCCTTTCCTTTCCCTTCCTTTCCTTTCCCCCTTCTTTTCCCTTTTCCCTTCTCCCTTTCCCCTTTCCCATTCCCAGAAGTTATTCCTGGCCAGCACCGACATTCCCAGTGCCAGAAGGAGCAGCTAAAAACCAGGAATTTGGGAAATCCTGGGAAAATGAACTTCCCACAGTTCCTCCTGCGGGATTCCAGGACAACGGGGTGATCCCAAATCCGGGATGTTCCCAAATCCGTGTGCCAAGGGAAAGGCCTGGAATGTGGGGCACCAGGAGGGGGAGGAAAATCCCAGGATGGGCTTTGGGATTGGGATCAGAGCTGGGATGGGATCGGGAACAGAGCTGGGATGGGATTGGGATCAGAACTGGGATGGGATCGGGATCAGAGCTGGGATGGGATCGGGATCAGGAACAGAACTGGGATGGGATTGGGATCAGAACCGGGATGGGATCGGAATCAGAGCTGGGATGGGATCGGGATCAGAACTGGGATGGGACTGGGAACAGAACTGGGATGGGATTGGGATCAGAACTGGGATGGGATTGGGATCAGAACTGGGATGGGCCTGGGATCAGAACTGGGATGGGATTGGGAACAGAATCAGGATAGGATTGGGATCAGAGCTGGGATGGGCTCTGGGATCAAACTGGGATGGGATTGGGATCAGGATCAGAACTGGGATGGGCTCTGGGATCAGGATCAGAACCAGGGTAAGATCCAGATCCCGAGTGATTCCCCCGGATTATCCAAAGGCGGCGGCACCGAGGAAGGAGAAGGATTCCCAGGAAAAGGTTGTTGGGTCCATAGGAAGAAAATCAGGGAATTGCAGAGCTTGGAAAAGCCCCCGGAGCCTCCCAAATCTATCCCCACCCCCCACATACAGGGATGGGAATTCCAGCTGGGAATGAGGATTCCAACCCCAAATTCCAGCCCTTTCCAAAGGAATATTCCCAAAAATCCCACCTCGATGCTGTTCCCTCTGTCCCTGTTCCCAGCCCCAGCTGCTCCCCTGGGCTCAGCTGGAGCAGGGAAAAGCTCCGGATCCAGCCGGGAATGCCACGGGAAGTGCAGCATTCCCTGATCCCACAGATCCCGAGGGGCTCCTGGCCCCTTTTCCCGGCTCCAGGCCCTTCCCCAGCTCCCCCATCCCAGCCTGGGAGCATTCCCGGCTCATTCCCGGCTCCATCCCTGCCCCCGCCGGGGCCTGGCCCGGGATTTTCCGGGACATTTTTGCTCCATGAAATCAGCGGAGGCTCCTGGATCCGCACGTCCCGGCCTTGGCTCCCGCGGGATTGGCCCCGAGCCCGCTCCCGCTGCCAGCCCGGCTCCTGGAATTCAGGAATTCAGGAATTCGGGCCCGCGGCCCGGGATGGCTCCGCACCGGAGGAATTTTGGGAGCCGCGGCCATCCCGGGCTGGCTCCGAGGGCCGGGAGCTGCTCCCGATTTCCCTGCGGGCCCGGGAGACCCAAACTGGGAAAAGGAAGCTCCAAACTGGGAATTCTGGCCAGCCTGGAGGTTCCTGGCAGGAGATTCTGCCTCATTCCCAGCTCCCGGGGCAGATCCAGCGGGATTGCCTCGGGAATCAGCCTCTGGAATGTCCCCAAGGAGCTGCCTGGAGGGAGGCACTGGCCCCTCCAGATCCAGGGAATCAGGGAATTCCTGGGGATGGGAAATCCAGCTGGAAATGGGGATTCCATCCCAGCCATGTCCCCATCCCACATCCACAGGGATGGGAAATCCAGGGAATGGGGATTCCATCCTGTCCGTGTCCCCATCCCACATCCACAGGGATGGGAAATCCATGGAATGGGGATTCCATCCTGTCTGTGTCCCCATCCCACATCCACAGGGATGGGAATTCCAGCTGGGAATGGGGATTCCATCCCAGCCCTGTCCCCATTCCACATCCATAGGGATGGGAAATCCAGGGAATGGGGATTCCATCCTGTCCGTGGTCCCCATCCCACATCCACAGGGATGGGAATTCCAGCTGGAAATGGGGATTCCATCCCAGCCATGTCCCCATCCCACATCCACAGGGATGGGAAATCCAGGGAATGGGGATTCCATCCTGTCCGTGTCCCCATCCCACATCCACAGGGATGGGAAATCCAGCTGGGAATGGGGTTCCAGCCCGGAATTCCCAGGGGAATATTCCCAAAAATCCCCGTCTGGACGGCTCTGGGGGTGCCAGATGTGGGATACAGCTCCTGGTGTTCCAGGATCCCTCTCTGGGATCCCTTGGCCATCCCTGGCCGATCTCCGGGATCCAGGAATCTTTTCCCTGCCCAGGATTCTCCTGCCCAGCCCAGGGCTTTGTGCTCCTGGCAGGAGCTTTCCCTGCTCATCCTGGGAATCCTGCCTGGGCACAGCTGGAAAAGGGGGATCCAGGAGATCCCAGAGCCCTTCCCAGGGCCCTTCCAATGGGAATCCAGGAGATCCCAGAGCTCCTTCCAGAGCCTTTTCCAGAGGTTTTTCTGGGAGAGCTGGAGAGGGGTTTGGGATGCAGACTGCAGAGACAGAACCCAGGGAATGGCTTCCCATGGAATATTGGCATTTTGGGATGGAATTCCTGCCTAGGATGGAATTCCCAGAGAATCCAGGGCTGTCCCTGGAGCCCTTTGAGTGTCCTGGAACATCCCGGGATAGTGGGAGCTGGCCCTGCCCATGGAATGCTTAGATTGGGACAACCCCCAAAATCCTGTCCATCCCAAACCATTCCAGGATTCCCTGGACACCCCTGGAATTGTCCCAGGCCAGGCTGGAACATCCCAGGATGGCTGAACCATCCCTGCCTATCCCTAAATCCTGTCCATCCCAAACCATTCCAGGATTCCCTGGACACCCCTGGAATTGCCCCAGGCCAGGCTGGAACATCCCAGAATAGCCAAACCATCCCTGCCTATCCCTAAATCCTGTCCATCCCAAACCATTCCAGGATTCCCTGGACACCCCTGGAATTGCCCCAGGCCAGGCTGGAGCAGTCTGGGATAGCGGAGCTGTCCCTGCCCATGGAACAGGATAATCCCTAAATCCCGTCTGTCCCAAAGCTTCCAGGACAACCCTGGAGCACTTCCAGCCCCCATTCCCAGTGAACCCCATCCCCCATTCCTAACTCCTGACCATTCCTGATGAATCCCAACCCCCACTCCCAGTGACTCCCAGCCCCCATTCCCAATCCCAGTCCCCATTCCCAATTCCTGGCTATTCCCAGTGACTCCCAGCCCACATTCCTAATTCTTGACCATTCCCAATGAATTCCAGCCCCCACACCCAGTGACTCCCAGCCCCCAGTCCTGGTAACTCCCAGTCCACATTCCCAGTGAATCCCAGTCCCCATTCCCAGTGAACTCCAGCCCCCATTCCCAATTCCTGGCTATTCCCAGTGACTCCCAGCCCCCATTCCTAATTCCTGACTATTCCCAGTGAATTCCAGCCCTCATTCCCAGTAACTCCCAGTCCCCACCATTCCCAATCCCAGCCTTCATTCCTGGTGACTCCCAGTTCCCATTCCCAGTAAATCCCAGTCCCTATTCCCAATGAGCCCCAGCCCCCATTCCCAATTCCTGACCATTCCCTGTGACTCTCAGCCCCCATTCCCAGTGACTTCCAGTCCCCATTCCCAATCTCTGGCCATTCCCAGTGACTCCCAGCCCCCACCATTCCCAATTCCTGACCATTCCAAATGAATCCCAGTCCCCATTCCCAGTGACTCCCAGCCCCCATTCCCGGTGCCTCCCAGCCCCCACCATTCCCAATCCCCGGCCATTCCTGGCCCCTGGAATGAGCTGCCAGGCTCCCACCTGATCCATCAGCAGCTGCTCCCGGCCATTCCCGGCCCGCACCTGCAATTCCTGCCGGGAACCACATGTGACCCCTCCTGTGATCCCTGATTTATTCCCTGCCAGCGCTCTCCCCCTCCCTCCTCGCCAATGCCTGCCAGCTGGGAATCGCCCCCCACCGCATCCCAAAAAAACCCCGCATCCCAAAAAACCCCGGCGGCGCATCCCGGCCGAGCCGGGCGGTGACGGCGAGCGCTCCCCGCTCTTTTCCATCCCGCTTTTCCCGCTTTTCCCGTTTCCCCCCCGGGCGCCGCGCCCCCCTCCCCGCTCTCCAGGCGCTTCCCGAGGCCGCTCCAGGTGCGGCGGGAGCGCTGGGAAGCGCCGGCCCCGCGCCGCCTCCCCCGTGTCCGTCTGCGGCGGGAGTCCCCAAGAGCTGCCTGGTAGGGACGGGGGGGGGGCACTGGCCCTCCAGATCCAGGGATCGGGAATTCCTGGGGATGGGAAATCCTGCTGGAAATTGGGGATTCCATCCCAGCATGTCCCATCCCACACTCCACCGGGATGGGAAATCCAGGGAATGGGGATTTCATCCTGTCCATGTCCCATCCAACCCCACAGGGATGGGAAATCCATGGAATGGGGATTCCATCCTGTCTGTGTCCCCATCCCACATCACAGGGATGGGAATTCCAGCTGGGAATGGGGATTCCATCCCAGCCCTGTCCCCATTCCACATCCATAGGGATGGAAATCCAGGGAATGGGGATTCCATCTGTCCGTGTCCCTCCCATCCACATCCACAGGGACTGGGGAATTCCAGCTGGGAATGGGGATTCCATCCCAGCCCTGTCCCCCATTCCACATCCATAGGGATGGGAAATCCAGGGAATTGGGATTCCATCCTGTCCGTGTCCCATCCCACATCCACAGGGATGGGAAAGCCAGCTGGGAATGGGGTTCCCAGCCCGAATTCCCAGGGGAATATTCCCAAAAATCCCCGTTGGAACGGCTCGGGGGTGCAGGATGTGGGATACAGCTCTGGTGTTCCAGGATCCCTCTCTGGGATCCCTTGGCCATCCCTGGCGATCCCGGGATCCAGGAATCTTTCCCTGCCCAGGATTCTCCTGCCCAGCCAGGGCTTGTGCTCCTGGCAGAGTTTTCCCTGCTATCCTGGAATCTGCTGGGCACAGCTGGAAAGGGGATCCAGGAGATCCCAGAGCCCTTCCCAGGGCCCTTCCAATGGGAATCCAGGAGATCCCAGAGCTCCTTCCAGAGCCTTTTCCAGAGGTTTTTTCTGGGAGAAGCTGGAGAGGGGTTGGGATCCAGACTGCAGAGACAGAACCCAGGGAATGGCTTCCCATGGAATATGGCATTTGGGATGGAATTCTGCCTAGGATGGAATTCCCAGAGAATCCAGGGCTGTCCCTGGAGCCCTTTGAGTGTCCTGGAACATCCCGGGATAGTGGGAGCTGGCCCTGCCCATGGAATGCTTAGATTGGGACAACCCCCAAAATCCTGTCCATCCCAAACCATTCCAGGATTCCCTGGACACCCCTGGAATTGCCCCAGGCCAGGCTGGAACATCCCAGAATAGCCAAACCATCCCTGCCTATCCCTAAATCCTGTCCATCCCAAACCATTCCAGGATTCCCTGGACACCCCTGGAATTGTCCCAGGCCAGGCTGGAACATCCCAGGATGGCTGAACCATCCCTGCCTATCCCTAAATCCTGTCCATCCCAAACCATTCCAGGATTCCCTGGACACCCCTGGAATTGCCCCAGGCCAGGCTGGAGCAGTCTGGGATAGCGGAGCTGTCCCTGCCCATGGAACAGGATAATCCCTAAATCCCGTCTGTCCCAAAGCTTCCAGGACAACCCTGGAGCACTTCCAGCCCCCATTCCAGTGAACCCCATCCCCCATTCCCAATTCTAGCCCCCATTCCCAGTGAACCCCATCCCCCATTCCTAACTCCTGACCATTCCTGATGAATCCCAACCCACCACTCCCAGTGACTCCCAGCCCCCATTCCCAATCCCAGTCCCCATTCCCAATTCCTGGCTATTCCCAGTGACTCCCAGCCCACATTCCTAATTCTTGACCATTCCCAATGAATTCCAGCCCCACACAACCCAAGTGACTCCCAGCCCACATTCCCAGTCGAATCCCAGCCCCATTCCCAGTGAACTCCAGCCCCCATTCCCAATTCTGGCTATTCCCAGTGACTCCCCGCCCCCATTCCTAATTCCTGACTATTCCGAGTGAATTCCAGCCCTCATTCCCAGTAACTCCCAGTCCCCACCATTCCCAATCCCAG
Source organism: Serinus canaria (assembly GCF_022539315.1). Lineage (NCBI taxonomy): Eukaryota > Metazoa > Chordata > Aves > Passeriformes > Fringillidae > Serinus > Serinus canaria. The sequence goes on from NC_066338.1 coordinate 14,413,430, forward strand.
CCTTCATTCCTGGTGACTCCCAGTTCCCATTCCCAGTAAATCCCAGTCCCTATTCCCAATGAGCCCCAGCCCCCATTCCCAATTCCTGACCATTCCCTGTGACTCTCAGCCCCCATTCCCAGTGACTTCCAGTCCCCATTCCCAATCTCTGGCCATTCCCAGTGACTCCCAGCCCCCATTCCAGTGACTCCAGCCCCCACCATCCCAATCCTGACCATTCCAAATGAATCCCAGTCCCCATTCCCAGTGACTCCCAGCCCCATTCCCGTGCCTCCAGCCCCCACCTTCCCAATCCCCGGCCATTCCTGGCCCCTGGAATGAGCTGCCAGGCTCCCACCTGATCCATCAGCAGCTGCTCCCGGCCATTCCCGGCCCGCACCTGCAATTCCTGCCGGGAACCACATGTGACCCTCCTGTGATCCCTGATTTATTTCCCTGCCAGCGTCTCCCCCTCCCTCCTCGCCAATGCCTGCCAGCTGGGAATCGCCCCCCACCGCATCCCAAAAAAACCCCGCATCCCAAAAAACCCCGGCGGCGCATCCCGGCCGAGCCGGGCGGTGACGGCGAGCGCTCCCCGCTCTTTTCCATCCCGCTTTTCCCGCTTTTCCCGTTTCCCCCCCCGGCGCCGCGCCCCCCTCCCCGCTCTCCAGGCGCTTCCCGAGGCCGCTCCAGGTGCGGCGGGAGCGCTGGGAAGCGCCGGCCCCGCGCCGCCTCCCCCGTGTCCGTCTGCGGCGGGAGCAGGAAGCCAAATCCGCCTCTGGAATTCTTCACTCGCTCCTCGTTGCCGGCTCCCGCGGGATGCCGGGGTCAGGCTCCCTCTCCCGCTTTCCCGGTTTTCCCTGGATGAGCTCGGGTTACAATGCCGGCTCTGTTCCCGCCCGGGCCCCCGGCGAGCCCTAATCCCGCTCCGCTGGCTCCCGGATTGATTTCGGGGATTTGGGATCGTTCCCGGCTTTTCCTGCGCCTCCCCGGCTGCCCCGGGCCTCGCCGAGCCGCGCGGCTTTGGCCCGCGGCTCCTGGGGCCCCGGGATCCTGGAAGCGGCCCCGGCAAGGCGGGTGGGCCCGTGGGCATGGGATGGGGGCCGGGGTCTGGCTGGGGGGCCTGGGCTCTGGGGGGCCTTGGGGCCTGGGGAACTGGGGCAGGGGCTCGGGGGGGGCACCGGGCCATGGGCATGGGGGGGGACTGGGCTCTGGGGCCTTGGCCCTGGGGGGGGGCCACCTGGGGCATGGGCTCTGGGCTGGGGGGCCCTGGGCTCTGGGGGTGGGGCCTGGGGGCCTGGGGCATGGGTATGGGCTGGGGGAATGGGATGTATGGGGAATTGGGGAATGGGGGTGGGGAACTGGGGACGGGGAGAGGGGTTGGGCCGGCCACCGGGACATGGGTGGGGGGGGAAGGGCATGGCTATGGGGCAGGGAAATGGGGGGGAAACTGGGGACTGGGCCATGGGATGGGGGGCCTGGGCATCTGGGGGCTTGGGGCCTGGGGGCCGGGAATGGGGAATGGGCTATGGGGGGGCACCTGGGAAAGGGCTGGGGGGCCCTGGGCGGCCCTGGGGGGGGGCCCCTGGGCCCACATGGGGAAACCGGGAACTGGATGGGGGGACTGGGATATGGGGAATTGGGAGATCTGGGGGGGGGCCCTGGGCCTCTGGGGGGCCCGGGGGCACCTGGGCTGGGGGGCCTGGCTCTGGGGCCTTGGGACCTGGGGGCCGGGGCCTGGGATATGGGGGGCCCTGGGCTCTGGGACTGGGGGGACTGGGATCTGGGGGCCTGGGCTCTTGGGGGGGGCCCTGGGGACGGGCTCGGGGGGCCCCCCCCCGGGGCGGGCGGCCCTGGGATGGGGGGCGTGGAATCTGGGGGGCCTGGGATCTGGGGGGCCCTGGGGCCTGGGCTCGGGGGCCCTGGCTCTGGGCTTGGGGCCTGGGATCTGGGGCTGGGCTTGGGGAGCCCTGGGGCCTGGGCTCGGGGGGGCCCCGGGCCAAGTGGACGGCGGCATGGGCTCTGGGGCAACTGGGCTTAGGTCTGGGCTCTGGGGGGGGCGGGCCTGGGCTCTTGGGCATTGGGCTCTGGGGGGCCCCTGGTCTGGGGCGGGACAAAACTGGGAACTGGGTAGGGGGCCTGGGCCTGCTCTGGGGGGCCGTGGGGCCTGGGCGCTGGGGCAACTGGGCTCTGGGTCTGGGCCCCCCCCAGGCCCCGGGGCTGGGGGACGGGTATGGGGCACTGGGCCCTGGGCCTGGGGGGGGCACTGGGCCCTGGGGGGCCCTGGGCGATGGGGGCCCTGGGCTCTGGGCCTGGGCCCCTGGGGCTGCGGGGCCTGGGCACATGGGGAACTGGTCATGGGGGAACCGGGAAATGGCTGGGGGGGCCTGGTTGGGGAATTGGGCGGGTCTGGGGGCCCCCTGGGCTCTGGGGCCGGGGCCGGCCCTGGCTGGGGGGCCTGGGCTCTGGGGCCTGGGGCTCTGGGGGAGGGACCCGGGATCTGGGCTCGGGGGCACCTGGGACTGGGCTGGGGGGCCTGGATCTGGGGCCTTGGGCCCTGGGGGCCGGGCCCTGGCCTAGGGGCTCTGGGGGGGCCCCTGGGAAGGGCTGGGGGGGGGACTGGGTGGGCCTGGGTCTGTGGGCCTTGGGCCCGGCCCTGGGGGACCCTGGGATATGGGATAGGGGGGGGACCCGGGCCTGGGCTGGGGGGCCTGGGCTATGGGGCCTTGGGCCCTGGGGGGCCCCTGGGGATGGGGGCCCCTGGGCTTTCTGGGATGGGGGCCTGGGCTCTGGGGCCTGGGCCCCCATGGGGGGGGACCTGGCCTATGGGGACTGCTTTTTGTTTTTTTTTTTTTTTTTTTTTTGGGGGGGGGGCTCTGGGGGGCCCTGGGCTCTGGGCGGGGGCATGGGCTATGGGGCATTGGGACCTGGGGGCCATGGGATCTGGGCTTCTGGGGGCACGGGATATGGGGCTGGGGAATGGGCTCTGGCTGGACATGGGGGGGACTGGGGCATGGGTCTGGGGGGCCCGGGCCATTGGGGAGGGGGGGCAATGGCATATGGGGGGAATGGGGAGCGGATTGGGCTCTGGGGGGGACTGGGGCCTGGGCTGGGGGCCCTGGGCCCGGGGTGGGGGGGAACTGGCCCCTGGGCTGGGGGACCTGGGGCTCTGGGGATCTGGGGGCCTGGGATCTGGGCATGGGCCTGGGCCTGGGTAGGGCCTGGGCTCTGGGCTCTGGGGCCCTGGGCTCTGGGCTGGGGGCGGGCCCGGGCACATGGGATATTGGGCACGGGGAAAGGGATATGAGAATGGGCAATGGGTGGGGGGAATGGTCCGGGCTGGGGGGAATTGGGACCACGGGGACTTGGGTCTGGGGGCCCGGGGCGGCCCCTGGCCCTCGGGGGCCCCCACAACTGGGATATGGGATGGGGGACCGGGGCACTGGGGCTGGGGGGGACCTGCGGCTGTGGGGCCCTGCGCCATGGGCTCTGGGGCTCTGGGCCCTGGGCTGGGGGCCTGGGCGGCCGGAAATGGGGCGCTGGGGGAGGGACTGGGCTATGGGGCCGCCTGGGGCCCTGGGGGCCTGGGCTCTGGGGACCTGGGCCCTGGGCCTGGGGGCAGGGCTCTGGGGCCCTGGGCTCGGGGCTCTGGGGCATTGGGCCATGGGCTCTGGGGGGCCCTGGGCTCTGGGATCGGGGCCCTGGGCCTGGGATTCTGGGGGGCACGGGCTCTGGGCTATGGGGCCCCTGGGCCCTGGGCTCTGGGGGGGGCCGGCCCTGGGCCCTGGGATTCTGGGGCAGGGACCTGGGATATGGGGGGCAATTGGGATCTGGGGCTTTGGGGGGCCCTGGGATTCTGGGCTCTGGGGACCTTGGCCCGGGGATCTGGGGGGCCTTGGGGCCTTGGGGCTATGGGGCTCTGGGGGGCCCTGGGTCGGGATCGGTTTCTTTTGTGGGCCTGGGATATGGGGCACTGGGTCTGGTGGACTGGGCTCTGGGGGAGCTGCGCCTGGCTCTGGCGGCCCGGGCCCTGGCCTGGGGGGCCCTGGGCCCCCGGGGGCCCTGGGCCCTCTGATTCTGGGGCATGGGGATCCGTGGTGGTCCTGGGGCCGGAACATGGGGCCTGGGATGGGGGCACGGATATGGAGATATGGCTATGGGGATATGGGGCTGGGGGGGAACGGGGCTGGGGAATGGATATGGGGACATGGAACAGGGCAAAGGGATGGGGGGAATAGGATGTGGGAACAGGGGCTTTGGAAGATCTGGGCTCTGGGAATGTGGGCTGTGGCGATTTGGTCCTGGGGCCCTGGCGTGGGCAAGGGATAGGGGCAGGGATATGGGGACGCGAGTGGGGACCGGGGAAATGGGATATGGGGCACTGGGCACTGGGGAACTGGGCCCTGGCATATGGAGCTACCCGGCTCTGGGGCTAGGGGACATGTGGTCTAGGGGCTCTGGGCTACTGGGCCCTGGGGCCCTGGGCACATGGAATATGGGATGTGGGATAGGGGATGTGGGGAGATGGGATGTGGGAAGACTGGGAAACTGGGCTGGGGCCAGTGGTCATGGGGCCTGGCCCTGGGTCTGGGGGGCCTGGGCCCTGGGGAACTGGAACAACAAAAGAACGGGAAAGGGGATCTGGCCGCTTTCCCGCTCTGGGGTCTGGGCCCCCTGCGCTTCTGGGGCCCGGGCCCTGCCTCTGGGCGTGGGGCCCTGGGCGTGTGGGGCCCTGGGCCATGGGCAAGGCGACTGGGCTCTGGCGCAATGGGGCCTCTGGGGCACGATCTGGGACCGGGCTCGGGGGCCCTGGGCCCCCGGCGCCCCTGGGCCCCGATGGGGCGCCCTGGGCTGTGGGCCGGGGCTGTGGGCGGCCCTGGGATCTATGGGATATGGATCTAGGGGATATCGACTCGGGGGGGCATGGGCTGCTGGGATGGGGGACATGCGGCTCTGGGGCCCTGGGCCATGGGGGGCCCTGGGCTGGGGCCCGGGCGATGGGCGCCCTGGGGCACCGAGGACCTGGGCTGGGTGCCCGGGCCCTGGGGCGGTCGGTCTGGGGAACTGGGCAAGGGGCTGTGGGGCCCTGCGCAAGGGCTATGGGAACCGGGGCCCTGGGCTCTGGGGACCGGGCTCTGGGAATCTGGGGCCCTGGGGCCTGGGCTCTGGGGCCCTGGGGGCCCCCGGCTCTGGGGCCTGGGCTGTGGGGCCGGGGCTTGTGGGCACATGGGCTTCTGGCCCTGCGAGGCTCTCGGGGTCTCGGCTATGGGGCCCTGGGAGCTGGGCTCGGGGGCTGTGGGCTCTGGGGCTCTGGGCCCTGGGGCCCTGGGCTGGGGGGCATGGCACTGGGATGTGGGGGAACTGGGGCCTGGATCTATGGGAGGGGGGACATGGCCCTGGGCTGTGGGGCGGCCCTGGGTCGGCTCTGGGTCCGTGGGCTCCTCCCCTGGGCCTGGGGATATGGGCCCTGAGACCCTGGGAGTGGGGCCATGGGGCATGGGCTCTGGGGACTTGGCCCTAGGGGTACCTGGGATGTGTGGGATATGGGACCGGGCTATGGGAAAAATGGGATCTGAGGCCCTGGGAAATGGGGGAACTGGGCCCTGGGCTCCTGGGGACCTGGGGACCTGGGCTCTGGGGCCAGGGACTCTGGCTCTGGGCCCCGGGCCCTGGGTGGGGCTCTGGGACTGGGGATAATGGGGGACCTGGGAGGGGCCCGGGGGTCTGGGGCTGGGCCGTGGGCTCTGGGGGGCCTGGGGCCCTGGGCTCCTGGGCCTGGAGGCAATGGGATAATGGGGGAACTGGGAAATGGGAATGGGGAACTGGCGACATGGGATGTGGTGAACGGGGACATGGGATCTGGGGGGGGGCCCGGGCCCTGGGCTCTGGGGGCGGCGCCCGGGCGTCATGGGGAACCTGGGAAAGGGGCTATGGGGGGACCTGGGCCATGGGGATTGTGGGCACCTGGGCCCTGGGATCGGGGGCCCTGGCCTGGGCTATGGGGCCCTGCGGGCCTTTGGGCTCTGGGGCCCCGGGCCCCTGGGATATGGGGAAAGGGATATGGGATATGGGGAAGGGACATGGGATATGAGGGACTGGGCCCTGGGCTCCTGGGGCACTGGGGACTGGGATCTGGGGAATGGGCATGGGCTATGGGAACCTGGGGCCCGGGCTATAGGAACTGGGAATGGATAATGGGGAAACTGGAAATGGGATCTGGGGAACTGGGGAACTGGGATAATGGGGACTGGGCGAACTGGGACTATGTGGAACTGGGAAATGGGATATGGGAACTGGGAAATGGGATATGGGGAACTGGGAAATGGGATATGGGAAACTGGGAAATGGGATATGGGGAACTGGGAAATGGGAGATGGGGAACTGGGAAATGGGATATGGGGAACTGGGAAATGGGATATGGGGATATGGAAAACTGGGAAATGGGATATGGGGAACTGGGAAATGGGATATGAGGAACTGGGAAATGGGGACTGGGAAAAGGGCTGGGAATGTGCATCCAGGAGCCTGATATCCCATGGGAAAAGCCAAGCCCGGAGGGATGGAGGCCTGGGAATGCTGGAGCCAGCTGCTCCCTGTGCCTCAGTTTCCCTCTGGAACAGAACTTTCCAGGGGTTTGGGAATCCAGGGAAGGATCCCAGAGCAGAGCACGGACACGGAGACTCCCGGAATTCCGGGATGGACGGAAGGAGGGAGGGAGGGGAGGCTGGACCTGGATCTTCCCAGCTCCAAGTTTAGGATTTCCATGGACAGGGACAATTCCCATGATCCCAGAGTGCTCCAGCCCGGCCTGGGACACTTCCATGGAATCCCTGGGATTCCAGACTGCTCTGGGTGGGAATGATCCCATTCCCATGGACCAGCTCCTGTTATCCTGGGATGTTCCAGCCCCGGATTCTCTGGGAATTCCAGCCCCAAATCCCAACTTTCCATGGGAAGCCATTCCCTGATTCCCATCCCTCCACCTGCATCCCAAACCCCTCTGCAGCTCTCCCAGAAATCCCTGGAAAAGGCTCTGGAATTCTCCTGGATTTCCCGGCTCCCTCTGCACATTCCCAGCTTTCTCCTCATCCCAGCTGGAATTCCCAGCTCTCCCTGCACATTCCCAGCTTTCCCCTCATCCCAGCTGGAATTCCCAGCTCTCCCTGCACATTCCCAGCTTTCTCCCTCATCCCAGCTGGAATTCCCAGCTCTCCCTGCACATTCCCAGCTTTCCCCTCCATCCCAGCTGGAATTCCCAGCTCCGTCTGCACATTCCCAGCTTTCCCTCCATCCCAGCTGGAATTCCCAGCTCCCCTGCACATTCCCAGCTTTCCCCTCATCCCAGCTGGAATTCCCAGCTCTCCCTGCACATTCCAAGCTTTCCCCTCATCCCAGCTGGAATTCCCAGCTCTCCCTGCACATTCCCAGCTTTCCCCTCATCCCAGCTGGAATTCCCAGCTCTCCCTGCACATTCCCAGCTTTCCCTCATCCCAGCTGGAATTCCCAGCTCTCCCTGCACATTCCCAGCTTTCCCTCATCCCAGCTGGAATTCCCAGCTCTCCCTGCACATTCCCAGCTTTCCCTCATCCCAGCTGGAATTCCCAGTTCTCCCCTGCACATTCCCAGCTTTCCCTCATCCCAGCTGGAATTCCCGGCTCCCTCTGCACATCCCAGCTTTCCCCTCCATTCCAGCTGGAATTCCCAGCTCTCCCTGCACATTCCCAGCTTTCCTCTCCATCCCAGCTGGAATTCCCAGCTCTCCTGCACATTCCCAGCTTCCCCTCATCCCAGCTGGAATTCCCAGCTCTCCCTGCACATTCCCAGCTTTCCCCTCATCCCAGCTGGAATTCCCAGCTCTCCCTGCACATTCCAAGCTTTCCCTGCACATTCCAGCTGGAATTCCCAGCTCTCCTGCACATTCCCAGCTTTCCCCTCATCCCAGCTGGAATTCCCGGCTCCGTCTGCACATTCCAGCTTTCCCCTCATCCCAGCTGGAATTCCCAGCTCTCCCTGCACATTCCCAGCTTTCTCCTCATCCCAGCTGGAATTCCCAGCTCCCTCTGCACATTCCCAGCTTTCCCCTCCATCCCAGCTGGAATTCCCAGCTCTCCCTGCACATTCCCAGCTTTCCCCTCATCCCAGCTGGAATTCCCGGCTCTCCCTGCACATTCCCAGCTTTCCCCACATCCCAGCTGGAATTCCCAGCTCTCCCTGCACATTCCCAGCTTTCCCCTCCATTCCAGCTGGGAATTCCCGGCTCTCCCTGCACATTCCAAGCTTTCCCTGCACATTCCCAGCTGGAATTCCCAGCTCCGTCTGCACATTCCCAGCTTTTCCCTCATCCCAGCTGGAATTCCCAGCTCTCCCTGCACATTCCCAGCTTTCCCCTCCATCCCAGCTGGAATTCCCAGCTCTCCCTGCACATTCCCAGCTTTCCCCTCCATCCCAGCTGGAATTCCCAGCTCTCCCTGCACATTCCCAGCTTTCCCCACATCCCAGCTGGAATTCCCAGCTCTCCCTGCACATTCCCAGCTTTTCCCTCCATCCCAGCTGGAATTCCCAGCTCTCCCTGCACATTCCCAGCTTTCCCTCATCCCAGCTGGAATTCCCAGCTCTCCCTGCACATTCCCAGCTTTCCCCTCCATCCCAGCTGGAATTCCCAGCTCTCCCTGCACATTCCCAGCTTTCCCCTCCATTCCAGCTGGGAATTCCCGGCTCTCAGCCCCGGAACTCCCGGGGTTAATGAGGGGGAACCGCTCCGGCTCCCCGCGGCTCCGGCCAGGAATTCCAGCTGGGAATGGCAGCCGGGAATTCCAGCCGGGAATTGCAGCCGCAGCTCTGGTTTACGAGGGGCTCCTGGCAAATCCTCCCCGTCCCAGCTGCGGCAGCTTCGGCTGCACCTGCGGGAACAGCGGGAGGGACCCGGGAGGGACCGGGGAGAGACCCGGGAGGGACCGGGAGAGACCCGGGAGAGACCAGGGGGGACCCGGGAGGGACTCGGACGGGACCGGGAGGGACCCGGGAGGGACCCGGGAGGGACCCGGGAGAGGACTCGGGAGAGACCGGGGAGGGACCGGGAGGGACCGGGAGAGACCCGGGAGGGACCGGGAGAGACCCGGGAGAGGCTCGGGAGAGACTCGGGAGAGACTCGGGAGAGACTCGGGAGGGACCGGGAGGGACCGGTACGGACCAGTAGGGACCCGGGAGGGACCCGGGAGGGACCGGGAGGGACCGGGAGAGATCCGGGAGAGACCCGGGAGGGACCGGGAGAGATCCGGGAGAGACCGGGGAGAGACCCAGGAACGAGACCGAGCCAGGAGGGACTCGGGAATTCGCTTGGAATTCCACCTGACCCCGGGAATTGTCGTTTTTTTCTGGGAATTCTCATTTTTCCCTGGAATGCTCGGTTTTCCTTGGAATATTCCCTTTTCCTGGGAATACTCAGTTTTCCTGGAAATTCCCTATTTTTCCTGGGAATTCTTGTTTTTCTGGGAATACAGCTTCTTCCTAGGAATTCTTGTTTTTCCTGGAAATCCCCCATTTTTTCCAGGAATTCCCCTGGTTTTGTGGGAATCCCCATTTTTCCCAGCAGGCTGCTGTGCCTCGGGATGGAGTCTGGGTGATCCCACTTGGAAAATTCCAGGATTCCCCCCCAGAACTGCGGGATTTGGGATGAGATCCCAGCCCAGGACAGCTCTGGGGGCTCATCCTGAAATTCAGGAATCACCACGGATTCCTGGGATAACGCCTGGCTGGGAATCTGCACCGCCTGCCATGGAAAAGCCTTCAAATTCCCAAAAAAAACCCCTAAAATTCCCAAAAAAACCACCTCAAATTCCCCAAAAATACCACCTCAAATTCCCCCCCAAAATACCACCACATTATTAAAAAAAAAACCTTAAAATTCCCTAAAAAACCCCTCAGAGTTCCCTTAAAACCACCTCAAAATTCCCTAAAAAAAACCCCAAAATACCCTAAAAAAATACCTCAAAATTCCTTTAGAAAGCCCCTCAAAATTCCTTTAGAAACACCCTCAAAATTCCCTTAAAACCCTTCAAAATTCCCCAAAAGAATACCTCAAAATTCCCTAAAAAGCCCCTAAAAATTCCCTAAAAAACCACCTCAAAATTCCATAAAAAATCACCTTAAAATTCCCTGAATAACCTCAAAATTCCCTAAAAAACCACCTCAAAATTCCTTAAAAAAACCCCTCAAAATTCCCCAAAAAGCCCTGAAAAATTCCCTAAAAAAACACCTCAAAATTCCTTAAAAAACACCTTAAAATTCCCTAAAAACCACCTCAGAGTTCCCTAAAAAAACCCTCAAAATACCCTAAAAAACACCTCAAACTTCCCTTTAAAAGCATCCCAAAATTCCCTAAAAACCTCCCCAAAACTCCTGGAAAAAAAAAAAAAAAACCAAAATTCCCTAAACCCCCCCCACAAAATTCCCTAAAAACCACCTCAAAACCCCTGAAAAAAACCACCTTAAAATTCCCTTAAAAGCACCCCAAAATTCCCTAAAAACCACCTCCAAATTCCCTTTAAAAGCACCCCAAAATTCCCTAAAAACCACCTCCAAATTCCCTTTAAAAGCACCCCAAAATTCCCTAAAAAACACCTCAAAATTCCCTTTAAAAGCACCAAAATTCCCTAAAAACACCTCCATCCCTTTAAAAGACCCAAATCCCTAAAAACACCTCCAAATTCCCTTTAAAAGCACCACAAAATTCCCTAAAAAACACCTCCAAATTCCCTTTAAAAGCACCCCAAAATTCCCTAAAAAAACCTCAAAATTCCCTTTAAAAGCACCACAAAATTCCCTAAAAAAACCTCAAAATTCCCTTTAAAAGCACCCCAAAATTCCCTAAAAACCACCTCCAAATTCCCTTTAAAAGCACCACCCAAAATTCCCTAAAAACCAACCGTCCAAAATTCCCTTTAAAAGCACCCCAAAATTCCCTAAAAACCACCTCCAAATTCCCTTAAAAGCACCCCAAAATTCCCTAAAAAACACCTCCAAATTCCCTTTAAAAGCACCCCAAAATTCCCTAAAAAACACCTCCAAATTCCCTTTAAAAGCACCCCAAAATTCCCTAAAAAACACCTCCAAATTCCCTTTAAAAGCACCCCAAAATTCCCTAAAAACCACCTCCAAATTCCCTTTAAAAGCACCCCAAAATTCCCTAAAAAACACCTCCAAATTCCCTTTAAAAGCACCCCAAAATTCCCTAAAAAAACCTCCAAATCCCCTTTAAAAGCACCCCAAAATTCCCTAAAAAACACCTCCAAATTCCCTTTAAAAGCACCCCAAAATTCCCTAAAAAACCACCTCCAAATTCCCTTTAAAAGCACCCAAAATTCCCTAAAAACCACTCCAAATTCCCTTTAAAAGCACCACAAAATTCCCTAAAAAAACCTCAAATTCCCTTTAAAAGCACCCCAAAATTCCCTAAAAACACCTCCAATTCCTTAAAGCACCCCAAATTCCCTAAAAAACACCTCTAATATCCCTTAAAAGCACCCCAAAATTCCCTAAAAACCACCTCCAAATTCCCTTAAAAGCACCTCCAAAATTCCCTAAAAACCACCTCAAAACCCCTGAAAAAACCACCTTAAAATTCCCTTAAAAGCACCCCAAAATTCCCTAAAAACCACCTCCAAATTCCCTTTAAAAGCACCCCAAAACTCCCTAAAAACCCCTCGAAATTCCCTAAAAAAAACCCCAAAAATTCCCTAAAAAACCCACCCTAACCCCTTAAAAGACACCTCAAAAATTCATTTTAAAAATTCCCATAAAAACCCTGAAAAATCCAATTAAAATTCCCTAAAAATCCCCCTAAAAACCCCCCAGGATGTCCCGGCTGCTCTGGCTCCCTCTCCCTCCCCCTCTCTTTGGGAATATCCCGGGATAAATTCGGATATTTTTTTTTTTTCCAATCCCCCCCCCTCTCTCTTTCCCCTTTCCGAAATTTTTCCGTGCTGCTTTTCCTGCCCATGGAAAGAAATTTTCCCTCGCAGATTCCTGGCGTGCTCCCGGCTGGGGCAGGAGGATCCCGGCCCTGCCAAATCCTTCCCCCCTCGCTCCGACTTTTCCATCCCCGACACCTCGGGAATCCTTCCCGGCCCGGGAGGGGGCACAGGAACCGCCCCATCCCCCTTTTATTCCCTTGGAATTCTGCCCTTTCCTGCCCTGGCAGCATTCCCAGCATCCTGGGGGGGGCTCCAAACTGGGAATTACTGGGATGGGGGAATGGTGGCTTGGCTGGGAATTCTATCCTGGGTAGGAATTGCAGCCCCAAATCCCAACATTCCATGGGAAGCCATTCCCAAGGGACACCTCCTGCCATTCCCTTTGGGAACCCCAGGATTCTCTGGGAATTCCAGCCCCAAATCCCAACATTCCATGGGAAGCCATTCCCAAGGGACACCTCCTGCTATTCCAGGGCTGGAGCAGCCCCAGAATTCCCTGGGAATTCCAGCCCCAAATCCCAACATTCCATGGGAAGCCATTCCCAAGGGACACCTCCTGCTATTCCCTTTGGGAACTCCAGGATTCTCTGGGAATTCCAGCCCCAAATCCCAACATTCCATGGGAAGCCATTCCCAAGGGACACCTCTTGCCATTCCCTTTGGGAACCCCAGATTCCCTGGGAATTCCAGCCCCAAATCCCAACATTCCATGGGAAGCCATTCCCAAGGGACACCTCCTGCCATTCCCTTTGGCAGCCCCAGAATTCCCTGGGAATTCCAGCCCCAAATCCCAACATTCCATGGGAAGCCATTCCCAAGAGACACCTCCTGCCATTCCCTTTGGGAACTCCAGGATTCTCTGGGAATTCCAGCCCCAAATCCCAACATTCCATGGGAAGCCATTCCCTGTTTCCCGTCCCTCCACCTGCATCCCAAACCCCCCTGCAGCTCTCCCAGAAATCCCTGGGAAAGGCTCTGGAATTCTCCTGCAGGAGCAGCCAGCACCAACACTTGGATTCCCAGCTGGAATTTCCCTTCTCTTCCCAAAAATTGGGGCAGAATGAGGGAATTTGGGCAAGTTTGGGCTCCCAGGAATGGGGAGGATTCTCCTCAATCCCAAACCTTGGGAATGCCGGGATGAGAGGGGAAAATCTGGGATAAAGGGCTGGGAATGTGGCAGGGGTGGGATTCCCTGGGAATTCCCTCTTCGATAGGCCAGGAATGCTGGGAATGGGATGGGAATGGAGGGGATTTCAGGGATGATCCCATTCCCACTATTCCCTTTGGCATCCCCGGATTCTCTGGGAATTCCATCCCCAAATCCCAACTTTTCATGGGAAGCCATTCCCTGATTCCCATCCCTCCACCTGCATCCCAAACCCCTCTGCAGCTCTCCCAGAAATCCCTGGAAAAGGCTCTGGAATTCTCCTGGATTTCGCTGCTCTCCCTGCACATTCCCAGCTCCATTCCCGAGGAATTTTGCGGGCCAGGTCCCTGCTCCGGCTCTGGAGGAGAATCCCAAGGATCCGAGGGATCCAGGGGCTCCGTGGCCACCCGGATTTGGGAGCGGGGCCCCCGCAGCCGCCGCCGCTTCCGGAGGAGCCGCCGGAATTCCAGACCCCCCTTCCCGAGGCCCTCGGGAAGAGCCTCCCACAAAAGCAGCGCTCCCGTTCGGAGCAGGCTCCGCTCGTTAAAGTTATGGATGGAAAAGGGAAAAAAAACAACAAAAAAAACCAAAAACTGGGAAAAGTTCCGGCGGGAGCAGGGGGAGGGGAGGGAGAGCGGGATGAACAATGGGATAACCGGGATAACGATGGGATAACGAGCGGGATAACGAGCGGGATAACGAGCGGGATAACTGGGATGGGGCACGCGGGGCCGGCTCCCCCTCCCCAGGCTGCCCCGATTCCCCCCCCCCGGCTTTTCCCAGCTGGTTCCAATCCCGGGATCGGCCAGCTGGGATCGGGATCAAAGGAGCCATTCCCGGCGGGATCGGGGGAGGGGGTGGAGCGGCCCCCGCGCCCCGTGGGGCTGCACCTGCATCCCTCAGCCCAGAGCCAGGGAGCCACGGATCCATCCCTCCTCCTTGGAGCCATGGATCCATCCCTCAGCCCAGAGCCAGGGAGACACGGATCCATCCCTCAGCCCAGAGCCAGGGAGACACGGATCCATCCCTCCTTCCCTCCTCCATGGATCCATCCCTCAGCCCAGAGCCAGGGAGCCACGGATCCATCCCTCCTCCATGGAGCCACGGATCCATCCCTCAGCCCAGAGCCAGGGAGCCACGGATCCATCCCTCCTCCATGGATCCATCCCACAGCCCAGAGCCAGGGAGACACGGATCCATCCCTCCTTCCCTCCTCCATGGATCCATCCCTCAGCCCACAGCCAGGGAGACACGGATCCATCCCTCCTTCCCTCCTCCATGGATCCATCCCTCACCCCACAGCCAGGGAGACACGGATCCATCCCTCCTTCCCTCCTCCATGGATCCATCCCTCAGCCCAGAGCCAGGGAGACACGGATCCATCCCTCCTTCCCTCCTCCATGGATCCATCCCTCAGCCCAGAGCCAGGGAGACACGGATCCATCCCTCCTTCCCTCCTCCATGGATCCATCCCTCAGCCCACAGCCAGGGATCCATGGATCCATCTCTCCTTCATGGATCCATCCCTCCTTCCCTCCTCCATGGATCCATCCCTCAGCCCACTGCCAGGGAGCTACGGATCCATCCCTCCTCCACGGATCCATCCCTCCTCCACGGATCCATCCCTCACCCCACAGCCACGGATCCACGGGTCCATCCCTCACCCCACGGATCCATGGATCCATCCCTCACCCCACAGCCACGGGTTCGCCCCTCACCCCACGGATCCATGGATCCACCCCTCACCCCATGGACCCACGGGTCCATCCCTCCTCCATGGATCCATCCCTCACCTCACAGCCATAGGTTCGCCCCTCACCCCATGGATCCATGGATCCACCCCTCAGCCCACAGCCACAGATCCATCCCACAGCACAGATCCACAGGTCCATCCCTCCTCCATGGATCCACCCCTCACCCCACAGATCCATGGATCCATCCCTCATCCCACTGCCACAGATCCATGGATCCATCCCTCCTCCATGGATCAATCCCTCACCCCACAGCCACAGATCCACGGGTCCATCTTTCATCCCCTGTCCCTCACCCCACAGCCAGGGAGCCATGGATCCATCCCTCCTCCATGGATCAATCTCTCATCCCACAGCCTTGGATCCATCCCTGATCCATGGATCCACCCCCCAATCCATAGATCCATCCCTGATCCATGGATCCACCCCCCAATCCATAGATCCATCCCTGATCCATGGATCCACCCCCCAATCCATAGATCCATCCCTGATCCATGGATCCACCCCCCAATCCATAGATCCATCCCTGATCCATGGATCCACCCCCCAATCCATAGATCCATCCCTGATCCATGGATCCACCCCCCAATCCATAGATCCATCCCTGATCCATGGATCCATCCCCCAACCATAAATCACTCATCCATGAATTAATGCCTCATCTCTCATCCCCCATCCATGGATCCACCCCCCATCCACGCATCCATCCCCGATCCATGGATCCATCCCCCAATCCATGAATCCATCCCCCATCCATGGATCCACCCCCTAATCCATGGATCCACCCCCTAATCCATGGATCCATCCCCGATCCATGGATCCATTCCCTATCCATGGATCCACCCCTCAATCCATAGATCCATCCCCGATCCACGGATCCACCCCTCAATCCATAGATCCATCCCCGATCCACGGATCCACCCCTCAATCCATAGATCCATCCCCGATCCATGGATCCACCCCCCAATCCATGGATCCATCCCCCATCCATGGATCCACCCCTCCTTCTCCCGCTGCCCTTCCCAGCCCCAGGAAGGATTTTCCAGGCCCGCCGGAGTTTCCATGCCAGCATTCCAAGGGTTAGGAACACAGGGCCCTGCTGTCTCCAGCAGCCAATCCAAGGAAGGTTTTTGGGATCTGGCAGATCCCAGGATCATGGAGGGCCCCGGCCATGGGGAACAGCTTTTCCAAGGAAAAGAGCCGAGAGAAGCTGAGCTCCAGCCAGGGGGGAGCTGGGAACACCTGGCATGGGATTGGGATGGGATCCATGGGATGGGATGGGATCCATGGGATGAGATGGGATCCATAGGAGGGGATGGGATCCATAGGATGGCATGGGATGGGCTCCATGGGATTGGGATGGGATCCATGGGATGGGATGGGATCCATGGGATGGGATGGTATCCATAGGAGGGGATGGTATCCATGGGATGGGATGGGATTGGGATGGGATCCACAGGAGGGGGTTGGGATGGGATCCATGGGATAACGGGATGGAGAGAGGGAGGGAAGCAGGGCCGGGAACGGGGCCGTGGCCTCTGGCAGCCGCCGGAGCGGCAGCAGGAGCCGGGAAAAGCTGTTCCAGGGATTTGGCTCTGCAGCAAAGCCACGGCCACGCTCCGGGAGCTGGACACGCTCCAGGGATCTGGACACATTCCAGGGATTTGACCCTTGGCTCCGGACACATCCAAGGATGGCCCCTTTTGCCTCCCTGGACCTGGCCCTTCTGCCTCCAGAGACACGCTCCAGGGATCTGGACACATTCCAGGGATTTGACCCTTGGCTCCGGACACACTCCAAGGATCCGGCCCTTTGCTCCCTGGACCTGGCCCTTTGCTCCAGACACGCTCCAGGGATCTGGACACATTCCAGGGATTCGACCCTTGGCTCCGGACACACTCCAAGGATCCGGCCCTTTGCTCCAGACACGCTCCAGGGATCTGGATACATTCCAGAGATCCAGACCTTGGCTCTGGACACGCTCCAAAGATCCGGCCCTTTGCTCCAAAGATCCAGCAGCTCTTTGCTCCAGGATCCGCCCCTTCGCTCCCAGTCACTCCAGGGATTCCACCCTGTGCTCCTGACACATCCCAGGATCCATCCCAGATCAGATCCAGACAAGCTCCAGAGATCCAGCCCTTGCCTCCGGGATCAGCCCTGCATTCCCAAATATCCCAGATCCTGCCCAGATCCAAACAACTCGAATCCATCCCTTGCCCGCCTCCCATGCAGCCCTGATTCCCACACACACTCCATGAGTCCAGCCCTGCCTTCCCAAAGCCAAATCCCAAATCCATCCCAGAATCCAGACAAGCGCCAGAGATCCGGCCCATGGCTCCGGGATCATCCCTGCATTCTCCAAACATCCGGTACCAGGCCCTGCATTCCCAAACCTCCAGATCCAGCCCTCATTCCCAACACACTCCAAGGATCCAGCCCTGCATTCCCAACATCCCAGGAATCCAGCCCTGCATTCCCAAACACTCCATGATCCGCCCTGCATTCCCACATCCAGGATCCAGCCCTGCATTCCCAAACCACTCCAGGATCCAGCCCTGCATTCCCAACACACTCCAGGATCCGCCTGCATTCCCAACACACTCCGGATCCAGCCCGCATTCCCAACCATCCGCAGAGCCATCCCAGATCCAGACAAGCTCCAGAGATCCAGCCCTTGCCTCCGGGATCAGCCCTGCATTCCCAAATATCCCAGGATCCATACCAGATCCAAACAAGCTGCAGAGATCCAGCCCTTGCCTCCGGGATCAGCCCTGGATTCCCAAACACACTCCAGGATCCAGCCCTGCATTCCCAAACACATCCCAGGATCCATCCCAGATCCAGACAAGCTCCAGAGATCCGGCCCTTGGCTCCAGGATCCAGCCCTGCATTCCCAAACATCCCAGGATCCAGCCCTGCATTCCCAAACACTCCAGGATCCAGCCCTGCATTCCCAAACACACTCCAGGATCCAGCCCTGCATTCCCAAACATCCCAGGATCCAGCCCTGCATTCTCAAACACACTCCAGGATCCAGCCCTGCATTCCCAAAGATCCCAGGATCCAGCCCTGCATTCCCAAACACTCCAGGATCCAGCCCTGCATTCCCAAACACACTCCAGGATCCAGCCCTGCATTCCCAAACACACTCCAGGATCCAGCCCTGCATTCCCAAACACATCCCAGATCCATCCCAGATCCAGACAAGCTCCAGAGATCCGGCCCTTGGCTCCAGGATCCAGCCCTGCATTCCCAAACATCCCAGGATCCAGCCCTGCATTCCCAAACACTCCAGGATCCAGCCCTGCATTCCCAAACACATTCCAGGATCCAGCCCTGCATTCCCAAACACACTCCAGGATCCAGCCCTGCATTCCCAAACATCCCAGGATCCAGCCCTGCATTCCCAAACACTCCAGGATCCAGCCCTGCATTCCCAAACACACTCCAGGATCCAGCCCTGCATTCCCAAACACACTCCAGGATCCAGCCCTGCATTCCCAAACACACTCCAGGATCCAGCCCTGCATTCCCAAACATCCCAGGATCCAGCCCTGCATTCCCAAACACACTCCAGGATCCAGCCCTGCATTCCCAAACACATTCCAGGATCCAGCCCTGCATTCCCAAACACACTCCAGGATCCAGCCCTGCATTCCCAAACACATTCCAGGATCCAGCCCTGCATTCCCAAACATCCCAGGATCCAGCCCTGCATTCCCAAACACACTCCAGGATCCAGCCCTGCATTCCCAAACACTCCAGGATCCAGCCCTGCATTCCCAAAGATCCCAGGATCCAGCCCTGCATTCCCAAACACACTCCAGGATCCAGCCCTGCATTCCCAAACACACTCCAGGATCCAGCCCTGCATTCCCAAACACACTCCAGGATCCAGCCCTGCATTCCCAAACACACTCCAGGATCCAGCCCTGCATTCCCAAACACATCCAGGATCCAGCCCTGCATTCCCAAACACACTCCAGGATCCAGCCCTGCATTCCCAAACATCCAGGATCCAGCCCTGCATTCCCAAACACACTCCAGGATCCAGCCCTGCATTCCCAAACATCCCAGGATCCAGCCCTGCATTCCCAAACACACTCCAGGATCCAGCCCTGCATTCCCAAACACATTCCAGGATCCAGCCCTGCATTCCCAAACATCCCAGGATCCAGCCCTGCATTCCCAAACACATTCCAGGATCCATCCCAGATCCAGACAAGCTCCAGAGATCCGGCCCTTGGCTCCAGGATCCAGCCCTGCATTCCCAAACATCCCAGGATCCAGCCCTGCATTCCCAAACACTCCAGGATCCAGCCCTGCATTCCCAAACATTCCAGGATCCAGCCCTGCATTCCCAAACACACTCCAGGATCCAGCCCTGCATTCCCAAACATCCCAGGATCCAGCCCTGCATTCCCAACACATTCCAGGATCCAGCCCTGCATTCTCCAAACACACTCCAGGATCCAGCCCTGCATTCCCAAACACACTCCAGGATCCAGCCCTGCATTCCCAAACATCCCAGGATCCAGCCCTGCATTCCCAAACACACTCCAGGATCCAGCCCTGCATTCCCAAACACATCCAGGATCCAGCCCTGCATTCCCAAACACACTCCAGGATCCAGCCCTGCATTCCCAAACACACTCCAGGATCCAGCCCTGCATTCCCAAACATCCCAGGATCCAGCCCTGCATTCCCAAAACACTCCAGGATCCAGCCCTGCATTCCCAAACACATCCAGGATCCAGCCTGCATTCCAAACATCCAGGATCCAGCCCTGCATTCCCAAACACACTCCAGGATCCAGCCCTGCATTCCCAAACACATCCAGGATCCAGCCCTGCATTCCCAAACACATCCCAGGATCCAGCCCTGCATTCCCAAACACATCCAGGATCCAGCCCTGCATTCCCAAACACCCAGGATCCAGCCCTGCATTCCCAAACATCCAGGATCCAGCCCTGCATTCCCAAACACACTCCAGGATCCAGCCCTGCATTCCCAAACACACTCCAGGATCCAGCCCTGCATTCCCAACACACTCCAGGATCCAGCCCTGCATTCCCAAACACACCCAGGATCCAGCCCTGCATTCCCAAACACATTCCAGGATCCAGCCCTGCATTCCCAAACACACTCCAG
This sequence comes from Serinus canaria, assembly GCF_022539315.1. Classification (NCBI taxonomy): domain Eukaryota; kingdom Metazoa; phylum Chordata; class Aves; order Passeriformes; family Fringillidae; genus Serinus; species Serinus canaria. The sequence goes on from NC_066338.1 coordinate 14,433,430, forward strand.
GATCCAGCCCTGCATTCCCAAACACATCCAGGATCCAGCCCTGCATTCCCAACACATCCCAGGATCCAGCCCTGCATTCCCAAACACATTCCAGGATCCAGCCCTGCATTCCCAAACACATCCAGGATCCAGCCCTGCATTCCCAACACATCCAGGATCCAGCCCTGCATTCCCAAACACACTCCAGGATCCAGCCCTGCATTCCCAAACACATCCAGGATCCAGCCCTGCATTCCCAAACACACTCCAGGATCCAGCCCTGCATTCCCAACACATCCAGGATCCAGCCCTGCATTCCCAAACACCAGATCCACCGATCCCACACATCCAGGATCCAGCCCTGCATTCCCAAACAATCCAGGATCCAGCCCTGCATTCCCAAACACACTCCAGGATCCAGCCCTGCATTCCCAAACATCCAGGATCCAGCCCTGCATTCCCAAACACACTCCAGGATCCAGCCCTGCATTCCCAAACACATTCCAGGATCCAGCCCTGCATTCCCAACACATCCAGGATCCAGCCCTGCATTCCCAAACACACTCCAGGATCCAGCCCTGCATTCCCAAACACATTCCAGGATCCAGCCCTGCATTCCCAAACACACTCCAGGATCCAGCCCTGCATTCCCAAACACACTCCAGGATCCAGCCCTGCATTCCCAAACACATTCCAGGATCCAGCCCTGCATTCCCAAACACACTCCAGGATCCAGCCCTGCATTCCCAAACATCCCAGGATCCAGCCCTGCATTCCCAAACACTCCAGGATCCAGCCCTGCATTCCCAAAACATCCCAGGATCCAGCCCTGCATTCCCAAACACACTCCAGGATCCAGCCCTGCATTCCCAAACACACTCCAGGATCCAGCCCTGCATTCCCAAACACATCCAGGATCCAGCCCTGCATTCCCAAACACATCCCAGATCCATCCCAGATCCAGACAAGCTCCAGAGATCCGGCCTGGCTCCAGGATCCAGCCCTGCATTCCCAAACACATTCCAGGATCCAGCCCTGCATTCCCAAACACTCCAGATCCAGCCCTGCATTCCCAAACACATTCCAGGATCCAGCCCTGCATTCCCAAACACACTCCAGGATCCAGCCCTGCATTCCCAAACATCCCAGGATCCAGCCCTGCATTCCCAAACACATTCCAGGATCCAGCCCTGCATTCTCAAACACACTCCAGGATCCAGCCCTGCATTCCCAAACACACTCCAGGATCCAGCCCTGCATCCCAACACATCCCAGGATCCAGCCCGCATTCCCAACACACTCCAGGATCCAGCCCTGCATTCCCAAACACATTCCAGGATCCAGCCCTGCATTCCCAAACACACTCCAGGATCCAGCCCTGCATTCCCAAACACACTCCAGGATCCAGCCCTGCATTCCCAAACATCCAGGATCCAGCCCTGCATTCCCAAACACACTCCAGGATCCAGCCCTGCATTCCCAACACATTCCAGGATCCAGCCCTGCATTCCCAAACATCCCAGGATCCAGCCCTGCATTCCCAAACACACTCCAGGATCCAGCCCTGCATTCCCAAACACATTCCAGGATCCAGCCCTGCATTCCCAAACACATCCCAGGATCCAGCCCTGCATTCCCAACACATTCCAGGATCCAGCCCTGCATTCCCAAACCCACTCCGACCACTGCTCCCAAACTGCCAGGATCCAGCCCTGCATTCCCAAACACACTCCAGATCCAGCCTGCATTCCCAACACATTCCAGGATCCACCCTGCATTCCCAAACACACTCCAGATCCAGCCCTGCATTCCCAAACACACTCCAGGATCCAGCCCTGCATTCCCAAACACTCCAGGATCCAGCCCTGCATTCCCAAACACACTCCAGGATCCAGCCCTGCATTCCCAAACACTCCAGGATCCAGCCCTGCATTCCCAAACACACCAGGATCCAGCCCTGCATTCCCAAACACATTCCAGGATCCAGCCCTGCATTCCCAAACACTCCAGGATCCAGCCCTGCATTCCCAAACATGCCAGGATCCAGCCCTGCATTCCCAAACACACTCCAGGATCCAGCCCTGCATTCCCAAACACACTCCAGGATCCAGCCCTGCATTCCCAAACACTCCAGGATCCAGCCCTGCATTCCCAAACACATTCCAGGATCCAGCCCTGCATTCCCAAACACTCCAGGATCCAGCCCTTGGTCCCAGAGATCCTTTCCTTCAGGGATCTGGACACATTCCAGGGATCTGGCCCTTTGATCCCAAAACACTCCAGGGATTCCACCCTGTGCTCCTGACACATTCCAGGGACCCATCCCAGATCCAGACTTGCTCCAGGGATCCAGCCCCGTATTCCCACACATGGTATGCTCACCATGGAATGCTGTCCATGGGATCCTGGCCCTGGAATCCTGTCCATGGAATCATATCCATGGAATGCTGTCCATGGGATCCTATCCATGGAATCATATCCATGGAATGCTGTCCATGGGATCCTGGCCATGGAATCGTATCCATGGGATCCTGTGCATGGAATCCTGGCCCTGGAATCCTGAGCATGGAATGCTGTCCATGGAATCCTGGCCCTGGAATGCTGTCCATGGGATCCTGAGCATGGAATCTTGTCCATGGGATCCTGGCCCTGGAATCCTGTCCAGGGAATCATATCCATTGAATGCTGGCCATGGAATTCTGTCCATGGAATGCTATCCATGGAATCTTGTCCATGGGATCCTGTCCAGGGAATCATATCCATTGAATGCTGGCCATGGAATTGTATCCATGGAATCCTGGCCCTGGAATCCTGTCCCTGGAATCCTGTGCATGGAATGCCGGCCATGGGATCCTGTCCATGGAATCGTATCCATGGAATCATATCCATGGAATGCTGTCCATGGAATCGTATCCATGGAATCATATCCATGGAATGCTGTCCATGGAATCCTGGCCCTGGAATCCTGAGCATGGAATGCTGTCCATGGGATCCTGGCCCTGGAATCCTATCCATGGGATCCTGGCCATGGAATCCTATCCATGGGATCCTAGCCCTGGAATCCTGTCCAGGGAATCATATCCATGGAATGCTGGCCATGGGATCCTGTCCATGGAATCGTATCCATGGAATCATATCCATGGAATGCTGTCCATGGAATCATATCCATGGAATGCTGTCCATGGGATCCTGGCCCTGGAATCCTATCCATGGAATTCTGTCCATGGGATCCTGTCCATGGGATCCTGGAACGCTTTGGCCAGGAAGGAATTTTTTAGGGACCATCCCATTCCAACCATTCCACGGGCTGGGAACTTCCCACCACCCTGGGTTGTTCCAAGCTGTCCCAGGCCAGTGCCAGGGCTGGATCCCAGCCCCGGGAATGCCGGGAATAGTTTGGGATTAGTTTGGGAATTGTTTGGGATTAGTTTGGGAATAGTTTGGGAAGTGCCGGGGCGGCGCCAGCAGCTCGGAGCCCTCGCTATCTCCCGGCCTTTGCCAGGGATCGTTTTGTTCCAGAGTTTTTCCAGGAATCCCAGCTCAGGCCGGAGCTGTTTTTTTGGGACGAGCTGTGCTCCTGGATGAGGAGAGAGGAATCCGAACTCTCCTGAAATCCGGGAGGCCTGGCAGGGACAGGGAGCGGGATTGGGCTCGGAGATTCCCAAAAGATTCCCCGGGAAGAGGCAGAGCCCAGGGATATGGAAAAGGAGGGTGGAATTCCCGCAGGGAATTCTCACAGGGAATTCCCTTCCCGAGGGAAAATCCACAATTCCAGCTCCAGCTCCTTCCCAGGAGGATCCTTCCCCTGTTCCTGCCTTTTCCCAGGAATTCCCAAACCTTCCTGGCTGGATTTGAATCCCTGGGAATTCCTGCTGGAGCTGGAATGCCGGGGATTATCCCATCCCACCGGGAATGGGATGAATCCCACAGCTCCTTCCCTCCTCCAGATCCCACCAAATCCCACCAGGCCACGCTTCCAGCTCCGGATTTCCCAGATAAATCCATCCCAAGGGAATGGGATCAGCCAGGATCTGGATTTGGGATTATCTGGGTTTTTTTCCTGTGGGTTTGATCCCATTTTGCCAAAGTTTGGGAATGGTTTTGGAACCGTTCAGCAGCTCCTTCTGTTTTCCCTATGGAAACCCTCCAGGAGCACAACTCCAGGGACAGAATCCTGGAATTCCAGAGGCTGGAAAAGCCCCGGGAGCCGCCCAATCCCAAACCCTGGCCACATTCCCAAGTGCCACATCCACAGGGAAGAACCCAATCCCCAGGGATTTGTGCCAGGCAGGGAATCATTCCCAAAAATCCAACCTGGGGAAACCAAT